>NC_051444.1:23457687-23565497 GCF_001649575.2 Kryptolebias marmoratus
AAATCCTTTGTTTTTATTGGTCTTCAGTAATATTCTAATTTTCTGATATGATGAATTTGAGATTTTCATTTGTTGTCATTTGTAATCATCAAAATTAAACGAAATAAACATTTGAAATATATGAGTTTGTATGTAATGTATGAATATAATACACAAGTTTCACTTTTTAAATGGAATTACTGAAATCAATCTACTTTTTCATGATATTCTAATTTTATGACCAGCACCTGTACAAGGAAAATGCATCAACATATGGTGACCACAAGATTTATTGTGAATAACCGAACATGCATAAAAAACAGCACATTTGATCCTTTATGGGATGTGGACTCCTTTTTGTTTGTCTGCGGAGGATGTAAACAACCAAATCATCTATCATTGATCTGTAGAATATTGTCACAAGGCTGTGTTTGAATGATCTAACACAAGAAAACCCTGCTGAGGAACACTATCTTACCCCGAACATGTGAGTACAACTAGAACGAATCTGAGGCATCATTAAACGGAATCAAAGTTTCTGCTGCTTGATTTCCTTTCCAGGTTCCTGGTGCCTACAAATGTCCATGGCGCTCAACCAAGCAGCGCTTTTAAAATGAACTGCTTCGACAAAACTCATCAGACCAGGCTTTATCTGAGGTTCAAAGCTGACACTTTCAGTATACACTACGACATTTATAAGCGGCTTATGTACTTGTGGTTTGTGTGATCTCCTCATCAGTGCATCAGACATGACCCGCCATGACTAACTAAACAAATTTGGATTCTTTTTGTGGGTTTCTGGCTTGTAGCGAAGATTTGAGTGTGGCTATAAAATAGATGCTAAGGAGAAGAAGTCATTCGAAAGAAGAGGAACCAAAACGACAGAAGTGTTCAGAGAGTAGGACCTATATTTACACTACAATCAGTCCTCATGTGCAAATTGCAGTGCTGAGTCTGATCCTGATGAACTCAAATGCAGATGTGTGTCTATGTGTGTGAGAGAGAGAGATAGAGATGGTGGGGGTGGTAGTCACGTCCTCCATGATTGTGCTTTCCCTCGTTGCCCCACTCATAGATCTCTAATGTTCACTCAGCATTGTCATCGCCAACGCAGAGTACATACACACCTTTACACTTCAAGCAGGAATAAATTCATTATGTGAACATTCTTATTTGGTAAATGTTGTGTTGAAGCAGTACTCCACCATTATAGGACATCACATTGCAACATATATGAGAAAAGTCATTGCCCGTCTGCACTGGTGAACATAAAATAAATTAAATTAAATCCAAATTGAAGTTGCAGCAGCGTGGAAGAAAACCACTGCTGTTTTCAGCAGCGGTATGTTAGCTTGGGAGGGAGTGTGGCTTTGAAAGTTGATCTAGAATACTATTTTAGTGAGAGCATTGATCGCACTGACGCTCCGTGAGGAGATACTGTACACTCAATAATCGCAGCTGCTTTACCAGTGCATCTGCAGTCATAAATTTAAACAAACAAATAATTACTGCTCTTTACTAAACATTACAATACACCCCTGACAAACAACACTGGTTCTTAGGGATGATTTAATTTTAGCTCAGTGTTAGTTTTGTGGATCTTACAGCCAACTCAATTCAAATGTAAAAATCTGCCAACGCAGGACTTACAGAAGATGAATGAAAGAAATTTAACAAACCTACTAAAAAACAGCCCTCTAAGGCCCCAACATCAGTACTCTAAATATTTCCTAAACTGCCTTTTTTAAAATCTCTCTTCCTCCAGAAGGGAAGCAGAAATTCCAACAAAAATGAGAAATACCACTGATATTAGCAAACTAAAAATACAATACAGATACAACATCAATTAACATTTAGATTTAACATTTTGCAAAAATATGAAAACATAAGAAAAGTGAGCTAAATAACAAAATAATATTAATGGGGGAAAAAAATTGACAAGGATTTTACACTCAAAAAGTGAGCTAAATAATGAAATTGAGTCAGTGACATTTTTGAAGATTGGACTTTTCAAATGGCGCCCCATATTTGGCAAGCTGAGATAATAATAAATATTTTAGAAATAGCTCTAAATGGTTAAAAGAAGCTAAATATGAAAAGATGATAAAACATATGGTCAAACGATTATGTAAACAGACTTCATTCATGGAACTGATCAGCAGGCACAGACATATCCCAATGCATCATTTCTTATAGTTTAACTTGTATAACTACCAGTAGATTTATTCATACTAAAAATTTCTAAATGTTTACATATTATCTGCTACTTAAATATAGAAAAGCTTCTTTGGAGTACAATTAATAGCCCATAGACCTCAATTAGGAACAGATACACATGCACTCACACACAAAGTTCACATCTCTGTGACTTTCAATTGAAATAAACATCAAAGCTCATAAAATAATTAACTTAAACAAAACACTTAAGGTTTCTTATATAGTGCAGGGTAAAATGATAACTTCCAGTAAGATATTTTATAAACCAGTTCACAACTTGCAGAAGGAAACTTTGTTCTGCATCACCATCTGCTGCGCTGTGATATGTACTCTGTTGCACGTTCTGCGGAGAACAGTGTGTTGTGAGGAGCTGGAGCTGCTACATTCGACAGGCTACTTCATGAGACCACTGTGTGCGACTGGTAGGAAAACGAAACTTATATATGTTCTGATCTATAATGACTAACAAATAAACATTAAATACCAGACAATCAGAATTTTAGTGTTCAAATAGTTTATTTTAATTTTTCCCAACATCCCAGTTCCTATAAACAAGGATACACAGATGCACAGACAAAGAAAAACACCCATTTCTCTTGATATTGCTTTGTCTTCAGGTCCACAAACAGGAAGCACATCCTTTGTCCAGTTTGACACGACCACAGAAACACAAACAGCCACGCAAAGGAACTGCAACTTAATCTCGTCTCTCCTGTTTCTTCATTTTTAAGTAATTTCACATTATTTCCTTTTCTTTTAATTTAGGAAATTCCCAAAAGACATTCCAAAAAATAGAGAAGACTTTGATCCATCAAGAGCCACAGCAGTGCATTCCATCGAGCACTTTCCTCAATAAATCTGAGTTATATTTGAGAAAGATGGGGATCTACTCTCCTTTGGCCAGTGTTGTGTTAATGTGTTTTTCAGCAGAGAAATGATTTATGCAGTAGAAAAAGAAAAGATGAGTTTCCCAACTCTGTTGCAGGTTTTTCACACAGATTTCAGAAGTCCAGTTTTTTTTACAGTCCAGCACAGTAACACAGACGTGCACACACTGAAGCTTTCTGACCGGTAATGAGCTCATCAGCTCTGAATGTTTTCCTGTGGCAAATGCTTTTGCGTAGCTTTCTCACAATTTTGTGCCTTTCTCTCCCCCCCTCCCCCCTTTTTTTGTTATATATGTTCATCTTTTCACATATACTATTTGCTCCTCTTGTGTCCTCTTTCATTTTCTCCATCAGGAGTGAATAATAAAGAATAAAATGGAAAATAAAGGCTTAGCGCTGGATTTTGTGTTTCTAATCTGCTGAGCTGTTGTGTAATTTTCTTAAACCAGGAAACGAAGGTTTTGGGTTGCTAGGTTAGCGATTTAGCTTGCAGTATAATGTGCCAGCCTGTGTGTGAGAGAGAGAGCGTGCTGGTAAACAACCAACTTGACAAATGGCCAGTGGTCTAAATCAGAATCAATTAGGATTTATTCTGGGCGAGATGCCCCGAGTAAAGAATTCAGACAGTTTAAGTGTGGATGTGTTCAAATTTATGTGAGCACATGTTAGCAGCTTTGCTGCAGCAAATGTTTGTTTTCTGTTTCACTTGGATCAGTAAAAATTCCAATAAAAACACACACTGAATGTGAATAAGATGGCTAGTGTTCTTAAAGCAAACCCTCAAAAGTCTTGACAGACATACAGTTAGGAGCAGAAGCTGCACCGTAAACACTCCCAAAATGGCTTTCAGACGTCTTTCCAACCACACATGTGTGCCTGACATCAGAGCAGCATGGGCCTCCTTCATAATTGGGGTGTTGCAGATATTTAATTGCAAACACACTCAACACAGCTGGAATGCTACTTTGACTTATATTGGATTCACGTTAGTAGGTTTAATGTAAAGCCTCTGCTAAAGGGTAAGATGTATTTATGTGTTTGTGACAGGACATGTTTTAAACCTAAATGGGTGCTTCTGTGTCCTGTAGGAACAAGCATCATTTGTCACCACATAGACTACCATTAGTTTGAGCTGAAAAGACTTTTTACTAGAGTTTAAAGAAACAAAAAGGGCTGCTTCCAGAGGCCAGGCCTTTCTCCAAGTGTCTCAGTCACCTCAGTCTTCCTCTGTCCTTCCTCCCTCCCCTCTCAACATCCTTGGCACACTGTTCTTTCTGTGGTATCCTACAAAAAACAACTGGACCATTTAAGAGGCCGGCTTGCAGATTGAGGCTTTCTAATCATGGGGGTATTCAACAGAACAGTCCAAATGGTCTGTGCAGCCATTTCTGTGCCAGCAGCTTGTCCATCTTGCTTTATGGCACATATGGACAATCCACTTAAGACTGAGAAATGTTATAGAATATGAAAGAGCATTGAGAACTTCGGCTTTTACATCTTAAAGTCTTTGGCAGGAGGTCATTTGACAGAGTGACCTCAGTATTCTGAAGAGGTCAGCTTGCTTCACAAATAAAATCCCACAACAGCCACTATCCGTTTCTCTTGAACCCCGTGGACCAAGAGCATAACCAAAACTGACAGGATAAGAACTCTGGGCAACAATCAATGCCGGATTGACACGAATTTGGCCCCTATGTTGTAGGATTCTCCGCTTCTGGGCATTTTAAGTGGTCTTTACAGAGACAACATGCAGGCTGAATGCTGCGGCTGAACTATATGTTTCCTATTTATTTTTGTAAAGGAGCATCTGCAAGCTGCAGGCTATCATTAGAAAGCTTTGACATCAAACTGAGCAGCCCTAAGGAGGTAGAGAAACACTGTACCAGAGATTTAGGTCATAAGACATCAGCTGCACAGATGTTTTCTTCAGTTGGCATCACAAGATCTCCGCCACTCTATGCTTATTCAGGAGTAAAACAGAATATCTATCCACCTACATATAACTGGCTGCCTACTCACATTTGTGTCCTCCAACCCATCTCCACAGCCTTACCTACATGTCCACAAACACATTATTACAAAGCAGATGAGAACAGTGAGTCCAGCGATGATTAACATAGTTTTATGTGATGACCTGATGTACAATCTGTACTGGCAGTTTTCTGCTACACCACTGAGAGCAGAATGTTGGATGCAGCCAAAAATGTTTCTCTCCAAAACTAAAAAAAAACTTGTTCATTCCTTGGTTTTCCTTTCAACACCACTTGCATTTCAGTGTCAAAGCAAAAAAATCATTTGACCTCCTAATATTTCTTCAATAAACTGGCAGCCTCTATAACAGTGTTTGCTGATAAATACAAGTCATGGTTACTCTGATCTTGAATGGATTAACTGTACATTATCTGCATGATGATTTCCACTGAAACTCAAAAGCTTTTTCAGAGAACACAACATATTTGTTCATTAAAATATGTGTTAAATTCTGCACAAGTACTCAAATCATGGTGTAAACAGTGTAGAATGTAAAACTATGTTGACAATATTAGGTTGAAAGGTTCTGTTTAAGGTCCCTGGGTTTTAAAATATGGCAGAATACAAATGGTACATTTATAGGAAACCGTAGAGGTTCACTGAACTAACATGCAAACCATGTGTTGAGTCAGCAGCACTCACATTCTTTTTGTGTTTCTTCTTTGTATCTCAGTCATGCACGAAGACAAAACTACTAGAGAAGAACTGAAACAAAAGTATTTTCTTATGGCTTGAAAAGTAAGAAAGAAAAAAAGAAAGAAAGAAAAGTAAGTTATTTTCATCATCATCATCATCCAAGTTATGCAGCATTTGATGCACATAGATGGAGCCTCAGGTGTTTTACAGATCATGCTACAATTATCCATCCATCCATCTATCCATCCATCCATCCATCCATCCATCCATCCGTCCGTCTGTCCGTCATCCATCCATCCATCCATCCATCTATCCATCCATCCATCCATCCATCCATCCATCCATCCATCCATCCATCCATCCATCCATCCATCCATCCATCCATCCATCCATCCATCCATATTTGATCATCTGAAGGATTCTCCATTGGTCATTGGCCGAGAGACAAGTACACTGTGCACAGTTCACCAGTCAATCACAGGGCATTGTTCTACCGATGTATTAGTTATCACGCGTCTTTTAGCAGGTTATAATGTTTTGCTAACACAACATTCATAAATCAGAGGATGGATTTTACTGAACTTCTCAGAACATAATGATTGGATACACATCTACAGCTAAATAACTTTTGGAGTCAACCCAAGTCAAGACTGATTCCACAGCTAATCAACGTTAACAAACAAAAAATATGACAAAATTTAACAAAGAATTGAATTTAATACATTGTATTACATTGTATTACACCATATGTGCACTGAGTATTACAGCTCATTTAAGTGTGAATGCATTACTATGAAAAAGAACGAACAAAACAATGCAAATCTTGTGTGATGCTAGGTAGGCCTTGCAGGGCATTTCTCCCTCACTCCATCTTTGTGAGCTAGAGGGGTGAGGTGGCGTGGGGTGGGGTGGGGGACTGTTTAGCCCCGTCAGCACAGAAGCTGGTGTCCTGTATTCCTCCCAAGGTGACTTCTCTGTTGTTGGCAGGCAGAGCCATGAAAACAGCTCCCTGGTGAGGGAGCTCACTGCGTCTCCTACCCACTCATCATCTTTTGGAAACCACTCGGAAATCTGCTTTCATACCTCTTTTTACATAAAGACGTCAGCTTTTTTAGTGTCTTTTTTTTCTCCACACCTTTCCATTTCCATCACTTCTGGTGCAAATCGAAATGCCAGCTTAGACAAAAACACGGATGTAGCCATTAAAAATCTCCTCAGTGCTTTTTGGTTTTGTCTACAGAGAGATTGGGGGCCGTGGCTCAGCGCCAACACACCAGCATCTGACCTTTTCCTCTTTCAGTTCTCATAGTGGAGATTGTACACCAACGCAGCAGCACACGTACCTCCCACACAATCTCTCACACAGGCAGGAAAATCTTCTTTGTGAGCAGCTGTCTGTAAATCTGAGTCAGACATTTCAGCCTGGAAACACATTTCAACTTTACTGTGGAAGTTGCAGGTGTGTGACTGTAGGAACACTAAATAGGCCACTGTCCCGTGTCGGCAGTAGGTCATCTATTCTGATTCGGGTTAATTCTCTACACAGGAGCAGGTGTGCCAGTTTCCTCTTTGTGTGTATCTTCCTCTCTGTCTCTCTGGTAATTGGTTAAGAGGATTCATCTGGCTGCTGCAGGCTAAGCACAACAATCTACAAACACAGGGGTGCACGTGAACTCTTATAAACACACACATCCATGCCGTCATCATTGTCACAATGACACTGCATTGACAGTTTCACCTATTCTCAAAGGATCTCCCTTAAAATCCACCATAATTACACATGCCCAAACCTGAACCTGCTGTAAAGTTGATCAAAAATCCCATCTTAAAGCTAGAGTTTAGGGTTTACTGTATAAAGACCACAAAATACAGCTTGAGTTCCTATAATTTGGCTGGAATCTTCATAAAGCCCAACCAGTGCGCCATAATATTATAAATAACCATAAGTTAAAGCCACAGTAAAACTGAATGCAGCTGCCAGTGAGCAAAACACCAAAAGCACTGGCCTAAAGATTCATTTTTATGTTGTATGAAATAAAAACAGAACAAAACAACTCCACAAACAAATATCACCCATATAACATTGTTGTTTTTTACAAGATTACGGTATCAGTTTTGTCATTTTGATAGGCCTAATGGCAATAAATTAAAAAAAAAAAAGTTCCCAACACTGATAAAATAATAACTATATTGTGTTCAGGATGAAATGTTGCCTTTTGATAAACTGCAATGCAGTTTTTACTAAATAACTGACTGTAGTTATACTGCATGGCCAAAGTGTGAAGACACAAAATAAGGCAGCAACATTCTGATATCCTGGCTCTCCTTCAATACGACTTAAAACCTTCACTCTTCTTCTGATAAAACACAACCAGCACTCATAAATAACCCGTAATCAAACTGATCAGAGATGGTTCTTTTTCTTTTCTTGACCTGAGGTGGTCCTTACCTTTGTGACAGTCATGCAGAATCAGTGGGTGAGGAGCAGGCCAATGTCCCCCTCAAGCAAAGAGCAGTGCTGCAGGAGTGGCAAAGTGATGAAGAGGAGAGGAGGGCAGCTCTGCTGAATATGCAGAGGGAGAGCTGAAAGAGGAGGGGACAGACAGGTTAGTGTGTCTGGCTCACTCAGTGCGAAGGGGCTGATTCCTGCTGCAGTGAAGTAATGGCTGGCAGTCGGCGTGCAGTTGGTTACTACAACAGAGAAAAGCTCCCTGCTAGGACACACCCCTCCTCCCTCACACACAAACACTCCCACACAGAGATGATGCACTCAAAGTCTGGCCGCCCTACTCTCTGTCTCCGTCGCTCGCAGTATGATTAGTGGTGGGCTAATACAGCTTATTGATGAGCAGTCAGGCAGGCAGGGCTGCAGGAGGAGGAGGAGGAGGAAGAAGCAGTGCTGCCTGGGACAGGAGAGGACTGCAGAAACACACAGGGAGGGAGGGAGTTGGATGCTGTGTCGCAGTCTGCTACTCAGACTCTGAGGAAGTTGCACGTCATCTGGTGTGAATGAATGTGTGTTTGTTTGGGAAACAGAGAGACAAGAAAAAAAAAAAGAAAAGCATTTTAGATTTTTGCATTGAGTCCAACCTTTAATAAATGCAATAAATGGTCAAGTTGTGCTTATTGGGACACTTTCAGTTTATTCAGCAATGATTAAATATAAAATTATTCAGCTTCACACAAATCAGTCCACTACTATGTGGTCAAACTTTATAATCACTCCAACAAATACTGGCATTTCAATAAAGAAAACTGGATAAAATGACTCCATCTGTTTTTGTTTAACATGTAAGGCAGAATTTTACCTGAAAAAAATCACATTTACCCGTTATTTAGATTTGATTTGGCACAACTTTGTTGTATTTGCTCATTTTTGATGAATGTTTTCTCTAAACCAGTGGTCTCCAATCCTGGTCCTCGAGGGTCACTATCCTGCATGTTTTCCTTGTTTCTCTGCTCCAACACACCTGATTCAGTGGTTAAATCACCTCTTCTTGTTCTGCAAAAGCCTGTTAATCACCCATTGATTCAAATCAGGTGTGTTGGAGCAGAGAAACAAGTAAAACATGCAGGATAGTGGCACTTGAAGACCAGGGTTGGAGATCACTGCTCTAAACCTTAAGTCAGTACAAGCTGTATGTTCGAATGTGATGCTCGATTTTTAAGGTTGGATGCAAATCTGGCCTACGTCTTCTCTTTTATCCAAAACTTCTGAAGATAGATCATGTCTTCTTAGCCACAGAAGGACATGAGTGTAGTAGAATAAAAGCCTCCATCTGTACTCAGAGTAAAACATCTTTAATTGGAGAACATTAGAGGCAGAGGAAGATTCAAACTCAGTTTCTGTGGCTCATTTTCCCACAGTTGAGAGAGACTTTTCTCTTTTGTGCCTAAAACTCACATGACTGGCTTTGTTTTGTGTGTAGAATATATACTTCTGTCTTTATGAGTCCTGCAAGCTTCTGTAGCTTGCTGAAACCAGGCAGGACATATTGGTTTTCTGTCTTTAAAAACAAATCACAGTTGCTCATATTACCATTTGGTGCTCCCTTTCCTCAAACTCATTGTCATTTGAGGCCCTAGTCCCAGCATTTCCTGTCTGTAACAATAGTATTTCCTGTGCCTGTTTGCATATCATGGGTTAGGGAAAAGTGTCTCTGAAATGCACAAGAAAGTATCTGGAATATAAGCTGTCCCTTAACTTGAAAAAAAAAAAGTGTTGTCTGTTTTGGTATTATACAGGTTGAAGGTTTAGGGATTTAAAATAGCTTCATTGCAAAGGTTAAATTGCCTTTTTCATTAAAGTCATTAAAGGCTAAAAAGCTTTGATATTTCAGATCGTTTGCATGAAGAGAACAAAGGCTGAGTCATTCATACAGCATTTATAAAACTACAGGACTGTGACATTCTGCAGTGGCTGGTGTTAAACTTACATATCATGCCACGACACTGACTTCACTTCTGCATCAATCTCAAGGATTTTGGAAAAAGACAAAATATTTCCAGTTCACACCTTGAAACAGGTGTGAAAACAAAGAGCTTGTGAGCAGGGTGGAGATGGAAACTTTGGGGACCTGAAGGAGCCGCTATGTGTCACATGTTCCACCACACGTCTCCGTGTTTCTGTCCAAAGAGACAAGAGAAAACAAAAACTTCACGGTCTATGAAAGCAAACATGTATTATATAAATATGTACCAAATATTGGCTTGATGTGACAATTTTCTGTACATCATGTCTGTTTGACATTAGGTGTTTCCTTTCTTTAGTGGCTGTTCATGCTGCTTGTCTTCTCAGTAAAAAAAAAAAAAAAGAAAACGAAAAAACAAAACAAAACAAAAATCCAGCATTTGTGTTACATCTTGCTTCCATCTTGTGGTAACATTGTAAAATTACAGGCAGGTGTTTTTCTAAATTTGCGTTTCTAATGTATGCACTTATTTATGTACAATAAGTTCAAATGCTTTATAGTTTTGTTAATTTTTAACATTGAACAGGTTTCAAATGAAAATAAAAATGATCAAAATCGAAATCATAACTTAATGTGGAACCAAAACCAGAAGTCTCTCAGGACAGAATAAATAAAAACAAACATTTTGTAATATCAATGTGAAATTATTCATTACAATGCTAGGAGCTAAAGTTAGCTGTTAGTGATCGGATGTTGGTTCTGCTATTTTAAAGGGATTTAACTCTTAAACAAATATCTGGTGGACAACTGAAGGTAAAATAAGAACAACGTGCATTCATTCAACAGCAATTAGTTGGTATCTGTCATGTGGCGTGGAGACGGAGACGAACCCAGAGTGCAGACTCATTCTTAAAACAACACTAATTTATTAAACTAAGAAAAAGAGCAAAATAAAAGCTGACGTGGCAGCAACTGAAACATAACAAAAAATCCAATACATGGCATGGCAAGGAAACAAGGAAACTTAGAACAGCAAACAACAAGCAATGATCCGACAGGGTGTGAGAGAAGTGACCAGGTATTTGAACACTGAGGTTGATGAGGTAAGTGGAAACAGGTGAGTGGGGATAATGACAGACAGGTGGAGATGGGCGTGGCAAGGAAGGCAAAAGAGTGACAGAGGAGGAGTGAATACTGACAACACAAACAGGAAAAACCAAACTGAAACAATAACTCAACAAACAAATTGGAACATAAAAACTCAAATCCTCACAGGTATCAAATGGTCTTTAATAAACAAAAACGTGTCAAATCTGAGGAACGTTCTGCAAATGGGATGCTTTTGACCCTGTTGCAATGAGAGAAAAAAAAACCTCAAGCGACTAAAACTGCAGGCTAGTAATGTGTTCAGCAGAATGCCAGACATTTTTTATGCTGTTCAAGTTTACTCTAGCATCTGTGCAAGCATCTCAAACAAGCATGTTTTCAAGACAGCCATAAACAAGGGGAGAAATATGATGTCCTCTTTTATTTATTTATTTTTTTTCAATATGTCTGACTATTAAGTTAAAAACACAAGCTGAAGCTGAAATGGTCCACACTTTACCTACACCCTTTTAAACTCTCCAGGTTCTGCAAAGTGCTTCATGATGTTTCTCATTCAAACACACTCATACAGTAATTTCCACTACCTTTTTTTACCTTTTCATATGCAGCACTTCTTTATTCTCAGTCATAACAGCGTCTTGTTTCCATGCAGTTGAAAGCAGACATGGTTCCAACTGTCTCGGTGTGCTGAAGCATTAAGTTTGCCCGTTGTTGAAGATCAGGAGCCCAGACTTTGACTGAAACACCTGAATTCAACAATTAGCAGCTGTGTCAGAATACCTCTGTTCATGCAGTGTATGTGAGAACTTGGACGTCAGCCGCTTCGGTAAAATCAAAATGGATCAACAAAAATGGCCTGATATAGTTGAATATTTTTCTGTGTCATTGCCCGCTCGATGGGAGTTTTTCCTTCTGTGCTCGCCAGAAGCTCCTGCGACTGCAGAGAAATTCTTTCGCATGCTGCAAAGTCCACGTTTAAGCTACACAAACACGCGAGTGGCTGTCAGAAGACCACACTGTTTCTGAAATATTCTTGTGTAATCATTATTGATGGCAAGCTGACACGTTAAATTGAAACGTTCCATTCGGCGTTGCAGAAACGTGCTTTTTACGGCCCACTTACGCAAACAAAACCCTACTGGTGTCATTAGCTCCAATTGGGATAATTCACGTCAGGAGACTTTTGGGTTAACACATGCTTCTAGCTTTGTGTAACGGCTTGCAAAACACAACTAATTACTGGATTTCTTTTTGATTTTTTTGCTTTGCAGGCCACCTGACAGCAGAGGAGGTTAAGATACGACGGATGCACGACCAAGAGGATGGCGACACGCACGAAAGGTATGTTGTCAGGGTTTTTATCCACAGTATATGGGCTGCACTCAAAGCAGTTCGACCACCAGAATGGTCACGTTGTATCCAGTCCTCTGACACCAGCCAGCCACATGATTTCCCCTCACAGAAATTGTTGCCCTAGTGGAACTTTTAATATAGGGGGGCTCATATTTCGGCTTCCCCAGCGCGCAGCTCAGTGTTCCAGCCAGCAGTAGTCTGCACAAAAACCACTTCCTCTGTCAGAGAAAAGGTGGAAAAAAAAAGAAGCAGAACAAGAAGAGGATAGAGCACAGAAGGAAAAGATATGTATTTACAAGCAAAGGTGCTGATAAAAGCCCGCAGAGAATGAAAGAGAGAGAGAGAGAGAGAAAAGCGGAAAGGAGAGGGATTGTGGTTGAAATCAGTCCTTGTGGTGCGTTCAGTTGCCTCACAAACTCCAGATTCCTCAAACCTAAGCGTGCGCCTTTGTGTGTGTGCGTGTGTGTGTGCGTGCATGTGTGTGTGTGCTGCTGATGCATTACACAGCCACGGGTAAACATTTCCACAACTGCTTCCCTCAGCATGCAAATGTATCGCTCCAGTCTCGGCTTCCCTTTAAGTCAGTTTCCACTGGTTTCTGTTTCATCCAAGTCTCCTCTGCAGAATGTTTTCCCTTTCCCAGAGCCTCTCATTTTTTCTATTTTTTCACCTGCCGGTCATTGGAGCAGTTTTACAGAGTCCTTTCAGTCCCGGCCGTTTTCTGACGATTGATCTGATTCATGCCGGTGTCAATGAGAGACGCTCTAAAACTCCTGCTCTTAATTTTAACATTACATTGGCTGCCTTCGTCGTCTTAAAAATAACCTTTACGACCCCGCTGCTGAGTTATAGACAGCTAGATTTATAAAGGTATTGGAGGATAATGAATAGAGGTTCTTTAAGGCGTGAGACAAATCGTTGATTTAGGGTTCGGAGTCGCTCCCATTTGGAAAAAGATCCGCCAAAAAATTAGTGACCACATGCACATATTTACTCTTCCTTTATTTCTCTTTCTTTGTCATTATGTATCTGCCTCCTCTCAGATGCACATCCACCACACACAGCCTGGAAAACAGCACACACACATTCAGTCAGGGACAGCAGCACAAAGGCCCGACATGTGGTAGCAGTTAGGCAGGCCTTTGCAATCCAGTCGAGCTAAAATAAAGGAAAAAAAAGCTGGAAACGGCACCGCTTCTCGTCAAAATGTGACAGAAGAGATTCCCTTTGCTTCGTATCAAACATGGACAGAAACGTGCACTGGTCAAATGACAAAAGAAGACAAAAAAGTAGAAACTCCAAGGCTGCTTTTGCTGACTCATTTTATTTTATTTATTTATATATATCTTTTTTTTCTAAATTGCCAACAACTGTATATTTGGGCCTCATTAAATTCAGTAGGCAAAAGAAAAATGCAAGCAAAACTTATAATCCCCCCGAGGAGCGCTCACTTAACTGTTCCAGTCAGTCGGCTGGCAGGCTCTGTGGGCTTTTAATATTCCTTTGGTCATCTGCGTTCCCGCTGATGAATTTCAAGTGTTTTATGTTCGTTTTAATTCCATTCAAGGCCAAGTTAAGAAATACCACACTGGCACTTGACAGATTTCTGACGTGGTTCTTTAAATCTGAGTGTTTTTGCTGTGCCATGAAAGAGCAGAGGGGAGTACGTGTGCAGTACTTCACATCCAACTCAGGTAGGGCTAAATCATATAGATTTTTAAAAGAAAATACGATATGTTTTCTACGTATTCGTCTATGATTAATGAGAAGTTTTTATTGTAAACAATCCTGTTGCTTTGTGGTTTCTGTACAAATACTCCTACAGACGTTTTCCCCATTAGTTACAAGACAAACATATTGTGTTTCAAACATTATAATCTTTGGTAAATCTCCCTTTAGTCTGCTCACCGGTACAGAAACACAGGAGGTGACTTAACTTTATTTTGTCTCTTTCCACCAACAGAAGTTGGCTGAACAAGTTGTTTTGATCTAGTCGTGAAACAAAAGCAGAAGCGGTGCTGATCTGTTGTGTGGTCGAGGTGTCTCCAAAGCAGCGCGGGCGGACCGCAAAGCTCTTCGGTCCAGCGTGAGGTCGAATGCCCTTCCCTCAGTTTGGACGCCCAGCTTCAGCACAGACGGGCTATGGCTTATCTTTAAAAGCCGTGGAATGCTATTGAACCTTCTGCTGGAGTCTGTATCTGTTCAACAGTTTCTTCCACAAGGAAAACAAAACAAAAACTCTCGGATCGCATTTCAGGTTCTGCTTTCAGGGTCAAAAAGCCAGATCAGTTACTTGATAGCTCAGATCCTCTTTTTTCATGGACTGATTTGTTTTTTATGGGTTTGTGGGATGACTTTTAGGTTTTTTTTTTTGTCTATTATGATTGCCTGTTGCAAAAAAAAGGCAAAACATGGGTGATGATGTTTTTGCCCGTGTGTGTGTGTGCTCATTTATCAGTCTGCAAGTGAAAAAGTCAAAAAGTCTCATGAACCAGACGACAGATTTTAATGAAACTCTCAGAAAGCCAATATTAGATGTGCATCTGCAACTGATTAAGCTTTGAAGTCAGCCTGGTTCAAAATGGCTGCCACAGCCAAGTAAATGAAGCAAACACAAAAAGGGTTATAACTCAGGTACAGTTTGGTGTGGTAGTAGCTGAGAGTCATCTCCAGTATATACTTTTAACTCTAACAGAATTGTTTGGAACGTTGCTATTATCTAACTACTAGAGTCAACTCTGCCTGTCTGTTAGCAAGATATCTTACAAACCGCTGAGTGAATTTTAATGTAACTTTCAGAAAGTAGTCACTGAATGGACATCTACAGCTGATTATATTTTTGAGTCAATCCAATTAAAGATGGCCACCACAGCCAATTGAACTCAGGAAACACAAAGATGGCTACAACTTAGCTAATTTTGCAGATATTAAACTAAAATTTGGTGTAATTCTAGCTGACACTCTTCCGCAAGAAACATTTGAAGCGCAACACATTGGCACTAACTTTTGGAGACAAGCAAGTTTGTCTGTTGGCAAAATATCTCACGAACCACGGGACAGATTCGAATAAAACTCTCAGAAAGCAAGCACTGGATGTACCTTTACAAATGATAAAGTTTTTGAGTCAGATGGTTGCCACAACAAATCAACTTCAGCCAACTCAATAAATGCTTTAACTCTGTTAGTTTTACAGATGATGAGCTAAAATTTGACGTGGTAGTAGCTGAGAGCCATTCTCAACATCCATGTGATCTCGTGAGATCAAATAATATTCTGTGAGGCGGCGCATCGCGTTATTATCAAGGTTTGAACAAACTTATCATTAGACCGTCAGTACTCCACCAGAGAGGAACTTCGTTTAGATCTCTGGCATAAAAGGTGGCAGGTGACATGCATTTCTTCAAGCAAAACTAGACCTTTAATTTATCTTTTTTTTTTTTTGTCTACCAGACTTGCACAGTAACTGCAAGGGATTGATTGCATCCCAACTTTCTTGATTATTTCCGATTGAGCTGGTATGCACGCAGAATCTGATTGGAGCCAGCCGTCTGAACCCACTGGCATGTTTCTGCCAGATGGAACAAGTCACACAATGTTGTTCAAAATGAGCATTTCCCTTTATTCACAGTGACTTAAAGCAGTTTCGAATGCGTTTCTTCACACCAGAGGGACCAGATCACATTGAAAACTCTGTGAAAGATTTAAGGCTGTCATAGATGCCAAAACCATACTCCAGCCAGTCCAATCTGTTTAGTTTTGCTCTTAATAAAGAAAAACAAAACAATTTAAAGAGCACGCTTATTAAACGTGTGTGAGTCAATACCTAAAAATAACCATTACAAATTAGTGAAAGCGACAAGACTCATTCTAGTCCTCGAAATTTGTCTCGTTGACCAGTAAATAGAAAATATGTTTTACAAAGTGTAATAATCTTGCCTGTGTGTGCCATGCCATGCCTCATTCCAGTGATAATCATGTTCACTCTCGTCACCTGTGTCCGCTGTTGATTACCTCCCCTACACCTGGGCTGTGCCCTATATATTCTCCTTCTCTGCTCTCCTCCAGTGCCAGATTATGAAAGCCTACCAGCAAGTAATTCTCCAGCGTTCACGGACTGACTTCCTGTGCCTCGACCTTGCTCACGTCTCCCGGATCTTCCCTCACGCCTTGCCCCTGTCGGATTCTTGCTGGATTTCGGATTTCTGGACATCGACCCCTGCCTGTGACCTGGTCTTGGATTTCTCGCCTGCCCCCCTGGTTCCGTTGCCTGTTTCTGATTCTCCCGGCTTCGACCCCTGCCCGTCCGACCAAGAGTTAAGCTTTGCCCCCGCGGCCTACCTTTCGGAGACGCTAATCCTCGCTCCCGTTCCTGGACCTCTCCCAGCCGCTATCCTTCAAGGATCGGGTTCCGGTCTCCGTCACACCACCATCCAGGTCAGTGTAACCTTCTCAGTCCGTGGTTACTTCCTGGTCTTCGTGTGGATAACAAGACTGTCTCGTCTCTTCTCAGTGCGGCGATCTGAGGCCCTCCTGCTATGCATAGCATTCTCCTTGCTGTTCAATAAAGACAAGTTTTCTGTCAACTCCTGTGTCGAGGCTGAAATTCCGGGTCCGCTAACTGATTCTTGTCACAAAGTACATATTTTTGGAAGTGGGTGTTTGGTTTCTGAGACTTGACTAAAATCATCTGCCAGCAATAAAATATGTCTTCGTTGTGCTTGTCTGTCTTTAATTCTTCATTATACAGCAACTAAACGTCCATATAAAGTCCCATCTGTCTGGAAACAGTGTTAATAACAAACATTTGAAGCTCATACAGAGAATAAAACCACAGCAAAGCTCACATTCTTGCTTGGATGAGCACAAAAAGCGATTGTGTAATTGTCTAAACGTGCGTGTGTCACCGGCTGGGTTTCTCTGATCACACAGAGCTGATAAAGCATAAATGATGAGAAAACTCAAGCCCTCTCAAAGCCCGGGACCGGAGATTTAAAGCAGAAAGAGCAGCACGACAGTGAGGTCATGTTTGCGGCCAGACGTTCAGGACACTGAATAGACACAGCACTCATAAACTGGGGAATTGTAGTTGTGTCAGTTTGCAGATGTTGATATGCACAGTCGGTGGGGCATATTCACCTGTGAAGAGCAGAGGAAAGACTCTCAGCACTCAGGAACCATGTGTACCACTGGGTTTGTGCTGTAAATCAATCGGCAGTGGGAGTATTTGAAATAGTTTTAACGTCTGCTTTGGTATTTCCAAGTAAACACGTCATTCCTGAGATACCAGCAAGCTTTTATCTCGGAGGGTTTTGGTAATGCTCTCCAATTGTTTTACAGGAGCTCATTTTTCAGGCATGTTTCTTTTTTTAAGTATTGTAACTGATGTTTTGTTGTTGTATTTTTAACATTGTTTTGTCTGTGACACCTGCCAAGGCTGTGGTCTTGTGCGAAGCCAGGCTCCGCGGATGGGGCTCATTACATAGTCCAAAACATTGCCTAGTTGATCGTACGTAACCGTGGCTGGTGAATGAACGTAAAGCCAGCGTGTCGCTGTGCTGCGTCAAATTACACACAGCATTCGTGAGGGAGTTTCAGAAAAGTCTGGAAACGCGTTGCATGGATTTTGCAAAACAAATGTTGATTTCAAGTAGTTGCTGTGTTATCGAGGGCATCTTGTACCCAGTATCATTCTAAGCAATTAGCTCGGAATTGCTTTTATCATTAAGGGATATTGCTAAACTCAGACCCATGGTATCTAGATGTGATCTGGAAGTTATTTTACATGCTTTTATTTCATCTCGTGTGGACTATTGTATTAGTCCTTTTACCCGTTTTAACAAATCTGCAATGCATCGTATTCATACTGTGCAAAATGCTGCAACTAGACTTTTAACAGGGACTAGTAGGAAAGCTCATATAACTCCTGTTTTAGCTGCTCTTCACTGGCTACCAGTTAATTTTAGGTTTCAGTTTAAACTTCTCGTATTAAGTTTTAGGGCCTTACATGGTCAGGCCCCCAGTATGTCTCTGATATGCTTAAGCCTCAGACTTCTGCCAGAGTTCTGAGGTCTGCTGGTCAGAATTTTTTGGTTAGCTCCACGTACTAGGTTTAAAACTCGTGGGGATTGCTCTTTTCAAGCCGTTGCACCCCGATTGTGGAATTCTCTCC
Organism: Kryptolebias marmoratus; assembly: GCF_001649575.2. NCBI lineage: Eukaryota > Metazoa > Chordata > Actinopteri > Cyprinodontiformes > Rivulidae > Kryptolebias > Kryptolebias marmoratus. Next base: position 23,476,479 of record NC_051444.1, read on the forward strand.
CATTGTTCTTATGTCGTATGGATTCTGTTGACTCTTTTAAATTACAGCTGAAAACGTATTTGTATAGACAGGCTTTTCATTTATTCTGATGTTTTTATGTGCTTTCCTTATGTGTTTTGTGAAGCACTTTATGATTTTATCTGTGAAAAGTGCTGTATAAATAAAACTTACTTACTTACCTGTCTCAAACTCTTCTCAATAGTATCTCAAATTAGTCAAAAAGTCAAAGATTTAAACATTGCACTTGGTTTGGTTGAGCAGCTACAAATTGATGCGGTTTTTGGATTAAACCTAGATACGTTGGATTTTATTGGTGCAAAGAAGTAATAAACCAATTTGTTAGATGAAGAGTCTGCGAGCAGGTTTGGTTCTATTGAACCGTATTGTCTCAATTTAGTTGCTCATGTGTTTTTATTGACAGATTATTGAAATACATATAAAATCAGTCACAGACCAAAGATGCACAACTCTTGGACCAAAGCCTTGTCAAAAGTGTCAGAGTCTAAGTCCAGATCAATCTTGACAGGTGCTTCTAAAACCCAAGTATAGTAAAATTTATAACAGATATGCTGTCTGTTTAGGTCAGACACTTTCCTCTTGCCAAGCAGAACAGTTCTTTGAAAAATACAAACATAGTTAGGGAAACTCAATCTGTCATTCCCTGAGCAAATGAGCTGCTAAGCTTCGAACCATAATAAACATTGGGGCTTTAACTCTCGTTGGAACAGAAGCTGCCAGGGTGTAAAACAACAAAAACATATTATCGCGCCATTACGTTCCCTTTGGAAAAGCCACGCCACAAGATGTGCGGGATTAGCTACTGATGCGTTTTGTCATAAGGACTGCATTTACAAAACCTGTGAGTGGGGATTAACTTGGTGTTTGAGTGGTCAACCTGCAACAAATAATTATAAGCAACGTTCGAGAAACCTGATCATTACAAGCTGAAAACTGTAGACAGTTTGGTTTTCCATTGAGAACTGACATGAGAATAAAGTCTGGTGCAATTTTTCCATTTCTCTCACAATATAAATCTAATGGCACTGAAAGGGGAGTGTGTGTTCTCCCACGATGAAGACATGACGGAGGCAGACGTTTATGTTAAACCACAAGACGTTATGACCTAATCCTCTGTTTGAGTTTTGAGTCGCTCGATTGGATACAGGAATGTGGTAAGAAATTTATTTTTCGTGTGACCAACCTGGAGAATAAAACAACAAGAATGTGGCTTTCAGAAGAGAGAGATTGTATATTATAAGGCTGTGGTTGTCTGTCACCCAGAACCATATTGCATCTATTGGGAAACTGACTAGGAAAAAGTCCTTACTGACATATAGCACATTACTGCGTCTATGGAAGTAACTTTATATGGGCAGCAAGAATTTGTGTTCAAGCCGTGTGTTGAGAGACGCGGCTTTGCTCTGAATTTGAATGTGTGAGCTTTGCGGCGTTCCATTGTCATCCATCTTGTGGCGTGTGGCTTTAGTTTCCACATTAGTCTATTTCCCATTATTGCTACTGGCACAACTCAACCTGAGCAAGGCTCTGCCAGAGATCTGGAAAAGTTAGCATGACTCACTCAAGTCAGACCCAAGCATTTACTTCTCTCATTCTCCGTGTGGCTCTTTAATATGTTCATTTATACAATATTTTTTTACCATAAATTGTAATCTTCTGTTTGTATTCGGCTACTAATGAGGTTGTATCAATTACCAGCTAATTAGAAACAGAAGTCAAACTGCCTGTGAGGGACGCAAAGATCTTAGAGGCGATGTTTCATCTTTCAACTTTTTATCTTATTAGGACCTGCATGGTGGTCAGATCTTAAAACTGCCATACACAAAAAGTTGGGTCCTCTGAAACTATACTAATAAATATGTTGTAGTTTCAGCTGTTGGAGTCAAACTATTCAAAGTTGGGTTAGCTAAAAGCAGCCTCTTGCCAGAAGACAATTTAGTTATTCTTAGTTTTGTAAAATCACTGTAATATGTTCAAAACATCATTTAAACCAATTTGTTTTATTTCAAACTATGATGGCAAAGAGAAGTTGATAAATGCAGGGGTAGAGGATGCACTAAACACAAAAAGGGTGAGAGGATGCTCTATTGCTGATATATTATGAGTGAGGATTCCAGTGTTTTGCTCTTTCTGTCTTTCATTAACCACCTCTGCAGCTCCTGAGCGGCAGGCGGAGCTGATGAGACTACTGTTCCTCGTGACAGCTGATGAACTTCACCTGGATTTAAGGCTGAGCCAGACCAAAATTCTCTGCTGGATGGTTGAATGCCAATGGAAGTTCACCCTAAAGCCCCAGTAATCGTGTTGGTGAAAAAGATCTTTACTTCTCTTGTGTTCTTCCTCTGTGCTCCCTGCAGTTTTATGACTCCTGTGCCTACTAAGGACCTGGATAACCTGACACCTTCTATCCTAAAGTTTCAGTCTCTAGGACTCTGCAACAACATCTCTCAAGTTGAAACTGGCTCAGTCTTCCTCCTTTAAAGCAGTGGTTTCCAACCCTTGTTCTCAAGGAATGCTAACCTGCATGTTTTAGTAGTTTCCCTACTTTGACACATTTGATGTGAATGCATGAGTGATTAACAGGCTTCTGCAGATATTTAAGAGCTGCCAAAAAGCAGGGAAACAATGAAAACATGCAGGAGAGCATTCCTCGAGGACCAGGGTTGGAAACCACTGTCCGCCCTGCCACACTCCAACCAGACCATTTGCCTAAACTGAAAACTGCCATCATCTCCTGGTCCTATCCTCCCTTCTTCCCTCTGAACTGCAAATGAGCAACATCACAGTAAGCCAACTTCATCTACAATATAAACTTCAAAGTTCAGAATTATTTACTCACCCAGGCGACTCCTCCGCAGATTTCCCCGGCCCTGTCATTCTCCCACCAAGGAAAATAAACTACTTGTCTATTTGCATCCTGTCTGTGATTTTTATCTGTTCTCAGTAACTCAACTCTGGAAAAATAGTTATCAAAATGACATTATCATGCATTAAAAAGGAATAATCTATTAACAATAATAAAATTAGAATAAAAAGATGCTACCACTGAATTGTATGTTAAAGTAGTAGTTCTGTTCAAATTGTAATGATTTTTATGAGGACCCTCTAAAAGCAAGGATCTCTGGCTCCTTACCTTTTTTAACAGGAAAGGCAAAAGCCGAAGCTAATTTTGATTTTATGGGGACTTTAAAAATAACTCCAACTGAGAAAAAAAGGCAAATTAAACGTCAGCAATTGTGTAACCCTCTTTTTTTCTTTTTCAAATTTCCTAGAAAGTTTTTTTTTTTTCTTTCTTCAGACACTATAATCAGCCGGACTGAGTGCTGACGATCTGATGTGGCCCAAAGCAATGAATTATGTCGTACTGTTTGTGACAGACCTTCTGCTCCATATTAAAGTATTCTTGAACAAGATTTCAAATGTGTTAGGGGGCCAACAAAAGAAATCTGTGTTTCCAGTTTGCTATTGTCAAAAATAACATGTTACTGAGATGCTTTATATGGCTCCACTTAAATGTAGCTCTGATTAGACACTTTTATATCTATTATAGATTGTTTGTTTTGATAAATTACTTTTGACAACCATCTACAGGCAACGCACCTATTAATTTACTTATCTATTATAATATATGTTGATCTTAGAAATGATCTAAGAGCACATTCATCCTCATAAAATGCAGAAACACCAAGAGATGTTTCATGATGCACTGTGACCCCCGGAGTTAATTTAAATAACAGTCTGTTTTCTGTAGAGGAACTGGGTTCCTGCATAGCAGCCGAAGAACCACAAATATTCTTTGAGCCTGCATTCAGTCACCCGAGTTGTTCTCAACCAGATCTGCTCACATTTCATTTCCCTTTGTTGATTCTCTCTTCCAACTTCTGAAATGCTACATGTGATGAAACAAAAAGCTAGTTAAAAATATTAAGCATAAAAAATGAGGGGTATAATATTTAATACGGTAGGTTTTTAATATAAGAATCTATATTAACATTTCCAACATTTGATGGCTTCATCGATCAAGTTTTTTTGTATAAATTCAGGTTGCTTAAGTACCATTTTAGTCCCCTTTTTTAGTACCTGAATAAAATAATCTTTAATCCACAAGGAGAAAATAATAAGTTTACTTAATACTTCTCTCTGTAATGTGTAGCTAATATCAGGACATTATTGTTGTACTAAATGGACCCAAAATGCAGAAGCGGGATTCTTGATGTGGCAAGGCTTTATTTACTGAAGTTCAGCAAAAGTAGCAGCGAGGCTGGCAGGCTGTTCACCTGGTGGAGAACAGACAACAAGATTACAGGGTAAACTAAAAGATCTGGCAGTGAACTGAGCTGAACCAAGAGTATAAATACAGACGAGTGTGCAGAAAGAAAGGCGGGTAAGTAAATTAAAGATGAGAAATAGATGTGTGGAGCTGGGAGAAAGGACGACTATATCATAACAACTAACTTTGTGTTATGAAGTAATTTATTTCCCCCAAACAAAATACCTCTATATGTCTCTAAAACCAAACTAATTGCATTAATGAAACATGAACTTAGCAAAGTGTCTGTAAGATATAATTTGTGCAGTCTCGTCATGTCAAACTTCCCATGCAGAATATCAGATAAATGTTTTTTTTTCCTCACTCTGGGCAGAGCTGTTTGGAAAACCATTTCAATGGAAGAAGGATTAGAGAACTTTAAACGTAAGCTGTCATATTTGCTTTCAGGGCGTCAGAGTAGTGTAATGCGCTCCCTTTGCATTAATATTACAAAAACACAATCTGACAACTCCATGTCAACATAGGAACCCTGCTAATTTTGTATAAAATGTTGTGACAGGATTCAAACGAAGCCAAACCCTGCAACATTTCCGTATCACTTTGTAAATGAAGCAAGTCTAAACTGCATGTTGCCACATTAGCTAAGGGCCCAGCACAATGAGCCACTAATTGGGAAGCAGTTCAGAAAGTTAGGTGTTACTTGGAAGGGATCTGGTTACTCACTGTCAAATTAACAGTTTACGGTAACATTGTGAAAGGGTTGAGTGGCATTATTAGTCTTCATTGTTTACAAGTTGATGCCATCTGGGTATTAAAACTGGTAAAAACAAATACAACACAGTGCTAAGTAGTGTTTACCAGAAATAGTAATAATGAAGTTTTGTTTGCTTCATGATTTTTACAGAACATGATGCTTGTCAGGGAGCTCTCTCCAACATTTTCTCCAGGTTAATGGTTTACGCAGGGCTACTTGCCGGAACTGTGCTGTAATCTCTTCCTGCTGTCCACATAGCAGATGAATCAGGCCAACAACAAGCTGCTGGAACAGCAGCATGTTTAAACAAGATCCTTGGAGGACTGTTAGTGAGTGTACTATTACCTCAAAACCATTCATTGTTTCATTGTGCCCTTGCCTTACTTGGCTGTGATAAATGGAAAGTAACATCTCCATGGGCAATAACTCTCAGCATGTGGAGTTGAATGTTTTGACAAACCATTTCCAAGAAATATCTCAGGCAGCAACAGAGAACTGGAATCACTTCTGACAACATGATATGGGCAGTAAGACGGAATAAGGAACTTCTACTCATAGGAGATGGACAAGTCTTCACGCCCAGATCAGAGAATCTGAATCTTCTGTCCCAGATGGTCCATCATATTGAGCGAACACTAACTCGTTGTCTTGTTTCTTTAGATCCTTTGTACTTTAGGAAAGCCCATCCTCTGAAGTAAAGAGAGAAAAAGGAGGGGCAGTGAAGAGGGTTAAAACATAATTCATTCTTAACAAAAGCTTTTGTGCCCATCTGGATTCAAAACCTCTTTGATATAATGTAAACATAGCAAAACCACTGTTTTTTGCTCTAAGGGGTATTCATTAAAGATATGTCATATTTTTTTTCACTGAAGTGGCTGTGGGCTGCAGAACAGCAGGGCTCGTTGGTGTTGTTGCCTTCCAACAGGAAGATCTCGGGTTTGACTCCTGACTGGGGCCTTTCTGAGTGGAGTTTGCATGTTCTCCCCCTGTTTATGTGGGTTTTCTCCAGGTGCTTTGGTTTCCTCCCACAGTCCAAAACCATGTGTGTTGGTTTGATTGGCAACTCTAGATTGTCCTTAGGTGTAAGTTAAAGTAAGGGATTAGTTATCTCTCTGTGGTTCTGTGATGGGCTGGTGTTCTGTGTACCGTGACTGCTGGAGACTGGCACTGGTACCTCGTGATGTTGAACAGGATCAAGCAGGTATGGAAAATAGATGGATCAACTAAGCAGCTGCACCCCTGATCTGGATTTAAAAGTAGACGACAAACAACACATGCAAGAAATGTGTATAAGCATCTGCCACCTTGGGGTCAATGTTTCATCTTTCTCTTGTGGTTAAATAATTACTTAAAGCAGTTTTAACATGCAACCACTTTATTGTCGGCAAGTTTGTGTTTCAGAGATGAATTTTATATCCTAAGCAGTCAAAAGTATCTATAGATACTCCTCTACACACTAGAATTAAAGCTGGGAGCAAAGGAACAGTCATATCTGAAACAAGAATACATTTCATATTTGCCTTTTACTTGAAATAACCCTTAAGTGATGATGTCAGAAGCATTTCCTGATACGGTTGGCTGAAATTCCTAAGAATCAGCCTTGAAGGTTTTAGACCTGACCACATTCTGATAGGTGATAGATTCAGGGTTTCAACAGGAGGGACTCCCCCAGCTCAAACAGATGATGGCTGAATTCTTTATGCTTGATCCCATGAGACTTGTCAATCCCAGCCTGTGAAGACCACCATATATTGCAGCCAAATTGATAATCCAGGGGTGATTGAGGTAATTGCTTGCAGTTGTGTTGCGTGTTGAAAGAGACTTTGAGAAGGTGAGTGCAGCTCGTGTGCAGGGTGGATTTCAGACTGCAGTTCACAGAGAGACTTTGTATGGCTTATGTAGTCCAGAGGAAGGAAACTTATTAAAGCTTCAGAAAAGCCAAGTCATTTACACTCTATTTAGTTTACCCCTGATGCTCTGAACCCCAGTTCTTGTATACAGACAGTGAATAAAATATCTGCATGGTAATTTTGGTCAACAGCAAAGCACTGGGGAAAACTGTTCACCTCCCCGTTGGTTTTGAAACATTAGCAACAAGAGTCAAACTCCCTAACCAGCACTGGCACAGTGCCTCCATTCAGAGCACCAGGCCTTAATCCTAATTGCAGGTTCCTCTCAGATCTGTCATCTGTCTAACAGACTGACAGTGGGAGATTCTTGAGCAATGAGAAGATACCCACAGTACAGAATGAAACTATTCTTGTTATGTGAGTTTTTATGTTTATAGAGACCATTTTTTTGTCGTGATGACTACCAAACTGCTGTAAAACCTCAATTTCCCCTCAGGTTTAGAGAACGTTTTAATGGCCATATTGTTTGAGGAGCAAGGAATGTTGCCTTTTAATGGCTCTTTGTTTTATTGTGTTGTCATCCTGCCAGAGGAAATTCGCTTATGATGCAACAAGGTATACCCTCTACGATGTATCCTTTTTCTTTCAAGCAAGACACTGTCAGTAGAAAGCACATCTTGGTATTTTGTTTGGGACATAGGAAACGCTCTGGTTTCAAACCCACAAATGTGTACTGTTTCTGACCACTGAATATCACTTTTTATGACTCACCTATTCAAGATGCATATCAGAAGTGCTGTGTGGACACATAATGCACACACGCAGTGCTACAGTGGACTCAGAACTTAATTTCCTGACTTGAGGGAAAAATGAACAGGGGTCGCCAGTCGGCGAGAAGAAGTGATGAAGGAGAAATAAATCCAATGACGTTTTAAGCACCCTTAATGAAAGCAAGTCTTGGTTCCTTTTTTAGTCTTGATTATCTTAAGTAGTATCAGCACAACACACAGCTCACACACTGACTTGATTTGTGGCTGCTTTGTGATGTAAAGAAAAGGGGCTTTGATTAGAAGCTCAAAGTTTGAGTCTGAAAATTCTTAGAAAAAAGAGAAGTATCAGAAAAAGACCAATTCTGTTGTATGATTCACCTGCATTTTTGTGGTATTTCACAGTAATCTTAATCACTAAATCCTTCATCCATTTTGCCTCATAAAAACTCTTGGCATCTTCTGTTAACTTGTAGCATCATTTATGTTTTAAATTAACACTAAGACAAAACTGTTTAATATGTTTTTATAGCATATTTTACTTTTATTAGCATACTGTGCTATTTTCTTATCACAACATAGTTTATAAAGTAACTTTTAATGCAATAAATTAATTAATAATGATGTTGTTTTGTTGTGTTTTATTTATTCACACTTTGCCATTACTGCAAACAATTTTAAAGTTTAACAATTAAGTTTATGTGCTCATTAAAAAAGCAGATACATTCACCCCTTTCACACGTTGTCATGGTCTTATTTTCTTCAAATTTATGAAAATTTAAACCCTAATGTGCAACTCAGGAGGACTCTGCCTAAAGATGAGTCCTTTTAGTGTATTCAGCCAGTCCAACTGAGCTGAATGCTTGAAGGACAGAGTACTCCTGCCTTCTGTGGATATGTGGACCTCCTCCTTCTCCCACAGTACCCTCCTACTTCTTCACTTATAGGCAGAGCTTTCACTGAAGTCAATCAGAGAGGGATCTTTAACTGTGCTTGCCGCTGGGTTTCTGCACACCCTCGCAGCAGTCATTACTCGAACACATGTATGCTTCCAGCAGTAAACATATGGAGTACTACAGCTTCCTCGTGCTGTGGATCTGCAGCCAGCATTTAGGTGAGTAAAAGTTGTTTAGATGTCCATTCATGTTTAAATGTGTATACTTACAGTATACATTAACATGAACTTTGTGAGTTTGTTTTATAGTTTAAAATATTGAGCTTTAATTGTGTTCACCAATTTGACTTTGACATTAATGCTTTATAGGTGGTCTTTTAAAAAATACGTTTTTGCTTCCAAAAACAAACAACTCTGGATTTTTTTATCCTATCATCTCTCATGAATGAATGACTGTGTGTGTGACTCACAACTTAAACTGACTCTTGACCCGCTATAAAGGCAAAACCCAGGGAAGCAGAGCTTAGTGGCAATATTGAAGGAAATATTGTTCTCCAAGGGTCTGCATAAGTGCTTCATATGTTGTTATTGAAAACATGCATGTTTTGCTAAACGAAATGTGAAGCTGCCTTTTCACAGTCAAGTTTCCAGCATTTGAAAGGTTCTTGGTGCTCAGCCAGAATTGTGGTTAGTCACTAATAAAATAATTAAAACAGTAACATCTATACAAGATAAAAGGAAGGAATTAACAGCGAGTCAATAAAAAAAAGCACTGGAAAGACTATTTATGTGAAAGTTAAACCTTTGAAAAGTCCCAAAAACAAATATACAGTTGCCTCAAGCATAAGTAAAGCTATATAAATCTACTTCATAGTTTAAATGTTGTATTCAACTTTATTACAGTGCTGCAGCAAAGAGCTCGCCTGGTTTAAAGTTCGGTATATTCTTGAACTGTAACCACAGAGTTTAAAGACTGTGTGTTGGAAATATTTCCATAAAATTTGGTGCATGTCATCATTGTAGCTGTAAATCATGTTGTGCCAATTATATTTTAACTGGCAAACTTTGCTCTCTTTGTCTGTTACGGTATTTACAGAAAAAAAAACAGATTGACCTCTTTGAGGTTTTGTAAGGCTTGTATTTATCAATACCTATTCATTTTAGGCACTTTCTGAATGATTCAAAGCTGTGGAACAGATGAGAAGAAATCTATTCTAAATATTTGGTTTGATTTTGGAATTTGTTGGAACAAAGTTTTGGACCAACTCCAAAATAAAAGAGTTTGTGACCTTGTAGCTGGAGAACGATTTCATGGCTGTGGTGGAAGATGTCTTGTCAAGAGTAGAAGAAGTAGGCTTCATTTAAGTCTACGGTTTGTTGAGTCTTGGGACTTTAGGACAAAAGATCCCATCCAGATAACGTTTAAGGGGTCGTTTCATTTGAATGTTGAGGGAATATGCTGTATATTGGATGGGAACAGCAGTCATTTGCCTCATAAAGGACACGTCCTCATAAGCACAATCCCAACAGGCTATGTCAACTCAAATATTGTTCTTATGTAAACTTTGAATTTCATCCTTTTAATGGACATTCAGTGTGACCTCCACATGCAGGGATTTCAAACTGTCACAGACACTTCTTGCTATAAATTTCATATATTTAAACAATGTCAAAATTGTGCTGCAAATGTCAAAACTAATCAATCACTGACATGCAGCAAATGAATTAATACTGCCGGCTCTCTGAAATATGCAATTATTACACAAGTACATAAACGTGTCAGAGTTCAACTAGATTAGGTCAACACTGATGAGCATCACACATATAAATATTTTTTGGTCATCATATAATCTACGTTAAACCAAAATGAAATGGACAGCAAACCACAAAGCTGCACATAATGATGGCACAGAAGGATCTAACTTTTACAGAGGATGTGAGGATACATCACCCTGTCATGCATGGTGAGATCTATTATCTATTTTGATTATTTTTTTAATATTTGGCCCCAAACTTTGCTTTAGTGGGACTTAAAGAAAGAAACTGAACACAATACTGGGCAACAATGTTTGAACAAACTAAAAATCCAAATGGCTTGACAAAACAGAACTGGGTAATTATTGCCAAAGTGTAATTGCTGCTCACATTGATGGATGATGTGAATTGCATTTTGTACTTTGCATGAGTTAAGTGGTTGTAAATCTTCCTAACATTCTAAACAATTTTGCAATAACTAGATGAGAGATTTGATTCCTTTTCAAACTTGTTCTGGTGAATCCATTGATGATGAAGGCAGGGTTTGATCATTCTTCTTGATTATTTTTTAATTAATTTGTCATCTGTTTTGTCTTGACATCATTACAAATGGCTTTAAAAGAAGGGAAAGGGTATGTCAAGTCAATGGATGTTTACAGGAATACAACAAAGGAATCTAAACAAATGTATTAGACATTACCAAAAGCCTTTCAGAAGAAGGTTTATTCTAAAGTGAAATTTGAAGGCAGCTTTGGAGATACTGTGTCTTAGTTTATGGACAGAGGGATCCATAAAACGACAGATTTCCTTTTGTTACAAATGCACCTTTGGAGTAGTTAGTTTAAATCTGCACATGTCAGTGGTGTGGAGGAAGCACACCAGGGCAATGTCTGAGGCCATTTAAAAGAATAGTTTGGAGGTTTAGAAGTGGGGTTCTGTAGAAAGGGTATGGACAGTCAGTATCTTACCTGTTGTAGATAGCTCTCTCAGCACCCCAATTTCACAGCAATAGAGTTTAATTCTGACTGAACAAATGAGATAAGAGCTAGTCAGAGGAAAACAAAAGATGGTAAGCAACCTGATGGAAAAGTAATGTGCAAAAACCTAAAAATAAAAAAGAGAGAGAGAGCTAATGCCATTTTATTGCCTGGAAGGCAGCAGAACCAGATGAAGATATAAGCAAGATGTTGATGGTAATTACCCAAAGTTAAATATGGCATGATGTTAACTTTACATTTTATATGCTTATTCCAACATTTCACATTCCCTAAAACACCTGCTAACATCTGGCTTTTGTTTGCGGTACGATGAGATTTAATCAGTTCACATCAGATGATCCTGCAGTAGTCATGGGTGTTTACTGTTCTTTCAGCAGTAACTTAAAATATAACTCCCAGATGGGCAAGTGAATTTTTACACATTGTGCTTCACTTAGGGCTGCAAGAGGAGGCATAAATAACTATTTTCCTGTTGTTAGCACATGTATGCCAACAACAGAGATGAGCGCTAGCTGCTCTTAATTTAAATCCATGATTCCCAGCCAGAAAAAAAGATTCACAGCTCCCTCTGGGTCAGGGATGAGTCTCCCCCTCAGAGGAGAAGTCCAAGTGTATGAGTATTTGGTCCATGAGTAATGGTGGGCTGGAACAAGAAATAGACAGATTGGGGCTTTGTCAGCTATAAGGCGGGTTTGGTACAAGTCTGTGATGGTGAGAAGAAGGAGAGCCCAAGAGGTGATCATTTTACTGGTTCATCTATGTCAAATCCTCACCTACTACCATGAGATTTGAACATGCCTGCAAGAACAGGATCCCAGAACCAAGTGTCTGAAATGTTGATGGATACCAGGGCTCAGAGTAAAGCTGTTACTCATTTTATCAGAGCGTCAGCTGATGTATTTTCCTAGTTTTCTATCTTGAAGGATTTCAGGAACACCCCACTGGAGGAGACCCCGGGGCAGTGAACTTGCTGGAGGGACTGTATATGCCTTCTGGACTAGGACTGCCTCAGGATCCCCCAGAAGGAAGTGGAGAGTGTTGCTGGTAGCAAAGGGATATCTTAATATCCCCCCTGGACCCGTTGCCTCTGTGCCATAACCTGAATAAGCAGACACAAATGGCTGTATGCCAACCATTGTGTCTCATGTAGAACCTCAAGAATGGACAGTAAAAGTCCATTCATAAAACAAGGTCAGATGTGTTCATTTACAGTTTGTGCTCTCACTGAAATTTCTCTCTCAGTATCACTGCACTAGGCTCATTCCCTCAGTACTTTTAACAATAAAAGGCAAATTTTCCACAAAGAGTCATGCTTATTAATTATTATGGTTCACCTCACACTGAAAGATACACTTTGGGGGCATTTATTAGGTTAGTAACTTAAAGCCATGTCTTTAATGCTGTTCTTGTCGATCAGATTTGAGAAGGACACGTGTAGCCATCAGCACACTGAGGATTCAGGGAAATTCTTAAATTGTCTTGTCTTAAGGAAGATACCTGAGTTTGAAAAACTTCTTTAAACTTTTAAATCTTTACAATCAATTCATCTTAGATGTGCTTTTGTTTCAGGCTCCAAAACAGGAACAAAATACATGAATATGTATGCACTGCCCAAAACACTGATCATTTTAAATCAGGACCTAAAACACATTATTTTTCCAATAGTTTGTGAGCTATTGGAAAAAAGACAACACAGCTTTTATTGTGCAGTTTGATGAATTGTAATTATTAAAGTTTAATTCATATTGATTGCTGATTGAATCAGTTAGTGAGTTTATACAGGTCAACTGAGGTTGTTTTAAATGTACCATGGAAATTAACTTTAACTTCAGCTGGCTGCATTTACAGTTTTGGCCACAAGGAGACAGAAAAATAAGACATATTTCCTCCTCCTGTTCATCTGATTTGCAACATCAGGCTTACTAAACTCCCACACAGTTATGCATTTGTATGATAGCTAATGATGTTGTGCTGCCACAGAGACTTTAAATCCCTGTAGGGGTTTTTGTTGGCTCAGCGGGTTAACAGCTTGTTAAGCAGTGCCCAGTTGGTGGAATAACGAAAACATCTGGTTTAAGATACCCCTTGCCTTTCAGGGTATTTGCTTTGGCTTAGGAAAAGGTGCCAACATGTTTGAACGTATATTGTCCACGGTAAAACATTTTTCCAAAGAAAAAGGTTTGAATAGAAACATGAGGGCTATCAATGGAAAATCACTACAATCTGTTGCTTCTGAGCTCCTTTTCATGTTAAACCCCACAGATCTGTTGCAAAGCTCGTGGTTCTGCTTCCATAAATCCAGTCTGAAGTACTGTTTACATACTAACACAGAACTGACTGTAAACACTGACCGAAGACAGCAAAAAAGGAAGCATAATGATGATGTGTGTGTCCATAAATCCTTATTAACGACTAAAAAAAATGCACCAAGCATGTCTGATATGAGGCTTTCTCCAAGCCAGCTGTTTGCAGAATGCGTTAACATGGCTGTTCTGTGTCACTGGGTTTGTGGTGCGGCTCCAGCAGCTTGGTGTTGGGCCAAAGGCAGCAGCGGACTTCGTGGTTCACACCGGCTGCCCCCGCCTGAGCTTTATTTATCTGGGCATGGAAATTGGTACACGGGAAACCCAGCAAGTCTCTGACCTTACATTTGAAGCTGCAGATATTACGAAGAATATTAGATTTCTTTGGCACGTCAGTAGTGGAAACTGGATAACCTGAATTCGCACAGTTGGTACACTGGAACATTTATCTTCAGAGCTTGAAAGTCTGCCTCGCAGTTTAGGATTTTCAAATTAACAAAAGTGATGCAGCTCGCTGCCCTCCATTTGTAAAAGGATTTATGCTCTAAAGTTTCCTGCTGATTTTTATTTAAGTCTCACACTCCTGTTTGTTCTCGACTATCTATTTTTAGTCACCCCTTTTATGTTTAGCTAAACAGAAAGTTTAAGAAGGGGTTTGAAGCCAGGCTAAAAGACCGACTCAACATGTGGATCCGCCGTACGACAGGAAACCAGCTATGAGGTGAATGTGTCAATATTTAGATGAAGTGTTTGTATGGCAAAAATGGCTTTTTATTTTAATGGAGGCTTTCACGAAACAGAACAAATGGTCTATGGTGGCGACAGTCAAGATGTTACAATCTTGACAGGGAAACAAAATGAACGACTTACTGTATTTATTCTGTAGCTGGCAGTTCAGTCACATAATAGCTGTGGTAAAATTGTGGTCTTGATCATTTGACGTTGCCTGCAATCACACAACTCTCAGTTTAAGCCTCGAATTTACAAATACACGCAAAAGAAGCAGCAGGAGTGGATATTTTGTTTTCTGTGTGTTTAGACAACCTGTTTACTCTCCTAAACATTTAGTATCCGAGGAATGCAGATAATTTCCCAATTCGGTGGATCAGCCTTTTTCCTTCAAGGAATACAGCTGCTCAAGATGCAACTTCTTTACATTTTAAAATGCAAACAGCTGCAAACCCAAATAAGAAAATCTCCACTGCTGTGCAACAAACAGAGCCTGGGTTTCATCTTCACGCTGCTTTTATGAAGTCTTTATGACCTAAAGGTAAAATGTGTTTTTTGTTGTTGTTTTTTTTGTAATTAAAACATGCTGCTGTTACTTTATTTCTGTTTAAGCTGCCAGCGCAACTAAATGTAACTTACAATCAAAACTATACATATTTCAACACATAAAATTTAATATGAACTTTTTTTTTCTGGTTTGTTCATCAGTGGAAATAGATCCTTCTCTACAGAAGAACGGCAGTAACAAGAAAACTTTTTTTTTCAAATGTAGTGAAATAATTAATAAGATTCAATAAGCTAAAACGTCTGGTGTGAAAAAAAAACAGTCATCAATATCAAAAAAATTTTGTCTCAAGTTCTAATCAAAACATTGACACACAATTGATTAATCAACACCACCTTGGCATAATGAAATTATAACTTCTGTTAGATAACATGCATTTTATTTCTTATTCACATCATTGCCTTGAACTGGATTGAATCACACTACCTCTGATGCCAAGTACTCCTTGGACAATACTTGGACACCAGACACAGACATGTTAGATGAGGAGTTGCAACAACATTATAATGTCAAAAGTCTTGTGTGTAAAGTGGGAAGTGAAATGTTTCAGTAACAGTGGCTCAGTCTACATTTATTGTCCAGCTCAAACTTGCATTGATTGTGTTGCCTTCATATTGACCGTATTTGGCTGCAGACAAACAGATTTTAAAAAACAATTTGTGGTGGTTCGTGCTCAAGTAGGTAATCATCCCAAGCTCATTTTGTCATTATGCACACACACGGATAGGAGAGAAAAACTGGCTTTTATTGTGAAAATCATGCCTGCTTCATTGTCATGGTTGGTAATTGGGCTGCACCGGGTACTACTGACCTGAATTCTAACTCATCTTTTTCTGTTTGTAGATTCATTTGTGACATGTGTCCAATTTTATTTGGCAAACCTCGACCTCATGGCTTACATTCAACTGAGTTTCCCCTATCAGGGGGAAAAAGACTCACTTGACTTAACATTACTGGATTCTCCCAGATGGGGAACTGCCTGTGAGTGGGGATGTTTAGCGTTACGCCAAGAGATTGAATAAACCCAACAGAATGTGGCCAAGAACCTCAGAGATAAAAGCAGTGGGGAAGTTTGTGGAAGCTGAAAGCCGAAGATTTTCTGCTCTCATTCACACTGCGCAGCTCAAACTGTGTGTTTTATTTCAAACTTCATCTTGAGAATAGATCTCTGCACATCATTAAGCAACAAGTGTCAATCAATTTACCTTCTGTTTTCTTTTCTTTAAGTGAGTATTTGACTCCATAATGCTGAGTATTGTGGCATTTGAATGTTAATAGATTGCTGTGAGATCTTTTTACTTAAAGACGCTGAGATATTACCCTAAATCAACATTTGATAATAAGTCTAACAGCTTTCTGGTTGAGTTTGTGTTGACAACAAATGACCAGAGGGAAATGATTCATCCACATTTTGAGCTAAAAATATAATTCTGTTACTTCCCATCCTCACATTAAAATCCAAGGAAATTTAAAAGGCAAATGCAGCAATCACCATTAATAAGGTGTGACTTGGTGACATGCAGAGTCTACAAAAACAAAAACTACCTTCTTTGATTGGCATTATAATTAAAAACAGATGCTCTCAGCTCATTTTTTACCACCTCTGCAAGATGTCTTCAAAGGTGAGAGAAATTAAAGTTCACATTTGGGAAAATGAGTTTGCTTTGATCAAGTTCCATGGCAAATATTACTTTTTACCCTCTTACAACATCAGGTCACATTTCACCGTCTACTAACTACTGTATCAAAACAGAGCTCAGTACTGAGTCTATTTCGTCTCAAGATATTAGAAACCAAAGAACTAAAGTTATTTGCTTTTGAGTGGACATAAATTCCTTTTTTTAACCTCTTGTGTGTTGATTGGGGTTTGTCAGGGATCTTATGGAAGTAAAAACAGTCGACGTGTAGGTGGTCATTTTGACACAAAGCTATTTCAGAAATGCACATTTATTTCTGCACATTTCCTAATGGAAAAGCATGTCAGTCAAATGTGAACTCCTGCACGCCAGGTTTTTGATACGTCTCCTGATATAAAGTCTTCTTTTCTATGAAGGGCTCCATGACTGCTTCAACATTGACACAAAGAAACCCCAGATCATCAAAGGCCCTAAACAGGTCCAGTTTGGATACACTGTTCAACAACATGTGGCTGCAGGGGGAGAAAAATGGTAAGAGATTCTGCACTATATTATATAAAGTTCAACAGCTTAACATTTTGTACTTGTATCCAGCAGGAACTTCACATTAATTTCTGTTGATCAATTTGCAACCCCATATGTTCGTTCAAATTAAACTATTGTTGAGCTATTGTTCCTAAGTAGTCCATCTCAGATGGTCAGATTCATTATGTAGGTTTCATACCTAATTACGTATAAGTATATGACTTTAAAACATTTGTTTGAATCATATTAGCTGCATTAACCTTTTTAGGATGCAGTAATAGCATTTGCACCCATTTAGGCAATGTTTTATTTCTAGCTTTTGTTCGACTGTCTGAAATGACCTCAGTTATTAATCTTATAGAGATGAAGAACTTTATACAGTACTGATTTACTGTTGACTTGGCAGAAGGACAGTTAAATGTTTTATTTATTTTTTTCTCTGGAAAGATAGTGATCTACTGTACCTCTCCTGGGGTGAGCAAAGATTCCTCCCAATAACCTGAATGTGCAAAAGAAACTGTAGTTTTGAATCAAATATATCAAATCCATCATATGACCTCATAACTTACGCTGATTCCCAATGCACTATATTAATAGGTCAACTGGCTTCCTGCGATTGCCAAAATTAGATCCTGGCGTCCCCAAAATGTCTATTGGCAAGCATTGTACTGGCAGTGTGTCAGATTTCAGCCTGCATTCATCATATTTCCTTTTTCTTCTCTAACTCAGACTTCCAATGCTTCTGTGCTTCTGGGTTTAATTGTTTCAAACAACCTTTATTAGTCAGTTTTCTGACAGATAAACACCTGCAGTTTTAATGACTAAAAAGTCATTTTCAGTGTTCAATTTGTCTCCTATTTCCCTCTACTAATTAAAATATTTCCTTATCTTTGTCTTACTTACTAGCCTACAAAAGTACCTCACATACATGTACTTAATCTCACACCTGCATAAACTTTTATATTTTAGTCATTTTCAACAAAACCTTCTCATTTAGAGAATAAGTCAAATAAGTGTTGCTATGTTTGATTTTTGAATGATTCTCACTGGCCTGTTTATTCAAGCCCAGTTTGTACATGAAATTCACATAAATATGACATTGCAAAAAATAAAATAAAACAAACAGCAACAACAAAAACTCTCCTAGGTGTCCAACATGTCTGTTTTCATAGGAGGAGAATTGCAGTGATATGATAGTTGCACCTTAAAGCAAATCAGTACTAGAGCTGATTGCCTCTTCTAATTAATTTTACTACACTCATAATAAAGTGTACCAGTTCATCAGTTTTACTTTATAATAACAACTGTAAGGCTAAGTTAAAGCATTAGTGAAACACACGTTTAGTAATTCCTTTCTAATTGCTGTTGCAACAGTGTGGAGCCACACTTTAGAAAATGATTCACAATTACTTTCTAGGAACATGTAGTTAAAAACTGTTAATACAACCCCAGCAATGTGGCAGTAAATCCTGTGTTTGGCTTTTTTCCCCTTGTGAGTAGATTGGTGTTCCTCTTGGCAAGTTATCCTGCTTGACCACCACAGGCTGCCAGCAGGAGGTCTATGTTACCGTATGTGAGCGAGTGTGTGAAAATCAGAATATTGTATCTGTAAACAAAAAAGATTCTTTAAAAGTCTGATCTCAATAAGGACAGATAACAGACAGAAGGTGATAGAAAGCTTTACAGTCTTGTAATTTTTTGAATTCCCAGTCAGATCTGTGGGCCATGAGAGTTTTAGGACATTTGTTGTGACCTGGGGGTAATTGTTGATACTAGAATTGAGTACAGATTGAGATTCAAGTGGATAAAACTCATTTTGAGGCTTGATAAAAACCACACTGTCCTCAGGACTCACAAAGGGACGAAGTGAAAAATAAAAAGAGCTGCCAGCTCCGCATGAGAGAAAATATCTACTGCGCTGCAAAATCCAATTTGATTTTTTATTTTTTTTAACCACTCTGAGCAAACAGTAGGCAAACCAAAAATGGGTCTGATGAGGCAGACGTATGTGGAATGAAGGTCACCAGAGACGCAGCCTTGGCTGAGGTAAATGTCTGAGAATGAGGTGGAAACATTTTTAGTGGAAGAGTAGATCTGTACAGGCTGTTCAAACAGCATATACCCAATGTACCCAAGTCAAAATAGACAAATTGGAATGTTATTAGTTATTAGTTGTTTCAGTACCTAAAGAGAAATTATTTTATTCAT
The DNA here is from genome assembly GCF_001649575.2 of Kryptolebias marmoratus. NCBI lineage: Eukaryota > Metazoa > Chordata > Actinopteri > Cyprinodontiformes > Rivulidae > Kryptolebias > Kryptolebias marmoratus. The sequence goes on from NC_051444.1 coordinate 23,495,753, forward strand.
AAAACCAAAAATAGAGTAAAAAATAACAAATGCAGACTTTGTGTATGTCTTTTCCTGAATGACTGGTTTATGGCACTTTTATGTAAGTCCTTGTTTTGTTGCTCATCTGAACATAATGAAGTAAGTGGGGTTTACACTTTGGTTATTAATTGGTTTTCTCCCAGGCTGGTAATTAAGCCATTTTATGGATTTCAGGACTAACGAGACAATTCAGTCAATGCAGCAACAGCTGCATTTTCACTTAAGCAAGCCTTTCTATTTGCTTACATGTCTGTGGGTGTGTGCTGCACAGTGTGTGACAGTTCTCAGCTGGAGTAAGGAATCTTTCACGATGTGGCTCAAGGGGAAGATTCTGAAAGGATCAACAAAAAAGGGGTACAAAGAAATGTTATTTCTGCTTTCTTCACAGTTAGTTCAATAAAGGTAAATGCAGCAGAGTGTTTAATGAGCATATTAACCACCTGGAGGTGGTACAACTAAAGAGAGATTAATGGTTTTTAAATATCCAAAAGGATTGTCAAAAGGAAAATCTCCACTGTTAGACACAACAGGTTTTTCTGCAGCTATTCCTGCATTAAATATGAACACAAGAGGTGTAACATTTGTAGTGGTTGTATCACTGAGCTAAAACCAACAGAATGTGTCCACAGGGCAGAATATTTTATGCTCCAAAGAGACTCAATTTGAGCTCCCGATCACTGCTGGCAGGAGATATGTTGAATCTACTGACAAATGCAGTTGGTGGCCTGTACCTTCCTATGACTGCAAATAAGTAAAAACTGAGACTACTTTGTGGAGCGTACAATTTTTTGCTCAAGGGGGATGAAGTCAGGGCTCTGTGTGGTCCAGTCAGGTTCTTCCAGACCAAACTCATCAAACTATGTCTTTACAGTCCTTGCTTTTTGCACTGGGGCACAGTCACGTTGAGACAGGAAAGGGCTTTCCTCAAAGAGCTGCCACAAAGTTGGAAGCATAATGTCCAAAATGTCTTGGTATGCTGAAGCATTTGGATTGGAGATAAAGGGCCAAGTCCGAATCCTGAAAAACAGCCTCATACCATTATCCCTTCAACTTCACACTTGGCATAATGCAAAGTAACTTTCTCCTGGTATTTGCCAGACCCAGACTCTCTCATTTGAGCTCCAAACAGAGAAGCAGGATTTGTAATTTGACAGAACACATTTCCACTGCTCCACAGAACAATGTCGGTGTGCTTCACACCACTCCACATGGTATTGCACTTGGTTATGTGAGGTTTGAATGCAGCTGCTGGGCCATGGAAACCCACTCCATCAAGTTCCCGCCGCACAGTTTATGTACTTACATTAATGCCAATGAAAGTTTGGAATTCTTCAGCAGAGAATAGGCAACGTTTACGCACCATGTGCCTTCGGAGTCGTTGACCCTGCTCTGTGATTTTACGTGGTCTTCCACTTCTTGGCTGAGTTGCTGTTGCTTCCACTTTCTAATAATATCACTTACAGAAAACCATGGAATATCCAGCAGGGATATAATTTCACAAACCGTCTTTTTGCAAAGGCGATATCCTATGACAGTACCACACTTGAAGCTGGTGAACTCTTCAGAATGACCCATATTGTAGCACTAAATTTTGCAACTAGGTACTTGGTTTTATATACCTGCAACAATGGCTCTGATTGAAACACCTGAATCGAACAATTCTCAATACTTTTGTCTCTATAGTGTATGTGTCTGCTTGACTTAAGTACTATAATGTGGATCGATTGAACAAAATTTGTTTTTTATTAATTTATGGAGACGGGTTTGTTTAGAAACAAGTTAACCAAAGGTAAGAGGTTGTTTGCTTAATTTGACAAAAACAAATGTAAGGTCAAAATGAAAGTGTTAAATTAGAAATAAAGTAGAAACTTAAAAATATACATTTGTTCTCAAATTTACAGTGTGCTACCTCTGGTAATAATTTTTTTTTTCCAGTAATAATGACAGCTCCTCTAGGTTTTTTTTCTTCTTATTTGTGTCAAATGCAGACAGTGGAAAAAAATGTTTCATTTTCACTTGGAAAAAAAAGAGTTTCTTCTGCTTAATAAAACAAAATTTGTATACTCTTGTGTTTGGAGAAGATACCGACTCTACAGCTGATTTTCAGCTGCTGATTTTGTGCTTTGTGTTATCTGGTAGCCTGAGTAGCCGCTTTTATTCACTCTATTTACACATTTGACTCCAGACAGATCGGAAAAATTGTTCCTACTGTAATTCTTTGATGATTTATACCTTTTAACTTTCTAACCTTCGGTTTCCCCTGAAGTGGCTCAACCTTAAATGAGCTTTGAGAAGAATTGAGATTGTTACGATTTCTGGCGTTGCTAGAGAGCATCTGAGCCAAACTGCAGCGCTGTCAACTTTTCCTAGTTGTCTGACGTCTGCAAACACTCAGTTGTATATTTGAATAGGAGCAGGTTCCCAGCTGGAAAGTGACTCTATTAGGAAGAACGTTTGTAATAAGTTTAACCTGAAGAAAGGCACTCATGCTGCTGCATTCAAGAAGCTGTCTTGACGAGCCAAATAACTCAAGTATTCAATGACATCTGATAACGTTTTATGCTAATGGAGATTACTGTGTGTGCCAAATGTTTTATCTGTCAGAGTCAGATAATTTTACCTCTGGCAGTAATTTTCTACTACAAAAGTGGAATATCTGACTGTCTTTTACTAATTTTGAGTTTAAACTTAATCAAATAGTTTAGACATCTTGGTAGATTGATAGCTTATGCCCATGACAACTGCTGGAGCTGCTAAGTTACAGAAAGGTCACCATGAACAAAATGGGTCATTTTCTCATATGTCTACACAATATTATGGCATTTTAAACACTTTATTATAACAGAGTCTCTTTGGGGAGCTGAGAAGAGGCCTCCAAATTGCAAGAAATGTGGCTTTTTAAAGCTGGTGGGATACTTGAACCTATTTAAGTCATGCTCTATAAAAGCCTCCCACTCACTATTCCAGTGTTTATTTTTCAGCAGTTCTACCAGATCTCAGCTGAGACTTGATCTCTTCTCATTAGTTGCACAACACTGAGAACAACAGGAAATCTTTTACGTTTTTCACCACTGCTCTTGAATTGTGTCTGCTGTATGTGCCTTATTTAGAGAACTACAAATTAACATCTTTATACATCTCCTAAACAAAGTAGGAAACAGAATCCGGTCTAACAACTATTAGTTAAAACAGAGCTTTGCATCCATACTTATATTATCTGCTTTAAAGTCAGTATTTAAAGCAGAAGGATACAGTGGATTTAAAACTTTAGAAACCAAAGAAAGGGAACAAAATATTGTGTATAAACCATTTTCTGCAAAAATGAATAGGTTTATTGCTGGGTAAAATGCAATGCTAAAGCAGGAGTACTTTATGCTGTAATACTGCTGAAGATATTACTTTATTAGATGCTGGCTTCAGGAAAAGGCCTAAGTGTTAACTTCAATTATCACTACTTCTCTTGTTCAAAAATATTCTTTCTGAATCCTGAATAAACAAGACCAGAATTAGCTAAGTACAAAACTCCAGGCTAGAAAATCCAGCCCACAATCCATCTGTGCATCTCTTCGGCCTAATCTTTGTATAAATGCTACCTTCGGCTGGAAATGGGTTTGTGATTACAACATTTCTGCATATGAGGTCATAAATGAGCAGCACAGTAGGGCTGTGGTTAGCACTGTAACCACACGGTAAGGTTCCCGGTTTGAATCCCATCCCTTACAGCGTGGAGCTTGTATGTCCTCACTGTTTCTGCTTGAGTTTTTTTTTTCAGGTTCTAAGGTTTCCTCCCATGCTTCAGTCCAAAAAACATGAAAGTTATGTATGTTTATCATCCCTTATTTAGACATGGTGGGGGTAGGAAATGGATGAATGAAGTGCAAAGATGAACTGGAGCATCAAAGTGAGCTAAAAGCTAAAGTCAGCATGCTGATATTTGTGAGGATTTGGATTTTTTGTGTTCTTGGTTTTGTTTTCTTTATTTAGTCTTGTGATTGTTTTCAGTTTGTTTTTTTTTATGTTCCTGCTCAGTAGTTCACTCCTCCCCTGTCACTCTTTTTGCCCTCCTTGTCACGCCCATCTCCACCTGTCCATAATTATCTCCACTCACCTGTTTCTACTTACCTCGTCACCCTCAGTATTCAAAAACCCGGTCACTTCTCTCACTATCTGCTGGTTCATTGTTTTTCCTTTTTTGATAGTAGCTGTCTCCGTGCCTTAGTTCCCAGATGTTTTGTTCCACTGTGCTTATGGGTTTTTGTTCTGTTTGTGTTTGCTGCCCGTCAGCTTTTGTTTTGTTATTTTTCTTTAGTTAATAAATTAGTTTATTTTTACCATGAGTCTGCACTCAGGGTTCTTTTCTGTGTCCCGTGATCCTGACAATATTCCAGCATATTTTCAATTTTGAAACCACATCATGCTGACCACTTCCACAGTTTTATTTTAAGGCCATCTGCAAAATGTGTTTTAACAACCTCAATGCAAAATAATGCTTTTTAATTGTTGAAACTATTAGTGAATCTGGCCATTATATGTTAGTCACTGAAGGGGTATCCTTTTTTATTTGACAAGCTGGATGTGTGAAAATAAAAGATTGATAATTAATATCAGAAGTAAGATTCTTACTGTTTGGACCATAACTGCATGTGCCAGCCCAATTAATCCATAGAGCTGTGAACATATGCTGGTTCAGGCTGCAGAAAAGTTCTGCAGTGTGTTTTAGAATAGCAACATCTCTAATGACTTGACTAACATGACCGTAAATTTAATTCATGGGACAAAATGGAGGTTTGTGAAACTGAAACAAATTACAATAACTAGTACGTTCTTACGAATGCCGCACGAGTCTTCTGATTTTCCTGTCACTGTTAGTTTGATGGGCTCGGGCAAAATAAATGACTTTTACAAATGACTATTACAATTCACTTGATTTATGAGACAGCATTAACAAAAGTACACTCATCTCGCTGATGCAGATGGATGAAATGTCATGAACAAGCGTGACACTGAAGCAGCATGCTTTGTGTTTGGGGCATGGATGTGGTTTCACAGCGTACACATCTCCTTTTTCCACGTATGAAAAACATTACCAAGCTAATGACAGCCTGGGCTTTGGGATGGCACTTCCTCAAACCCCAAAATACTGTATTCCCTTGTAACCATGGTAGAAAATGTCTGAGCATTCTCTTGGGGTCAAGTTACATTTTTGAGTGTTTTTTTTTTCCCCTTTTCTTGCTGTGATGATGCATTCACCCCAACGATTCTTATTTCATCTTTAACTTTTCTTTATAATCTCCCGAGTAACAGACAACAATAGTCTCTTTTCATCAAGGTGGATGTGTCCTGACCTGAACTTAACATGCAGTGTTTCCTCCTGCCAAGGCACAGCAATAACTGAGGTAATAATCGTGATATTAATAGCAATAAAAATATGAGCGCTGCTGGAGCCACTGTGGAGAAATGATTTCCAGATTCTGTGAGAAGCTAAAAGCTGGCTTCAAGGGTAGTAACATGCTTACTTCCACATGAGTCACTCTTTGATGTGCAGTGACAGACTGTTTGATCGTTTCCTCTTGTTGTTGTTGTTGTAATATATCAAGCCATAACTGGTGCTAAAGTTTCTGGGAATGTGGCCTGAAAATAGCTTTTGTCACACGTAGAGCCACTGCAGAAGAAACTCACAATAAAAGATCCAAATTATCCGTCACAATGTCTAAATCCGGCGCTAAGTTTTATTGTTTCCCAATCCAAATGTATGAAGCCAAGAATCATGTATGTTAAGCAAATATATGTTCAACATATTTTCCTAAGTGGTTGCATCTGACAGGGCAAATATCTGCAACCTCCGGTCTGGAGTTTTCCCAGTCAACTCCCACGTGATAACTCCAGGAAATGGAATGACACAACATGTGAACACATTAGGGAATCTTCCACAGCACGCATGCATTACTGCTGTGCATTACATCTTGTTTATTTACACGTTGCTTTTGTACCATCTCAGAACAGTCAGTATAAATCAGGAAGATCATCCAGTCTCCTGCACGCTGCTACAGCCTAAACAAAACACTCAGGTTTCCCAAGCATACATTAGACAACATGCACTGTGCCCTGCATGCTCCGGCCAGATGTCTCTCCTGAGTATCTGAGCTGTAAAAATGCATCTCGCACGGAAAATTTCCCACTGTGAAGTGCCGGTGTGGAGAGGCCCCCATGCTGAAAAAAGTTCATTCCTGCTTCTTTAAACATTCTCTGGATTTCACGTCACAAAACTGCTGTACGCTGTGTGTGTGTGTAAGTTTACTGCAAAATTCCTAAGGTCTGAGAGTTTTTAAACTATTAACATGATAAGAGTAAAACTCAGTCTTTAACTCAACTCAAGATTATCTTTTAGAGCACAAGATACTGAATTTGTAGCAAAATGGAAAAAGAGTTTCTATTTTAATTGTTAATTAGTAGCATCAGTCCTTTAGCAATATTACTTAAAAACTAATGAACAGATTTTGGTGAAACTTTCAGCAATTGTTGCTAATAAAATAGAGCTGCTGTGTTGCTGCTTTTACTGCTACTTAGATTTAAAATCCCAGCTAAACTTCTGCATTTTATAAAGTTATTTCAAAAATGAGATTCATTTAGGAAAGATTTTGCCCTTTTGTTTATTGGTTGACTCAAACACATTTTTGAAGTTTAAAAAAGAAATTAAGCGATGCTATAATTTTATGTCAATGTTTATTGTGAAGTTGTGAATCCCTTTAAATGACTGCCATCAATTTGAGCTATAGCGTCACTGTGATATCACTGAGTCATAATGCATTTCCAAATGATAGGTTAGAATGTCACTTTTACATAACTATCATAAATCATTCAGAAATAGCTGAAACATTTTTAAACATTCCTATGAAAATGTCTATGACTAATCTTCTCTGACTGGAGGTTTGCTCACCATTGTGAACTGGATCTAAAACCATAGCAGTCATACAAGTCAGTTATTTTCATTCATTACATTACATAATGTTTTTAAATCACGACTAAAGAACTTTTATTTGTCATAGACTAGAATCTGTTTGATATCCGATGAATTGCCAAGAGATATTATGTAGACATTCATACTTTTCAGACAACAAAAACTACTGGTCTACAGTAAGTGGTGCCAAGATTTCTCCTTGACTAGTTTCAAACATATTTCAGGTTTCAAGTGTAAAACTTTAGATTAAATGTTCGATAAAAAAACAAGCATCTTTACTCCAGAGGATAAGTAGTGTTTTGCTGACACCTTTTCTTTCTGTTCTGCTATTTGATGAATATGTGTTTGTGTCACCTTTGGATAAAATGTCCAGATTTGTGAAGCTTTTGATTTCCAACGTTTTAAACTTTCAGCTTAGTCACTAGTTGCCACTTTTGTCTTCATTAATTTAAGTCTGTACCATCAAGGCATTGATTTTGCAACCTACTGTGTGTGTGTGTTCACGACAAACGGTTGCTGTCCACCAAGTAAGACTTCATTAAACTGAGAACCTCGTACACTATATGGACAAAAGTATTTGACCACACCTGTTATTTGCTGGATTGAGATGTTTCAGTCAGGGTCTGGGCTAGGCCCCTTAGTTCCAGTGATGAGCAAACTTAATGTTTCAGCATACCAAAATATTTTCTTATGCTTCAAACATTGTGGAAAGAAACAAGGCCCCTTTCTGTTCCAACACGACTGTGCCCCAGTCCTCAAAGCAGGGACTATAAAAACATGATTTGATGACTTTGGTGTGGAAGAAGTTGACTGGTCCACACAGAGCCCTGACTTTTCCTCCATCGATCACCTTTGGGATGAGCTGAAACAAAAACTGTGAGCCAGACCTTCTCGTCCAACACCAGTGCCTGACCTCATAAATGCTCTACAGAACGAATGGGCACACATTCCCAAAGAAACACTCCATAATCTTGTGGAAAGCCCTCCAAGAAAAGTGAAAGCTGCTAGAGCTGCAAAAGGGGAACCAGTTCCATACAAAAAAAGAACTCCCACACAGAAATGCAGCTGCTGCACACCTTTATCACCATTGAAGGTGTGCAGAAACATATTAGTGTATCTGATACAGTTCAGACAATTTACGTTTACAATATGAAACTTTTTAAAGGCAATTTTATTATGAAATGACAGCCCGACTCACATGAAGAATGACTGAACTAACCAGCTTCTCTGTGTGACTGAGTGATAGTGTTCTTGAGGATGAAGCTGGTGCTGCTGGAAGTGAATAAACACAGCTACTTCCTTGGAAAAATAAAAAGTTTAAAGTCTTGTCAGTCAACCCAGGTGTTTTTTGTGGGTCACTTATGGCAAACGTCACAATCATATCCCTTGAGAGAGTTGAATACCAATGTACTCAAGAGAGGAGAGATTAGGTGAAGTTGTTCATGGTTAACTGTTTATAGGCATCAACTGAAGACTAAAGCAAATTTAAACATTGATCAACCATATTAACTTTTTAAAACCATTTTCTTTTTTCCTTTTTGCAGGTTATTAGTTGGGGCCCCGTATGAAACGACTGGCCCTTATCAAACAGGGGATGTTTATAAATGTTCACTGAGCAAACAAACCAATGGCAACGGTTGCATGAAGCTCAATTTAGGTATAGTACTACAAAACACCACTCAAACTTTTACTACATCTTTACGAAATATACAGTACTACAGTACATATAACCGAGGCTTTTTGGTGTTGCATATGTGTTAATATATGTTGGTTCTTTAGGCATTTGTAAGTAAACATCATGGTGACATGTGTAAGACAGAAGTGTGGGTACCATACCAATCATTCCACACTTTTTAATGGTTTATGTACATTTCTATGTGTGTGTTTTACCACACGTTTTACTGCTCGCCTCCTCAAAAGGGTTGCATGTGTTATGTTGGTTAGGTGCTCACTTGAAGTTTAGTCGAGTAAACATTCAGATCTGAGGATGTTATTCCTGAGCTGACTGGCCAGACAGAAATAACAAGCCAAAGTCCCAGATGGCTCTTGTTCTCTGTAGGACTGTGCATGCATGGCACTGTGCATCCGAGATCTTCTCAGTGAAATTCCTTTTCCTTCAAGGAAAGATATCCCTGACCAACGTGTCAGAGCGAAAGGACAAGATGAGGCTGGGAATGACACTCACGTCTAACCCTAAAGACAACAGCTTTGTGGTGAGACTTTTGAAAGACGGGAGCTTTTTTAGAGTGAATAAAAAAGCATGTTTAATTAGGTTGTCATTTTCATTTCTCCCTGCAGAATTCCTCTACCAGCGTAATAACTTTGTCATATGCTGAGCTGTTGCTTGTGTAAACACTTTCTTTTATGTTTCAGGCTTGTGGGCCGCTGTGGTCGTATGAGTGTGGCAGCTCCTACTACAGCACTGGAATATGCTCCAAAGTTAATTCAGGCTTCAAGTTCTCCAGGACAATTATGCCCGCCTTTCAAAGTACGCTTAAAAAAGATTTGTAGAGTGGACAAAACTCAGCTGACTCAACAGAGAATTGTTTTTTGTTTTTTAAAAAAATACATATTCATTACAAACATCTGTTTCTTTATGTGTGCTCGTGTGTCTTTTCAAAAATGTTCAGGATGTGAAACGTTTATGGACATAGTGATCGTTCTCGATGGATCAAACTCCATTTACCCCTGGTATGAAGTGCAGCATTTTCTTATTAACATTCTTCAGAAGTTCCATGTTGGACCAGGTCAAATCCAGGTGTGTATGAACAGAGCAAACAGTGGGTTTCATTTTTTTAAGAGTTTTCACTGCTATTACTTTTACAAGTTGTGTCTGATATGTTCTTTTTAGTTTTCTGGTGGGATTGCTATGCAAATGTAATGTAATGTAATGTACAAGAAATTTAGATTTTTATTCTTCCCCATTTTTCAACCACTAACTACTTGTGCACCCTTTGAAATAAAAATATCGTTCAAACACCAAAACATCAGGTCATAACTTTTATTGGGTGTGTTGTACTTTTTCCAAATTAATTGTTATATTATCAGAAAAATTCTCTAATGAAATGAGTAAACTGCACTGCTCACAGTTTACTTCAAAAGACATGATTTTTGCATTAAAATGATGAAAAAATAGTTTTCTTTCACACAATGTGGTTCTTTAACCACCAAGGGACAAGAAACAAGCACTTTTCAGGAATCTCATCACAATTTCCGCAGATATAGCTCAATCTTTTTTATTGTTTGTTTTCTTTAGTTTCTTGTATTTTCTTTTTTGTTGTATGTCAATAGAATGACAACTTGGGCAGCCAACGTCTTCTTGTTTTTATTAAGTTGATGTAATCTGTTCTTGGAAAGGTTGGAGTTGTTCAGTACGGTGAGAAGGTGGTCCATGAATTCAAACTCAGTGATTATAAATCAGTGGAGGAGGTGGTAAAAAGGGCCCGCAGCATCGACCAGCGAGGTGGGGAGGAGACCAACACGGCTCTTGGCATCAGCACGGCACGGTACAGTATCTCCATTTCCTCACTCGTCTTCCTCTCTGTAGTTTATTTGACTGAAGATTTCAAACCTGTTCTCATAGCTCACAAGCTTTCAAACAGGGAGGTCGGCGTGGCGCCAAGAAGGTGATGATAGTGATAACTGATGGTGAGTCACATGACAGCGCCGATCTCCAGCAAGCTATCGAGGACTGTGAGAAGGATGGCATCACCCGTTACGCCATAGCTGTGAGTCTACCAGACCAGTTCTTAACATGATTTATGGCATATTATTTTAGGTTTTACTGGGTTTTCTGGTGGCTAATAAATTTTCTGCACAGCTTTGAAACAACATAAATACTACCAAGGCGACCTCACGGTATTGAGCTGAAACAGGTCTTTCCAGAAGTCTCTCCAGAAACCATTCAGAGCCTCTCAGAGCTCCAAGCCTTTTTTTTATGTGGAAGTAGAGCTAAAGGTGTAAATGATCTCCTCCAGACCACAGAGCTCATTGGTCTTTGCCACTGTTGGTGGAGTTAATGGCAGACTTGATTTCTTTAGTGTGCCTAAGCCTTTGGCAACCATCTGAGCAAAGCCTCTGACATCATTTGGCCTAAAACCAGTTGGAAATGGTGACAACACTGGCATTTTAATAGGAAACCAAAATCTGAACCCTACTCAGAGGGCTACCATTAGCCTGTCATAGTTCTGTGTGATTACTTATATTGCTTGACATTCTTCATGTTCTTCAAATACGCAGTGACAGAATGCCTGAATCTCACCTTCACAGGTACTTGGCTACTACAACCGCCGAGGAATCAATCCCGAGACCTTCCTCAATGAAATCAAGTACATTGCCAGTGACCCTGATGACAAACACTTCTTTAATGTGACAGACGAGGCGGCACTGAAAGATATCGTGGATGCTCTTGGGGAACGCATCTTCAGCCTGGAAGGTTGTGCTTTATTTAAAACCTTCAAGATGGATTGCAATAAACATAAGTTTCAAAAAATTTGAAACAAGATTTGCTTATTTTTCTATCAATTCTAACAATGTTGGGCTTAATAGTGAAGCATTAAGATTTAGTAGTTAAATGTGCTGTAAAATATATTTGCTTTTCAGCATAGTTTTTGAAGATCACTACAGACTTTTATTTTTTATGATAGCTGCATAAACAATTTAGCAACAATAATTGATCAAAAATTTGATCTAAAAATAGTCACAGAGTAATTGTAAGCATTTGAAGCATGTCTTAAACTCTTCTCAATTTAGTTTCCTTAATTCTAAAGCTTCGTTTTTTATGTCAATATATATGCAAACTCCTCGCTTATTTTGGCTCAAATTTCATGCGGAATTTGTGCAAACGTGTCAATGGGCGTGATTCGAAGCTAAAACTAGCATTAATTTGCAATTTTGTGTCTCCAACTAGTTCCCAAAAGTCGTAGCCTTGTCTCTCCCCTTAATGTCTTAAAATGTTCATGAATTTGAAACACTTATTTTCAGACTTGGATGTTTTTCTTCCTATAAATTGACTGTGGCTTGACAGTGCAGCTTTTCTGCTTCTGGAATGCTTCAAACCTTTAAGTCTGGCTTGTTTACACAGGAACCAGTAAGAACGGGACAGCGTTTGGCCTCCAGATGTCACAGGCAGGTTTTTCCACGCATAATGTGGAGGTGAGTCTGACTTTTGCTATCCCGCTGTCTCAGACCATCTGTCAGTGGGTAAAACAACACACATTGTCTGAACTTCTGCCGCTTCGTAACTCCTTCCCGCAATGGGGCGTTTATCACTCTTTTTTCCCCCTGAGAGGCCTGCTGCGTGACCCCAGAGGTTTAGGTCACCCTGATTCAGGAGCCACTGACAGGCAGACAGGTTTTTTTTTTTTTCCATTTTAACAATACAGCAGTGGGAAATAAGACACCACTTGTCTCCCAGTGAAACATATTAGTGAAGGGCCTAGACAGGATTGAGAGTTTTACTCAGAATGATTTTTGTCTTTAACTTCCTAGGAGTATTTGCTTGTCTCTAAGTGGCAGGTGTGCTGGCTCTGGTGCTACACAGCTGGAAGATGAAGATAAGACACATCTCTTCTACTGTACCTGCTGTTCATACCTATTTTCATTCCTCGCCTCCCGACGTTTTAAGACCCATACAGTTGCTTTAATAATTCAGATTCCTTTCACTCTTGAGCTCGTCGAGGGAAAAATAAGTCCAATTTATGAGAAAAATAAATATACCCAGAGTTTGCAGCTGGGTGACTGGAATGGCTGGAAATTGTGTCTATTAGGCCGGATTCCAGAGATTCTTGACAACACCAGCATGAGTGTTGAGACTAGGATAATGTTTTTGGAAAGAATGTTGGTGCTTTAAAGGAGAAAAACAGTCCTGAGGGCCCAGATGGTTTTACTGACTGTAATTAGAGTCAACTTTGAATGAAGCTCATGTCATATACTGTGCAGATGTCTTGTGCATTTATATACATTGCACAATTTTCTGTCTTTTGTCATATTCCCTATCTAAAGCTGTATATATATTTAGAGCCATGGAACCGGGCTTTCCAGTACAACAAAGAGTTGACATTCAAACCAAAGAGACGGATATGTCCCTACATGTAACTGCAGCAGAAATAGGTCACTGGTTTATGAGGCTGAACTGTTTTGGGACTTCTCCCATCTGCCATAGCGATCATTTTGGCCAAAACCGATAAACCACAGTGGCGTAATGTTGCTGCTAAAGAGTGACGTAGTGCAAATGTGGTGAGCGCACAAATCCGTCTTTCAGGAAGACAATCGCAAGTTTTCCAGACCATTCTAATAAGATGGAAAATGTGTTGTAGACAATATTGTGTACAACAAGGGGGGGAAAAAAAGAGGAAATTATTATGCAGAGAAACCCTACAATCACAGCATCAGAAACACAAAGTATGTGGAACCACAGATTATAGAAAGCCCTTCCTCAACCCTTCCTGTGTTACATTTGCTGTTTTATTTCCTTTTTTGGATATCAAGTCAAAGAACAGACTATTAAAGACTTAGTGGTGTTTTAATAGCAGATTTTGCAGTTGATTTGGTCATTTTCTTTGTTGTTGCTTAATAATATGGGAAAAAGTCCAATTGAATTGCTTTGTTTCCTGCTTTTGTAGGAGCAAAATGTATGTGGTTAGCATCACAGTAGGGTTCTGTGCTTGTTGTGGCTGTTACATAGGTTAATCAGTCAAATGAGACATTCCTGAGGTTTGAGATCCACTAACTTAACTGCAACCTACAAAATTACCCATTTATGTCTCAATTTACAGCTTACTTACAGTAAGGACTCACCTCGACAGAAATTACAAGAATGTTCAAAACCAAAACCAGGTGTTAGCTAATAAACAAGAAGCAAGTCAATTCAAGGGAACAAAAAGGTGTTTTTAAGATAAAGCATAAGAATTTATTATAAAACGATGAATTGGGTAACTTATTATATTGATACAGCATCAATGAAAAGATTATCTCAATAAAAATATTAAACAGTTTTCGCTTTTATAGAAATAACTCTCCCTTACTGCCTTGTCATTAGTTTTAGTTAATAACTTGAGCCTTTCATGACAGGATTCTTTGATAAAATTCACTTTATCTAGGTTATACTATAATAGTAATCTACAAAGTACAAAATGTTCCATATGTCTATATGAAGTAAAGAAAACGTTTTATATTTATTTATTTATTTAAACAGGGATAGTTCATCAAAACATTGTTACCTTGTTTAAAGAAAAGGACCACTTCCCTGTACGTTGGCCTAATAGCAAAAAATAATTTTTAGACATGACACCAAGTTAGACTTTTTAAGAAAATAATAAACTAAACTTATCACTGAGTTTGTGTTTAACCACTAGTGTAAATAGTGTTACAGCTAGTAAGTTTGTGTTTACCACTTTTCACTACAAGTTGAATCAAATCATCAAATATTTGTTATAATCTAAGATGAGCCACTCACTGTTCTCCCAAATGGTAAATAGTGAATAACGAGTTACTTCAGTTTTACGAAATACAATATTTACCACATGTGTGATTGTTGCACCAGCAGTACATTTACATTCTTCTCTATTAGGCTATACAGTAAGCACTAAATTTGCAATCTCCTACAGGATGGGATTTTGGTTGGTGCTGTTGGTGCTTATGACTGGAACGGAGCAGTGCTGAAGGACACACGGCAGGGGAAGGTGATTCCTCCCAAGTCATCCTACCTGCAGGAGTTTCCCAAAGAGCTCAAAAATCATGGTGCCTACTTAGGTGAGTAGCATCAGAAAACTGTAAAAAGTTGATGAGAAAAGTTTAAGAAGAGGAATGAAATGCAAGTAAAATTTGACATTAGTTCCCAGAGACATCAGTCCTAGGCTTCTGTTTTTTTTTTAAAGAAATCACATACAGAACTTGTGATTTAATGCCACTTGTCCTCGCTGAAGCCCTCCTCTCCAAAGTGTACCCACTGCTTGCATGCTCTTCAACATAACCACCCTCATCTCATTTCAACACCACAGACCTCTGTTTTTACCATCAGTGGTTTGCATTTGAGCTTGTCCAGCAGGCTGCCAATAAAAGCCAATCTAAGCTCAAAAGAAATAGAGGTGGATGCATAATTTTGGAGAAACACAGAGAATATTAAACCTGGAATCAAAGAGGTATGAAAATGGCATGAATGTGGAAAAGAACGACAAAATGTTCATTTTGGAAAAGAAGACATTACATAAATCAAAAACCAGGACATAAAGCTCTGCATAACAACATATGGCTCAGAGTTTGCAGTTCTCAAGTTGCAACCTTTTTGCTAATTTTCCTTGAGTCATAGAGATTGGTTTTATGAAATTCAGCTGGGTCAGTTTATCGCTGTGCTTAAGCAAAGACTGGAGCAAGCTGCAGTGCCTGATAATCAAACTAAAGTTTCCCTGTTAGGCAAACAATCATCTTAATCTGTGTTGTCAGTTTCAGCAGCACTGACATCACAGAGAATAACCCACTCAGGCCACAAATGGTCACATCTTGAGAAGGTTTGTTGCCAGTGAGTGGAGCTGTAATGTGTGTGTTTGTGTGTGTGTCACGTCACCAGGTTACACTGTAACATCTGTGGTGTCGTCGAGAAATGGTCGTCTGTTCGTGGCAGGAGCTCCACGGTTCAACCACACCGGCAAAGTCATCATCTTCACTTTGAATAATTCAGGCAACCTGACCATCCTGAACGCACTCAAAGGTCACCAGGTACAGTCGCAACCACAACTTAACCAACACTTATGTAGAAAATTAGAGTTTATATAAAGAGATACCTACGTCTGAAAGGAACCACATTCCATATTCCAGCACCTAGGAGGACAAAATGTTTTTATTTTGAAATTTTATTCATGATATAGTGGTGAGAATGGATTAGTAAACAATCCAGCAACTCTCAAGATGTAACAGAGGATAAATATCCAGGTACTAAACATTTAATACATGAATTTGTATCTGATTATTACCAAGAGATACATTTTGAGTGTTTCCAAAGCCCTTAACTTGAGGTCACCATGAGATAAAGAGATCCTCAAGAAGCGAACATGTCATCCATTATCATTTTTATATACAGATATGCCATGTTTTTTTCTAAGTTCCAACGTGCTGTTTAAAATGTTACTTAGTTTGAAACAGACATCGGCATTCAAGACTTTTTTCATGATTGTTTGGAAATATTGTCAATGACAGCAAACATAAAATACTGTAGACAATAAAAAATGGTTTTTGAGACAATATAATGTTTTAACAGCTAGTTTTTCACCATTTGTTTGAAGTGTGACCCTTAAAAATCTCAGAAAGCCCTACACCTTCACCTACATCACACCAGGAGTCAGAACACCCCTAGCCCTTAGCATGAACACAAAAAGCACAGGGGTAGGGCTAAGTGCAAGGGTTAAGAGGAGAAGTGGAATTTACCTGTAGGGTTTCTTACAGCCTATAAAAGGCAAATGTCCAGATGGAAATGTAATTTTGGATGTGAGGCTCGATAAAATGAGTATCTGTTTGTTATCTGCAGTGCAAATGACAAAAACATGTTAAACTTTATGGTGGTGCAGGCCGATGTAAGAACCAAATGGTTCAGTGAATTTTTGTTGTTTAAACAGAGTTATTGGCAGATCATCTGTTGGGGTTGAATCCCAGTGTCCAAAGCAATTCAGTTTTACATATATATATATATATATATGTAGTCATTTCAAAGGAATGAGGTGCTTTGCGTTAATGACCACTACACTGAAACCTGGCAATAATTCACAGACTGTTACAATGTACCTTGTCAATAACAAGTCATCCAGAACAACAGATGTTTTTTTTTGTCTCCTGAAAACCCACTTTGATCAGAAAGCTTTTTTTTTTTAAATTTTATTTTATAGGCAGATGTTTCAAATCTGTTTCAAACCAATAGACGTCCCATTTATTCCAGTGTCTGGTCCAAACTCTCTCAGTAAAGCTGTCACAGCTCGAGCATCAATGAAAGAATCAGGATTTGCTGTGACTCAGTAAGAACTGATGTTTGCTTATGATATTCAAGTTCAAAAGCCTCTTAACCTCATCAGTAAATCAAACACAAATAAGACGTAGCTCAAGAGGCAGCAGGAAAGAAAACTGTCGTTTTAGCACAGAGTGGACTTTATATTACAGCCAAGCACTTTTCCAGATGGCACTGTAATCGAATAGCTGAACTACTGTTTTTAGGGTTAAGCTCAACCTGCATAATTGTATGCTCTTTCTTTCAGATTGGCTCCTATTATGGCAGTGAGATTGCACCTGTGGATATTGATGGAGACGGAATAACTGACAATCTTTTAGTAGCGGCACCAATGTTCTTCAGCGCAGGTTTGGAGAAAGGAAAGGTCTACATCTACAGAATAACAGAGCTGGTAGGTAGAAATTTCTTACGTACACATAGGGGACACACGAACAAACCACTTAACACAAAACTGGGTCAACACCTGATGTTCCCAATTTAATTTTAGACACACCTCATCACAAGTGTTTTGTTTCAGCTGATGAAATGACCTTTTCCAGATTAAATGTGCATATTAAATGAGAGAGCCGTGCCATGCCAGTTCGCCGACTTTATTAGATGCATATAATGAACTCAAGAGGAAAGAATTCTGCCCCATCTAAACCCAGTTCCAGCAAACCTTTTGGAGGCGAGAACTGCCTTTTAATAGGAGGAAATTTACCGGTTCCAGGTCTGTCTGGCTCGTTGGGATAATGAATGTCCTCAGATGTTTTGAATCCACCGAGCAGGGGCAGATGAGGTATTTAAATGTCTGGCGTGGCCAAAACCACATCACAGGTGGCAGTCTCAACCTAAAAACAAAACACAAACAAATCACTCACTGCTTTACAATATGTGTCATCAGCGAGACAGAAAGGCCGCTTGTTTGGGACGATTAATGATAATTATGTGGTTGATTCAGGTGTTGCTGAAAACTTCTTGTTGTGGTTCTGGAAAAATAGTTAAATGACTCCCTGAGGTCCTGCTGAATATTTTAGCTGCACTCCGGGAATCTAGAGATTTAACAAAAAAAAATGTTACCTTCCATATTTGTTGTATCTTTTTATATTTTCTGCTGTGAAGTTTTAATACACACTGTTTGATCTATGCAGTTTTTTATGACTTCTTTCACACTAAAAAAAAAAAAAAAAAGCAACAACTAGCAAAACCTTACACTTGGGGTGAAAAATACCAGCTGAAATTTGCACAGCTATAAGCAAAAAAGTCACTTTTAGCAAAACACTAATCACTTATACCTGCTTTAAACACAGAAAAATACCATGATGTCACTTCCTTTCAAAACACAAGGATGTAGCAGTACATATATTTGTGTGATCACATGTGAAAAACATGGTAAATTCATGTTTTTATTCTCTAAGGGTTCCCTCTATACCTCACTTACACTTGGGAAAGAGCTTTAAAATCTAAAAGGTGCTTTAAAAGTAAAAATAAACTTACTTATTTACTTGTAGTAGCTAGTAGTAGAGGGAGGTATAGGTGTAAGAAGTGTTTTAGGTTTTCACATTTGTGGGTAAATGGTTAAACAAAAGAATTAAATATATCAGTAATGTGTGTTTGATATGGTAGCAAAATACTGGTTTTATGAACTGATGTATTTTACACAAAAGGGTTTCATTTTGTAAAAGATCATAGGGTGATCTGTTAATTGGGTGTGTGATTGTGCTAACTGTGTAAAGTGTTTTTGGGGAAAAGGACATTAGAAGTCAAAAAAAACAGAAAACTATTTTTACGTTTTTTCAAGAACAAATGATGCCTAGTTTACATCTGTTAGCTTGTAAAGAAAGAATAAAGGACAATTTAATTCAGTTTAGCTCAGTGGGTTTTTATAGCGTTGTTTCTTTTTTGTCCTTCCTTTTTCTCTGTTTTCATTGTAAAGGGTTTAATTAAAACATGAAATTAAGTGTTTTGAAGCTAACATAAATAATAAAAAAAAAGTCATAAAAGGTCCTTGTTTTCAGAGTCTTGCATCTAAAAAAAACTTACACTAATTTAAAATTAATATTAAAAGATAGAAAAATATTACTAGTGTCTCTTTGACATTTTCCGTGATCACTGGGAAGTGTGATGTCTCGAGAGCCGAACACTGGAATACCAACAAGGCAGTAAATAGTCAATACAGACAGTGTGGTTGTGAAATGATTCAGTGTGTTGCAAATAATTGTGGGAACCGACCCAAACTTAAAACAGCTGAGTCATTCTTCAGCTTCCTGAAGGACAAGAAAGTTTAATAGATGTGGTTAGTTTAGCTCCTGGTGAAAATTACAACCCAAAGTCTGGAGACTGAGAGTGCAGTTAACGTTTTGAAGAGGACCACCTGAAAAACAAACCTTCAGTAGAAGAACCACCACCACCCGCTGTCCGACCGGCACCATCTGCTTCTTGCTGTCTGGATGGGAAACCCCTTGAAGACTGTGACATCATTGGAAAGCTTGGGGATTACCCTTGTGAAATGTGGAGCTTGAGCTCCAGACCAAACATCTTTTCAAATCGGTACTTTTGTTAACAAAACTTGTTTCTTCTTCTTCTTCTTCCATTAACCCTGATAAACACTGTGACAGTAACCTCCTCAGTATCCTACTACAGTCTGCCACAGCTGGCTGTGGTACTCTCTACGTCATCTACCGCTTCTCCTTCCTGGGTCATAGGGAACTGGTGCCCATCTCCAGAAGTCACTGTGCGAGAGGCGGGGCACACCTTGGACAGGTTGCAAGTCCATCACAGCGCCACATAGAGAAAAACAACACAAAGAATCATTCACACCTAGGGACAATTTTTTTTTTTGTAGACTTACCAGTTATTCTAACATGCATGTTTTTGATCTGTGGGAAGACCAAAGTACTTGGAGTAAACACACCTGAGCATAGGGAGAACATGTAAACTCCACTCAAAAAGGCTCCACTGTGCCACCCCTGTTTTATGATAATGATCAACTAAAATCCAAAAAAAAAAGATATTTCTATCCTTTACCTGAAGACATTTCGCTTCTCATCCGAGGACCTTTCTCAGTTCATAAAACAGAGAATGTGGAGATTAAGCTTTTAAGGCTAAGATGTTCTGTAAACTGGATTCACATGCAGATTACCCTCACTCTCCTCAAAATAGAGTCTCATTAGGGTTTTTGTTAGCCTGAATCACAAATGGGCCACTCTGGTCACATGAATGCAGGTGCTGATTGGTGTGAAACTGACTGTGTATCAGGCCTAAAGCTCCATTATAGGTTTTTAAAAGCTGAAATCTGAGACCTCCTCTGTTTAAAGTTGGTTTCTCTCCTTTCACATAGATGGCTTCCTTCACCCCCCTCTCAAATCAACTGTCTTCTTGGTCCAAAATATAAACATTTTGGTTCTCAAAAGAGAGTCTCTTATCCTTGAAGTGTAGGTGAACAGCTGAGTCATGTCCTAAAGTACTGGTCCTCCTGTGTTGAGCCATGAGTCTGTGGAGAAGCTGCTTGGTTTCTCCAATATAGAGGTCTGGACATTCCTGCCCACACCACTCCGCTCAGTTTGTGTTTGGGTGTTTTGTCCTTAGGGTGGACCAGCCTCTGTCTGAAAGTCCTGTTGGGTTTGAAATGTACCAGGATGTTGTGTTTGGACAAAATCCTTCTGAGTTTCTCAGATACTCCAGCAACGTAAGGGATGATAATGTTTTTTTGTTTTGTTTTGTTTTTGTTCTTCTCCTTATTCTGTTCAGTGTTGTGTTTTTTAGATTTCCTCACCGGCTTGACAAAAGCCCAGTTAGGATATCCACATGTTTGGAGAGCTTTTTTGATCTGTTTTTGTTCATTTTTTCTTAGCTTTTAAACCTTAAACTCCACACTCTCTACTTTTTGAATTGAGAAAGCTCTTCGGATGAGAAGTGAAACGTCTTCAGCGACAGGATAAAAGTCCAGTTGTTTTTGTTTTTTTAACCTTTTTTGGACTTAACTATGTCCTGGATGACTGAGAATCTACACCAACATGTTTAACCCTCCTGAAGCCCTCGTAACTGAAGAGAGGAAGAGAAACCCTTGTAACTTTGGGTCCATTTGACACAAAGGATCCAAAAAAACATGAAAACTCATTAATTTTATTTTATTTTATTTCACCTTTAAACCTAGAGGATTGTTTAAAAGCAAAGCATTAAATATTTTTAACTTTAAGAAGTCCAAGTATTAAGATTATTGTAGAAGAAAAAAATACAGAGCAAACAAAGGAGCCCAGCAGCTCCGACCTTTTAATCAGTACTTTCTGTAAAGTCTGAAAGTGAGATAATGGGCTGACATTGGCTGACGTTGTTTGAGTTTTTAAAAATGATTGTTCTCCTTTCGCAAATCTTTTATGTTTTATATCTTCAGGGAACCTATTTAAATCTTATCTAAAACTGAGCTAAAGTAGATTTTAACTTTAAAAGTTGAACAAGTGTGGGGCGAGTGATGATGCTGGGGTTTTGTCTTTGAGACAGATTTTTTTATTTTTTCATTAGTTCAGCTCTATATGACGAGAACGTCTGCCCTTATTGAAATTTGTGGTTTGTATAGATGGGAAGCAGGTGAAAAATATTATTGAGTAAAAGGACAGCAGATGGTTCTGACCAAAACCTGAGAGATAAAACAAACAAAAAGAAAAACGTTCGAAAAGTTCAGTGCTGAACAATATGTCCTAAAATCCAGCAGCTGATGAGAAATGAAATTCTTTTCCTTGCCTGACATATATGGCATAGACGTCCTTTTGTGACCCTTTGTTGCCTCCTCAGGAACCATGTGTTTCAAATTTAAGCAGCTTTTATGGATTTCCGTGTTTCTCTGTAAATCGCCTACTTTGTCACACATGCACATGTCAGGTAGCAGAGAAGTAGAAGCTCCTTTTTATATAAACTCGCTTTATACGACTGAAAAAACAAGTGATCTCATATTTTATCTGGCAGCCCTGAGTTTTCTTACGGTTTGATGCCAAGTAGAGAAACAATCTTCATGAGTAGTCTTTCTGTGTTTTAGATGGTTGTCTGAAAAATGTTTCAGAAGGTTTGCTGCTTTCAAAGACACAGTTATCTTCCACTTGGTAAGAATAGAACTTCAAAGAAAAGAATTTAGCTTTAAGGCATTTTTTAGAGCTTTCCTGAACCTGGTGTTAAAGTTCCTTTGTTTTATTGCCAGGTGTTTGCGTTCAAACAGGAAGAAATAACGAGTTCAGAGTTGATCGTCTGTTCGATTAGACCAAGAAGGGGGAAAATGGTTTAAATGTTATTTTTTTCTGTGTAAAATACAGCATGACATCTGAAGGTGACATGGTTTTAAAGATAATTGGTACAACAAACCCAGCTGGCCATGGGGCAGAAAGGACAATAACTGACTTGGTCTTGTTATAAGACGTCTAAATGAATGGATGGAAAGTCATCTGGCAGAATTCAGTCACTGAAAGACTCAACCATACTGGAGGGGATAGTTATCTCATGTAAACAGGACATGAGCTGGAGATGAACTTTCTTTGAAAGACAAACAGCAAATAAGTTTTCTTCAAACATCTTTTTTGCACAAGCTTCTGTTTCAAAACAGGCTTTTGTGCCACTGAATTTAAATTTGTTTTGTTTTTAATTAATATTTATTGTTTAATGTAATTTACTCTTATTCTTAATAGTATATAAAAGTGCATCTTGTAAAAGCTTTCTTTATTTTGTCTGTGCAAGTGACTAGATGATAAGCTATTCTGTTCAATGTCAGCCCGTAAAGATGAAATCAGTATTTTGGAGATGAAATTTTAATAGTTAATGATGATAGTGGATTATTTTGGCTCACATGAGCTCAAACTGTGGGTTTTACTGTAAATGTTATTTCTGTAACATCTGGGTCTTTTTATTACGAGACAGAAAAACATTTTTTAAACAAATTAAAATACAATTCCACACTAATTAAAGACTGATTGATTATATCCTATTACTGTAGCACTTAAGTAGTGATTTAACACTCAGGACAACAACAAACATTTTAGTTCTTGGAGTTAATTTGTTGAAAACAAGATAAATCTAATTGTAACAACAGCAATTAGTACCTTAAAAACAAGATCTAATTAGGGATACCTGGTTTTGCTTGGCTCATTGACTCAAGAGAAGATCATAAGGTGGTGAGATACATAAAAGTACTACTGGAGAGAAATAACTAAATGATATTGTTTGGGTACAAATGTGTAGTCCAGCTTTCCTTGTGTCAGAATCTTTCCCACAGCTTTAAGTGCTTTCATTGGGAAAAGAAGCGTCAGAACTGGACTGCAGAGCAGCTGAAGACAGTAGTCTGCTTAGATGAATCATGTTTACCTTGGGAGGAAACAGAATTAAGATGCATTGTGGGAAAAGGCAAACCAGAGGAGGCTGTGCTGACCACGATCTGCAAGCATGTGCATAAACAACCCTGTAGACCCCCTCATAGTTTCAGTGAAGTTGACAGTAGTCTCTAACATCAGAGGCTTTGTTCGGCTGCATAATACTCCTTTGCCTTGAAGCTAAAACCTGTTTGTCAGTCTTTTGTGGAACATCAAAACCAATCGGAGGTGTTGAGCCGGCATCCTAATTCCCAAAATCTTACTGTCATCAAAAATCTGTGGTCTGTTCTGGATAAAAAGGTCCAGTCCAAGGAGGCCCCACAATCTCACATCGTACAGGAATTAAAGGATCTGCTGCTGACGTCTTTGTATCTGATACAGCAAGACATCCTCAGAAGTCCTTTGGACTCAATGCTTCAACCTGTCAAAACTGAAGCTCAGACTGCTGGGTTTAAAGTTGATGCTGATCAGTGTATTTTATACGATAAATGAACAAAACAGACAAAGAACATGTAGAGAAAACTGAAAAACTAATGAAAATATTTGCTATTTTTTAAGCAGACTGTGTTTGGATGAGTTATTGGTCTATTAGCGATCTTTAGCTTATTTCTTTGAGAATTTATTTATTTATTTAGAAATGAGCCACCAGAACTCCCACTTTGTAAATTTTCACTGTTTCTAACATCTATTTATAGCTAAATATTTCAAAGCATGCAGTGTGATAACAAAAATGGAGGGTGTTCAGGGATCATGATGGTAAATTTATTTTCAGAATTTTGAGGCAGTACCGGTAAGTCATTTCTTGCACATGCAAACAACTTGTAATATCTTTGTTCCCCATCTCATTTTGCAG
Source organism: Kryptolebias marmoratus (assembly GCF_001649575.2). Taxonomy (NCBI): domain Eukaryota; kingdom Metazoa; phylum Chordata; class Actinopteri; order Cyprinodontiformes; family Rivulidae; genus Kryptolebias; species Kryptolebias marmoratus. The sequence continues at coordinate 23,519,905 of NC_051444.1, forward strand.
AATCGTTTCATCCACGAAGGGGTGTTGGAAATTCATAACGGTGGGCAGAATGCTCGCTTTGGCTCGTCCCTCGCTCCCGTCCCTGATCTCAATGGTGATGGCTTTAACGACTTGGTGGTGGGAGCTCCGCTGGAAGACGACCACAAAGGAGCCATTTATGTTTTCTTTAGCCAGCATAACAGAATACTGCGCAAATATAAACAGGTAGGGTATGTGAAAAGTGAACACATCTGATCTACATACAAATACAGAGGTTTACTTGTCATTTCTATAAGCAGCAGGGATTTAGAATAATCTAGTGAGTCTATACACTGTTTTATGTCAGTCTTATTTTTAAATATTTGGTCTGATAAGTCTTCCTACACAAAGCAGTTCTGAACCTGAATGTGTAAGCCACATGCTTCATCCAAAATGGGATGAATAAACATTATTGCACATTTGTACCCATAAAAATGACCCTCCTGGCACTCCTCCTTTATACTTGCATGTGTGTGTGTGTTGCATGAGGAAAAAATAAATAAATAAAACTTAATATTTGATTCTTGCATTTATGCAATAAAGTCCCATTTGCACACTGTTCCAGAAACTTGTTGTTTTGCAACAAACAAAATCTAAAGTTTCATTTTTATGATAATTTACTGTGAGTGATTTAAAATAAATTATTTCTTGTCTAAAACACATTTTATTAACCTGGCAAATAGTATTTTGAAGAGATGTTGTATCTTGAAATCAGCCAATATGATCTATCGTTTCGTAACTTTTTGAGTTCATAACTTTATATTAAAAACTGATTTTTTTTTTATTATATAACCACAACTTCACCCTTTGAAAATTGAATAAATAAACTTGTGTTCAGACCTTACATTAGCATGTTTTATGTGCTGGACCATTGGCATGAATGGGGGGGCCACAAAGGCTCAGCGGTCAATGCTGTGGTCTCGTAATCTTGAGGCTGCGGTTCAAGTCCAGGTTGTGTCAGGACAACTTTACTCGCTGTGGCAACTCCGCAGAAGGGAGCATGGCTGTGCATAATGGTTAGAATGTGCAAAATAAAGAAAACTTTATTATTATTCATAATAACTTGAATCTCTATAGCACCTTTCATGAGACCCTATAACACTTTACATATAGGATTAGAATAAAAACAAACAATAAAACAGAAAAGACAGAAAATAATCCATTCAGAGACTGTTGAGGAGGAAAACCTAGGTTAAGACTGTATGCTTTGGTGATCATGACAGACTAACAAGCCTTCACACAGTTTAGATTAACAACATAATGATATGCTTCAGACAAAAGTTGGTATTTGTTTAAAATGTAGTATTAAGAGTAAATAAGTAAAACTTTTAAAAAGTATGTTCTTTTAGTATTGTGCATAGATTTCAGATTTACAAGTTTTTAATAGTGACCTGATCCATATCAGTGTAAACTGTGCTTACTGTCTTTGTGAAGATTTGTTCTCAGTTTTCTTCTGTTTTTCAGAGGATAGCAGCTGTAGATTTGGCTGCAGGCCTGCAGTACTTCGGCCGCAGTATTCACGGCACAATGGACATGAATGATGATGGTTTGGTGGACCTGGCGGTGGGTTCACTTGGTGCCGCCGTCCTTCTCTGGTTTGTCCATCACCCATTACGTATTGCTGCAACTGTTTTTTTTTTTTTAATAGTAAAATGCCATGACTTACTTTAAAGATTTTAGTTCTGTTTCTGATGTTTCATTTTAAATAACTGGTGTTGGTAACAGAAACATTTGTGTACACATGTCTACAACTCTGTAATCCCACAGCTGATGGATTGGCCTGATCTGTCTCACCTTTGTGCCCTCACAGGTCAAAGAGCGTCGTGCGGATTTATACCACTGTCAGGTTTGAGCCCAATAAGGTCAACATCTTTGTGAAAGACTGTCAGAGAGGTGGCAAAAATGTGACCTGCATGTCAGCCATTGTATGTTTCAACATCACTGCCAGGACAGCCATTCCACCCACAGAGGAAATTGGTAAGCCAGTATAAATAATCAGCTGCAGTGGAAGCATCTGAGTAAAGTTTTAGGTTTTAACTCTGTCCAAGCTGAACAAACCATATTTCAACTGTGAAAGAAGAAGAGCATTTTGCATATTTTACAACCTATAAAAAGAAAACAAACTCTAACCAAAGAAATAATGTGTGTATTTTCATTGGCAACGGTCTTGTATGACCATTGGATGTTTGAAGTAGTACATGACAGCATGAACACGTCTACTTTCAAGTGATAAATGGCATTCAGTCATCTTAACACATATCCTTCAAGTCCTGCAAAACTTTTCTACATACAAATGCCTGTAAAAACTCTGATGGCTACTTTTATTTAGAGTGACGCCAAAGAAAAAGAAGGTTTCTTTACTAGCCGTAAGAGATTCTGATCTCACTGCTTTTTCTCTGCCAAAGCTAAAGCTGCAGCCTTGACAACTGGTACAACTGCACTATTTTGCTGCTATTAAATGTCCTTTTTAGTGTGTAGGAGTAGCATCTACGGTTTGCGTCGGTTTTATTTGGTTTTATTTGGCCTGTTGTTGCATGTGGTGACAGACAAATCAAGCTTACAGATGGGTGCTGTGCCACCAAAAGTGACCCACTCTTAAGCACAGGCTCATCTGCTCACAGTTTCTTTTTAAAAGCTGTAATGACAGGGTCTGGTTTCATTGTTTATCAGGGGGAGTGTGTTCCGAGTTAACCTCTTCACCCTCTGACATCTTTATCAAATCTATTGTACAGAATGAGAGGCAGAACAGGGGGAGTTATCTTGTCTTCGAATGGCTGGATCCTGTGGAACTCATTTATTTGATTTTCCTGTCGTCATGTCTGGTAGTAATGCACGACAGATGTGCTGGTGATTGTGAGGCTTTTGTGGCCTTCTGTCTCGATGAAGTAAATCTCGTTTGTATAAACGTCTGTTTACAATATTTCTAAGAAGTGCATGAGACGTGAAGAAATAGGCAAGCTGTTTTTTTGGTGCTCTTTTGTAGGTTTGGAAGTTATTTCACTGGCAACAAATTGCCGTCTAGCTCAATGAGTCCTATACAGCTGCAACATGAAAAAGAACAAAATGTTTCAGAACTGATATTGATGCTTATTGATGTTACGGTGAGATTGCCAGTTTTTCTCCCCACATCTGCTTGCATAACATATGATTTCTGCAATTTTCTAATTCTCTTCTTGACCTCAAGTACATTTTCTGTGTATTATTTCGTTTAGTAGACTTTTCCATATGTCATGACAATACAAGGTTGTAAATAATCCAAAAATTCTGGTTTGAAAAAGGCTTTAAAGTTTGGATTCTTCTATTTGTTTGTCTGACAATCAACATATGCTCAGAGTCTGCAGTGAAATCATTTATAGATGTTTATTTTTTTACTGAGACTTTAATAATCCATGGAACAACTGAGGCCCATGAATCTCAAGTGATTAAAAAAAAAGGAGATTTACTTACATTTTTACACAGCTGTGTTAATAATTAATCCTCTCTACTACCCCAACAGGGATCATATATAATGTGTCCATTTTGGAGAGACGTTTCAATCCTCGAGCCATCTTTGATGACCCTCATAAGCTGCAGCCTCAAAACATGACGCTCCTTCCAGGGAAAGAGGCCTGCAAGCACTTCTTTTTTCACGTCATGGTAAGGCTCACAGTGAGGGGTGCAAAGGTCACATACAAGTGTGCAACCATTGGTTTCAAAATGCACGCTTGTTGTGACCATTTAAATTTGTTTAATACATTTATCAGTTCTGTTCTGATGGAACAAATTAATATTTGTAATTTTGGTAAACGGAGCCCAATTTGTGCTGTTGAATTTCTACAAAGACACCTTCAGTCAGATTCCTTGAACTAAGATACCCTCCTTGGCAGTTAAATTCAACACAACAGAGTAGATCCACAGGCTAATCTTTGAACGTTTGGTTTTATATTAGGAGACCACAGACTATGCGAGGCCCATAGTGTTTGCAGTTCAAGTGGCGCTCCAAGATCAAGACCAGGGACCAGTTCTGGATGATAGCTGGCCTGCTCTGGTGAAAACTGAGGTAAGAAACCCTCTGACCTCTGAAGTTATTAAAATACACATTTATAGATAATAATCAAACTGAGTCAAAGTATAAATTCAAACAAAATAGGTCCATTAGTATTTTAACTAATAGAAAATGTTTTTTTCTGACCAGCTGCCCTTCTGGAATGGTTGTGACGAGGACGACCACTGCATGCCGGACCTGTCACTGCAGACTGTGACCGACCTGATGACTCGAAAGTATGTACACACACATTATCACACACGAGACAAGGCAGGGGTATTTATAAGTCGACGCTAAGTGAGCTCTATCTTGGGTTTAATCTCACTGTCTCCCAGTCAGTTCTGTGCACGTTCTGTTCGGTTCCGTGGTGCTTTCTGCCGCCATCAAAGTGACGGAGGAACGGAGAGTTTGCTGCGAGTGCTCGAGGGAAACACGAAGAGGATGTTGGTGGACATCAAGCTAGAAAACAAGGGAGAGAATGCCTACAATACTCAACTCAATATCACCTTCACACCCAATCTACGCTTCTCTAGCATCATTGTCAAAGTATGCGATCTTCATCCTAAACCGCTCGTTTTGTTACTGAGGACGAATTTCTCAAACTGAGCGATTCTGTTCAGTCTTAACTATGAAATAAGATTCATGTGTGCTACAAATAGAAATCAATTCCTGTTTGTTTTTTGATTCAGGATACATCTGATATCAAAATTGATTGTTACACAGAAGACAAGACAAAGAATGAGAAGATCTGCAACGTCAGTGCACCTTTTATGCGAGCCAAAACACAGGTGAGAAGATCATTTTATTTTAACTCAGAATGAAATTGGTTTTTGTATTTATAAAAAAACACAAACTTAGATTTAATTCTGACAATTGTGGTGACAAAAACTATGAGTCGGCAGAGTATAGTATGTAATGACACAAAATGAAATGAAAACAGAGGATGTTGAGATAACTTCAGAATCAGGTAAAATTATTGGCAACATGTTTAATCCAGAATAGGCATCTAGATTTTGGGGAGCCCCCATTATCATATAATTTGCGATTTGATGTAGTTCAGAGACATACTGATCCATTTTCTCCATTTAGGAAATGTATCTACCTTAACCAGAAACCTTTTGTAGATTAAAAATTTAATCTACACCAAAGTGCTGTAGAAGTGAAATAAAAATAATACCAATCTCAAAGGACAGACAGTAGTAAAAAGAAGATAAAATAATTCCTTAAAATAAATAAAATCACTATAAAAGGAAATCTAAAACAAACTGGCTACCTGAATGAGGAGAAGTGGTCTTTAAGAGCACCCTAAAGTCTTCTAAAGTCTGAGCAGATCGTATACAGAGAGGCAAATTATTCCACAGATCAGGAGCAGCAACTACAACAGGGCAATCACCTAACTAGAAATTATCAAGACGATAAAAAAACCTTCAACTAAAAGGAGAATGTTGTTCTTCAACAAACAAAAATGCTCTGAATCTCATTTAAGTAACTTTCTGTAAGTATTTGACAGTTACTTCTGATATATTCTGACACATTTTGATCAAAGTCCCTCTTTTAGGTCCATTTTGTGGTGTTTATGTAGTTTTATTTGATGTGTTTAAGTCAAGAACACAAACTTAATTCAAACCTAACTCTGAAGGAACACAAATGCTATCTTGGAACACCCTGAAAACCTGTGACACAGAGTTTTGAAACATATTTCACATTCTTTGCAAGTCCTGCTGCCACATCTACACTTAAAGAAACTTGCTTGTATTTACGGCCTTTTTTATTATATTTACCATGAAATCAGTTAAGCAAGATCTTCATCTTGCTCTTAACTAAAAGAATAATTTTAAAATCAAGTCATTTCTTTGTAACTTAATTATTAGGTAGTTGTAGGATGTGAACAGAGTAAAAAAAATGTCCCTCCTCTCTTTTCTTTATCTTTAATGCACCAGGTGAGTCTGAGGGGAAAATACTCCTGTCCTTTATCTCTCATCTGTTTTGGATTCTCACATTAGATTCTGCTGCTTCTGAGCTTTTCCACAAGCTTGTAATGTCAGCAATATTTACGGTGCTTTGTACTTTCCAGCGCACTTTAAAAGATGTCATTATGGTCTATTTTTAAGAAGGTGATGCTTAAATAAGCCTTGATAAGGATGACGCTGATCGTACATCACATTTAACAAATAAAGGCAGCTACACTGTTTTTATGTAAGCCAAGTTTCCAGTGATGTTGACAATCTGTTTTGCTTTGCGTGCTCACACAACGTTAGCAGACAAATACTGTGGAAATTAAGGATTGACCCGAAGGGGTTCACGAATTGTTCTAACCATGTAATTATCAAACACAATACTCATCGCCTGGGCAACAAAAACATCCCCGCATTTCTCTGTGGTGCTCTCCAACAACTAATCCGGTCACCCTTTAGATCTGAGAGTGATTCATACCCACCTATTCAGCCTGAACAGCATCCAGAGCCACAGAGCTGAGCTGCGTCTGGTCAAGAACCTTTTAAAAATGTGGCAAATGTTAAACAAGGCTGACTTGTGCACTTCGGTCACTGCCAAACCAGCCCAAACACTCCTCAGCTGGAGGAAAGGAGGAAGAAAAACAGATAGTTATCATTTTTTTGGTAGCTCTTGTTCAATGTAAAACAAAGTTGTAAACTTTAGGAACACTTCAGCGCAGGGAGGTCTGGAAATGATATGCCATGTGCATGTTACTGACATGCATGGTGAGCTTCTTACGCCTTGGGTTTTTTGTTTGTTTACAGATGTTGGTGGTCATGGGTTTCTGCTCATGTTTCTGAGGTGCATTGGATTCATTTGGGTCTCTGTCCAAACCCCCCAAAAATTGTTTGTTGAGCTGCTTTTTCTCCAGATCTGGCATTGGTAATTGGTGATAAATGTGGTCTTGAGATGGAGACTGGAATTTTTTTTAGAGAAAACAGACAAGAGCAAACTAATTACTTTGCGTGGCTGTTTGACAGCTGCCAATCAGCGTGTCATTTGGCTGGATTTATGCAGTCCGGATTAGGGAGGCAGCCAAACTGCATCGGTTCAGAGGAGCGTAACATGAGGCACAATCTGGCGCTCGATCATCACCTTCCCACAGAAAAATCATGTCTTCCAAACCCATATGAACTGTGTATGTTTGCTTTTGCATTCTTTTGTTTCATTTAACATTTTTTAAAGAAACATCACTCAGTTGTTTTCAAAATATTCTCTATTTTAAGATACTCATGAAACTTGATAGCGCTTGGTTGCATAAGGAGGTCACCATCTTGTATCTGTGGTTAGTCAAGTATGAGTCTGTCTCTGTAAAGGAGAGAAGCTACAGTAACCTTGTTATGCATTCCTCTGTGGTCAGACAGGACCCATCAGGACTTCATTACGTCCTGGAGGAGTGAAAACAATACTCTGCTCTTCTTTATGTACATTCTGCTGCCAATCAAGCCTCCTCCTCCTCCTCTCGTCAGATTTGGATTCTCCTTCTGTTTTTGCTGAGGATTTGTCGATCATATTCCAGTTATTCACACGCTCATCTTCAGCTTTTCCCTCTTTACCACCTCTTTCTTTGTATTTCCCTCTAAATCCACCTTCCCCTCAAAGGTCTGTTTGTGTGTGTGGATAGCATTGTCCTCATTTAGAGGGGAAACCTCTGGATTTCTTTGAACAACACCAACTGTATGATAAAGTGCCTGAGGTTAAATCCTGGGAAGACAGCAGGTTATTGCAGACTTTACTCCTTTATAATAATAATAATGCAGGACCTTTACTGCTGGAGAGCATATAGTATGTATACAATAGCTTTGAAACACACATGCTTTTATTGTTTATTTAATAAACAAAAACTAGCATACTTCTAATCTTTATGTTCTCCTTTATACAGGTATCATTTCGCCTGGAGTTTGAGTTCAGTCGTATTGTCCTCCTGGATCACCTCAGAGTTATCCTTAAAGCCAGCAGGTTCGAACCTCATTTTATATGCTTCAAATATATTCTCTCTTTGTGTCCAAATACTGAACCAAAACATCCTAATGACAACAGCTGTAACTTTCTCATTCATGATCAATGAATATTTTTGGCCTCTCAACAGTGATGGTGAGGAAATGAACACAGCAGATAATTTCAATGATATCTATTACTCGCTGAAATATGAAGGAGATCTTCTGTTTACAAGGTTTGTCGATTCTTCATAGCCTCTTACCAAACAGTGATTGTTTTTGAAGCTCTTGTTATGATTTTTAGTAGCCATAAACTGAAAATGCTGGATTTCATTGAAGGGATAATAAATTCCAGAAAGTAAAGCTGGAATTTATACTTGAAGTCTCAACGTGTGCTTCTCTGGTGTTTGTTTTTATATATTTACCTCTGAAAGGGATTCAAATCCAACTCGGTATGAAATCAAGTCAGAACTCTCACTGGAGGAGCCTGGAGTTGTTGGCCCTCCTTTTAACTTCACTTTCCAGGTGAGAGTACATTTTATCATCTCTGTCCTTAATACAGGGGGAAAAAAAAGAAGAAAAACTCTGCCTGGGAATAATTTACACAATCTGTTCCTCGCTGTGTCTCAGATCCAGAACCTTGGATACTTTCCAGTAAAAAATTTACAGCTGGACATTGAGATCCCAGAAATGACGAAAAATGGGAACCGGCTCCTGGAGATATTTGACTTCCATGTTGACCGGGTAAGTTTGGAACCGGAAAACTAACCGTGTGAGTTTAATTGACAGTGATGGGATTTAACGTTGAACAAACACAAGCTTATGATCCATGCAGAAGACATGGAAATTAAAGTATACTGGTGATAGTTAGTGGATTGCTGTTATAATTTGTCTTGTTTTGGATTTCAGTTTTGTTTCAGTTTCTTGTTTACTCTTTGCTCAACACGTATTAAAGTTTAGGGTTTAGTATTTTTGTCGTTTTGTCAGTCTCTTGATTTCCTCAGTTGTCTTTGTTCTCGCTCCTTTTCTCACCACCTGCTTTGAATCCCTGATCTGTTCGCCCCCAACAACCTGCCCTGTCAGTGGATTCTGTATATTAGCCTTGGTTTCAGTTCTCAGATCCCTCTGTTTGTTCCTGCTCACTAGTTGTGTTTTTTGCAGCACTCATTTTACATTTTGGATTCTTTTTGGTTATTAATCACTCCTGTTTTGAATCCTCAACATGCCTCTTGCATTTGAGTCCTTTCACTGCTTTAACACTTGTCCAAATCTGGCAAGAACTGGGTTATGGTGTTGTGTCACTAAAAGTCTTTAAAAGAAATGAACAGAATTCAAACCCTAAATAAATTTGGACTCTAGGAAGAAATAAATTGCACACTATAATTAAATGATACAAATGTATGACTCATAAGGTTTATGGGTGTATTTATGGTCCTCGACTTTAAAACTTGGCTCACGTTTCACTATTCAGAGCTGTTTGTAGCATATCCTAAAGTTTCCCTCCGATTTTGCTGTTTGATTCATTTGTTACACTTTAAGTTTCGTATCTTTGATTTTGATGAGCATTTTAAAATGTTTAACAGCCTGCGGTACTTTGCATTGGTGGCTAAGTTTCTGATTTAGGATTCGCTGTTAAGGTGTGGGTTTGCTCAGTTTGCCAGCTATAATACTAGTGACTTATTAGCTTTAATATAAATTTCCAAATGTTCAACAAGAAAAACAAAGGGGAAAAAAGTAGGAAATGACAAATTTAGGCCTTTTCTCATTAGGCTGAGCTAACTGAGGCTAATGACATCTTCAGCCACTAGGGTCACACATCAGATAAACCAGACAATAATTTATCCTCTTGTTTGTATTTTTTCCGGTTTCTCTACTGAAATAAGATTTTAAAAGACTAAATTAAACTTTCACCCTCATGTCACAGAGAAATGGGACACGCTGTTTTCCACCTCAACACATAGCAGAGAGCAGAGCTTCACCTGAGGATCTCTCCCGTTTCTCCCGCTTGGTAGAAGAAAAAAAAATCAGTAAATTCTTCCAATAATATTTGTATTTTAGACTTTGCCATGACCCTTCTCCTGCTTCTTCACACAGAACCGATCCAACACCCTAACTCTGCCAATCCAGTGCACAGTCAATGTGGCTTCCCACAAAGTGATTGCCGTTAGAATCGCAGGAGCCCTGAGAATAGATACGCTACACGCAGTGAGTTTCAACCCAAAACATTTATCTAATAAGCTGTACTCAGAATCTGCTTTCATTTTACTGCTGTAGTTCTTTATCTCTGCTGTGGTTTGAGTTGTTAGTAAAAAGTGGCTGCGTGTTTTGATTTCCCCTCCAGCTGAAGTTTAAGATTGTGGAACTGGTAACCAGTGCATCAGTGGAGCTCCCTGCTTCCAGCCCCATGTTTCTACATGAAGAGCGACCCGTCAGACATGTGAGTCAACGCCAGCTGTCCCTGCCCCGGGTTTGACCCAGCTGAAAACTAGCTGCTTAAAAACATTATATTTAAATAAGATTTAGTCTCATGCTGGGTTTTTTTTCTTTCTGTTTAGCAAAGCAAAGCTTAAAAACCTACTTGGATGAGCTCAAAAGAGTAAAATTTATGCCCCGTTAAGATTATTTCACTTTATAGTGGCCTGCTTTTCTTTTGAAGAAGGATGAGTTTTTTTTTCTAAAATTATACATAGCAGACCACAAATAAAGAGGAACATATTCATACAGTAAAGGTTTGGTTTGAACACACATGCTGTGTGGTGCTTAGGGACCGAAAGGACCAGCAGCACAGAAAAAAGACAAAACGCTAATATCTGCTGCCACCTGTTGGTTATTACAGAGGGTTCTTTCATGCTTTTTTGTAATTTATGGACTTTTTATATAAAAAATAAAAAATGATGACTTAGAAAAGGGGAATTAGTTTTGTTGCATAACTTGTACATTGTTGTTGCTGTTCATGAAATTACAAATAATAATTACCAAAAACTTGTATGTCCGGTTAAAACATTATGAACATTTTGTTGTAAATTCAATTCTTGTTATCAAAGTGACAAAGCCAAATTTAACTAAAGAGGCTTTAATAGCACGAACAACATTCACTTTCAGATTGACTTAATCTCACTTTGCAGTATAACTTTTACTGAGGGGTCTATAGAGGACATTATTCTCTAAAATTCTTGTTCAAAAATCTGTAATTTTATAAAGTAACCTTGTTTTAAACTGCTGCAACAAATGTTTGGACTAATTACACAAAATAAATCTCATTAGCTCTTGGTACCTTAATGTTTCATTTACTTTTTAGTGCATTATTTATATGACTTATGCTCAAATCTTTGGATACTCAGGTTAACTGTTTTAAGACTAAACTACAGCTGACACTGGGAGTCTTGAAGAGAAATGACTTTTTCTGATTTAATCTTATCCGACAGATAATACTGGAGATCAGGAAGGAGGGAGATTACAGAATCCCTACCTGGATTATTATTGGCAGCACGCTGGGAGGACTCTTATTGTTAGCTCTTCTCAGCCTGGCTCTGTGGAAGGTGAGTCGTCATCACGCACAACCATTTCTCAGAAACAATACCTTCACAGTATTATATTTTAAAATCAGACACCAGTTTTTCATGCATGCCTCAATAGATAATATTTCTTTTATTTAATCAGCAATCACCAGCACGCCTTAAATGTGGCCACATTAAAGGCAGAATTGTTTCTTTTTGTTTGTTTTTTTGAAGAATGAGCTGCAGTTGATCTTTATTTTACTTTGTATGTAATTTTCAGAGGTATGCTTAGAAAAAAGTGTTGATTAAATATACAAACTATGGGAAAAAACCATGTCTTTCAAAATAACACTATTGTGGTTAGTATTTAACACTGTAAATCTGACTTTGATGTCTGCCACTATAATGATACTGGTTCTTATTCTGGGGTCAGATCTTAACCCCAGCTCTTAGCCATAGTGAGATGCCTCCGTCTCCTACTTGCGTCTCCAGGATTGTTCAGTCTCGGCCCTGAGTGGGTTAAATCTCATGTTAATTACCTGCTACTGAGAGTACACTTTGGATGGTGTGGTGTGGCAGGACAGAGCTGCGCGGCATTATTAGGCAGTCCCAGATTCTCGTGTAGGGACAAGTTGTGGTGTTTTCTTGGAAGTTTGTTCTTCATTGCCCCTTTATGTTCTTCTGGCTGATTTCTCTCCATGTTGCCTTGCACTGAGCCTTCAGTCTCCTCCATGGAGGACAATCCTCTGTATGCATGGTGGTCTTCATCCTATAGCCAAGCATTTCAAGGATTGATGTTGCTGTGGTGTATACCAGCCTGTTGTTTCTGCATTCACATCTTCTATCAGGGGTTACTTTGTCTACTAGCCTTGGCAAGGGGGTCATAAATGCCTAACTTGGTCATGATCTTCAGTCTCAGGTATTCCCCGAGGAAATGAATACAATTTTTCAGTGAGGATGGGGCTTGGTACCTATAGTCAAATGGTGATGAAATATCCTCGCCTTGATCTGTCATCTTGGCTCCCCCCCTTGTCATAACTTCTTTGTTGTACTTCGTCAATCTCTAGGTGTGATAGCAGATTCCGTATGCAGATGTTGGAGCAGTGGGTCTGAAGTTGTTCCTGAGTCAATCTGGATATTGGATTTTGAAGTTTCCATAGTTCCCACATCCTTTCCATATTACCCCTCTCTCTAGGCTTGCTCATATAGTAGCCTTCCAACAGTGTGAATTTCTCTGCCCTCGTCCAAAAGGAGCCCATTTATCAGCAGAATGTCGGGGTTACCCACCATCTGACTCAGACCTCGTAATCCAAGCGAGATCAGAGCCGGCATGTAATTATAACCTGACATGAACCCTTACTTAATGTTTGACTCCTCTTTCTCCCAGCTCGGGTTCTTCCAGAGGCAGAAACGGAAAGAAAAGGAGGAGCAGGAAGCAAACGGGAAGGTGGCTGAAGAGCGGTAACGCAGGGTGAGGGCTCCCGGCAGACGCCTTTTTCCACAGAGGACACTCAGGGACCAACTCACCTCCCCACTGCTCCCCAGCGCCACAGCGGCAGCACAAAGATGGCGCCACAGGACCACGGCTGCAAGGCTTATTCGGTGCACTGGACCTGTCCTACAACGTAACCCCTGACCTTTGAGTCAGCCTTGTCACACTCACTTAACATTCCTGCACTGCTACAATACTGGGTCTGTTTTTACCTGTGTATTCCACTGACCGCCATGTTGTTTCTGACTCTTTCTAAGGAGGAAGGGGACTAATTTTCATTGATTTGTTCCAAAACGTTCTGGCTACTTTTTTGTCTTTGTTGCAGAAAAACAGCCATTTGCTGTTTTATCTCTTTAAGGTGTGTATTTATTTACCTTTGATTAAACATTCAGAAAGGTTGGTAGTACATAAAAATACTTTAAGGGTGACTGTCCACCCAGCAACTTCATAAATGTAAAGATATTGTAATGTATATGGAATTTAATGTTTAAAAGTTTTTTTTTTTATCTGGAACATCTTTGGTCATAATTTAAGAAAAAAACAAAACTGAACTGAAGATTTTTGGAGTTTAACTTTATTTTTATTTCTTTTTATACATGCAGAACTCGTTTTATTACCACATCTAGAAAAACACGCAAGAATGTCTTCAAACATTTTGATGCACTTTTTTAATAATGTACAGTTAACTTGAATTTGTAAATAGTCAAGTGCCTTTTAGTACTCTCTCCAGTATTTTCTTTTACAATATTTCCACATTATATATAGCATTTCTGTTTTTAACTTAAGAAAAAAGTCAACTGTGTGACAGGATTAATACCGTATGAGACCATTTCATGCCTTTTACATGCACTGCATCAGAGCAAAAAGTGTGCATGAAATACTGATAGCATGTTTTCAAGATTAGATTAGATTAGATTAGATTAGATTAGATTAGATTAGATTAGATTAGATTAGATTAGATTAGATGTGTAACTTTAAATGAAGCTGTTACTAAATTCAAACACGTTATTAAAAAGATGCACATTGCTCCATTTAGAAATTGGTTTTGGTACAAAAAAGCACAATATGCACAAAAAAACATGTTTAATGTTTATAAGTGTCTTTTTAGTGAATATCTGAGGAATTTCAACTGCTAAATAAATGAAGTGATGGCTTATCAACAATTTTACATAATGACAAAAAGCAAAATTTGCTGTACAGTTGTGAAAGAAGAATCATGAATACAGTGATTTGGAAATAAGATCATTTGGGTTTTTTAAGGATTGCAATGTAAGAATAAAGTCATTGACGTTGGTGGAGTCACATTAATTCTGAAACAAAACTAATTGTATTTTTCCACAGTGTAACGAGCGTGGGATGTAAAGTACTGATGTTGGAAAGTAAGATGACTTCCTAAAGTTATTTTTGAACCATATGTTTGATCGGTTTTACTGATGAAAATCAGATGTTGTGAGCATTTAAAACGACGTCTCAGTAACCCGTTTGTTTCTGCTGCTCTGCAGTTCAGTTGCAACTGCTTCACATTTTTCAACACTTAAGAAATAATTGAAGGAGGACATTTATTGCTGTTAAATTTCCGCGGGAGTGCACACATAAAGGATATTTGATATTTAGCGTTAGATCTGTTGGACTGTTAAATCCTTCATCCATTTTATTATAACTGTACACACAGCAAATGCAGCCTGTCAGTTTTACAATGAAACTGTTACATTTTTCTCCCCTGGTTGGAAATTATGGGTATTGCTAAGTGAGGTGGATGTAATCATGTCACCTGTTTAAGTAGCAGCTGGTAGTTAAATGAAAAAGCCTGAGCCCAGATGTTACTGAGCTGTACAATGAGCTGCAGACGTGCCTCCGAAACAAATCACTGTTTCCTTTTCGTGACCTGTCACACTTGATGTGCTTCCTCTGATTTTACTTTTAGATAAACAGCTTTGAGTCATCTGCTATCAAAAAAAAAATCTCACTTAAAATGTCTTTTTGACCCAGTAGTGGGATGTTGACTGGGAATGTCTTTTTTTCAGTGCATTTCATATTTAAATGTTGTCATTTTAGCTACAGCAGATGCATAGACCTATAATTACCTATAAAGACTGTGTTTAAAAATCAAAACCGTAATGTCTGGGAACATTAAAGCCAAACAAAGAGCTTCACGTTGTAATGCCACTGACAACCACCAGAAGCTGTTCCTGAGAAACGTTCAGTGTAGATTCCCACTAAAAAGTGTCAACTTTTCTCATTAATTTAGTTTATTCTACAAGTCATTACGTGTTCAGCACAATCTGCAGCGGTTCTTCTGAAAACTATTGAGGAATCAAACAGATATAAGGCTTCAAAGAAAGGCTTCACTTTCCTTCACTTTCATACTGCATAATAAAAATGAAAAGTCTATTCATAAAAGCTTTTGCAATACGATTTAGTCAGATAAAAAAAAAAAAAAACATTTACAACAAGGATGGGTGTGTATAGCATACAGGAGACTGAGATATTATAAATTTTGCGAAGTGTCCCATCATCAAAAAACTGTGGGAATGATTTCTGTAGTCATCTTAATCCACCAGCAGGAGTCACTGTTTAAGAACAAAACACAGCAAGAAGGAAATACCATTGGACCCTATGATTTAGTTGTTTTATCTGCTGTTACATCAACTAATAAAAGTAAATTATAAATGCATGTTTAGTCAGACAACCATATACCGCATCGCTGTTTCTAAAATACTAACATCAAGTTTTAATGGGTGATGTCTGCAGCTAAAGACATTTGTTGACATCTTGAAATGAAATGATTTTTGTGTCTTAATTTTTTAAAAAAAATCACTCTATATATAAATTATATCTCTAGTTATCTCAAAGCGAAAATCATTATGAAAGCTTCAGCAAAAAGCCAGGTTTTGATTGACTGCTTAGCATCCATCTTAAGTTTAAAGAGCAGCTTTTATTTGGGCACAAAAGGCACTCTGCTACAATCAAAGCTTTTTAAATTGGCCAGGTACTCATCAGACGTGTATGTTGAAAGTCGAAATCAAATCTGCAGGCAAACGTCTGTGTTGTTTTCTGAATTTTAAATAAAAAGCTCTAATAAATCATAGCAGGTTGCCGTGTGGTGAAGCCACCTGTAGCAGCTGACACAAACTATTTACCAAGGGCAGCTTCCTGGAAACATATTGATCCCTGAGGGGAGGGGTTTGTTTGCTACAGCTGAAAATAATCAAATATATGTGATTAATACATAAATGTGCAAAAGAAAAACTGCTTAGAGTGAAAAAGAAGCAAGTTTAGCAGCTTTAACATCAGTAAATACTGATAAGTGAAACAAGTGCTGAATGAGTGACTTTAAAAACAGAAATGTGAAACATTACAGAATCAAAATGAAGCGTAAACTGTGTGTTTAAGTAAGCACAAGATAGATTTTTCTTTGAACTTCCTTCTCAGTGATGACTTTTAAAGTAAAAAAGCTTGAAATAGTCAAAAGAACAAAGCAGGATGCGAGCCTCTGCTGTGTGAACATGGTCACAGAATAATAAGAGCTCCCTCGTTTCAATGTTTTTTTCTGCTGAAATGAAACTTTAAGATGCCGCAGGTGTCAAGTTTAATTATGGGGAAGGTTGTGGAGCGAATGTGTGTTCACACCGAGCAGACACAACATTCGAAATTAAAACCACTGTGGGGTGATGTAAAAATAACATCAACCATGGAGAAGCGTGAGTTGTGTGCTGTTTGGGAGGATGTGTAACTTTGACACATATGAGTCATGTTAGAAGAGTTGCAGAGTCCTGACAGATGATTTAAGTCAGTGAAAGAAGCCTCCAGCCAAGGGAGAAAATCTGTTATTGGGGAGTTCAGTAATAAGGGAGATTTATTAAGAGCAATTTTTTTTGGGGGGGGACA
Source organism: Kryptolebias marmoratus (assembly GCF_001649575.2). Lineage (NCBI taxonomy): Eukaryota > Metazoa > Chordata > Actinopteri > Cyprinodontiformes > Rivulidae > Kryptolebias > Kryptolebias marmoratus. The sequence continues at coordinate 23,536,756 of NC_051444.1, forward strand.
GGGACGCTGAAGATACAGTCAAATATACAGCTGTAAAATAAAAATAAAATAAACATTAATTACCACTGTGGCCAGGTAGACTGGTTACAGAACGTATTTCTTCATATTGTTTTTTTTTTTAATTTTTTGATTATTTTTTTAATTCATAGTGGCTTGGTTCTGCTTCCAGGTCACACAATCAGGTGACTTACAACACTTTTATTCTCTTTAAAAATAAAAAATAAAACCATGAAAAATATAGGAACAAATCACTAAGCGTCTGACCTGCATCAAGACACAATAATAAAGTCCAAAAGGAAACATTTACATCACAAGGAGAACGGGGCACATGTTGACTTCAAATGTTGCCAGGGAAATGTGTAAACAAAAACTCAAATTAGCGTAACTCCAGTATTCCTAAAGATTTTTAATGTGTTCACTCTGTAGGAAAAAAAAGCTACTTACTGGAACCTGGGTCTTCTACTTGAAAGATGGCAGCTTTCACCACTAGGCCAATAACGTAGCGTTGAATAAACAACGACTACTGAAGCCATGCTATATCCACCGCTCCAATCTTCAGGCAGACTTTCAATTTCTTACGAGTTACAGAAAAAACACATATCCTGTCTTTTTTCCACAGAAAATATAACAGTTTGTGCGCTTAGCTACTGTTTTGGCAGCAGGGCTGGGCGTTCACACACAAGATTCAACTGTGAGGTGATGAAGCCTTGTTCCAAAAGGTTAATGTTATTGAGAAGTGGAAGTATATAAAACGTGTGACATGTTCTTTATTGACGATGAACATTTGCAAAATAGCTATTCACTAGAAGCGAATCATTTAAGATAGCAGCGGAAAAATAAACCTTTAAACGGTCAAAGAAACTGAGTGGAGGTCCAAGGACCAGAACCCAGATCTCCCACATGAAGAAACTGGAGTTTAACCATTATATTACCACAACAGCCTTGGAGGATGGGTTTAATGTAAGGTATTCATCGATGCTATCGTCCAGACCCCCCCGGCTCCCCCGGGATTTACGCCCATGCCTCCAGCAGAATCATGTGTTTCATTAATCTATAGAAATTACTCAAGAGAGCAATGAGGAGCATCACAAAGGACCCAAAAACTCTGACTCAGCCACCTTTTATTCAGCACAGTTTAGCTGAAGGTGGTTTGTTTAGTTTCACTGTCATATTAAGGACATTTTAACATTTTGAAGAGCTTTGTGCACCTCTTCTTATAGAGAATGACAATACAAAGAATAGATATGTTCCCAGTAGTTATTGCTTTATGGCAAAAGTGCTGATTGACCTTTTTACTCATTGTGGAACGTCTTGACACCGTTATGAAGAGAAAGTAAAAACTGAAGGAGGCTAGTAGGCACAAGGGAAGGACAGAGAAATCAGGACACAAACATGGACTCAGTCCAAACCACCTGATGCCAAGCGACTCCCTCAATCATCTGAAGAGGATCTGCTTCGCAGCCAACAGCCGAGGGTGGCAGTCCCCTGGGTTATACCTCAGGCAGGCGTTGGGAATAAGATGCCCGTGATCAGCTGCCTCAACACAGAAATATAGAATCTGTTATTTAAATCAGCATCTGATCAGTCTGCTCTCACAGAACGACTGCTTACAGCTGCACTTTCACCGAGAGATGAGAGGAAAACCTTCAGTGTACAAGCGGATGAAGTGGAAAAAATACGAGCTTTATTAAAAGAGCAGATTGTGTCAATCATCTATTTTTAAACCAGAACATTTAATTAATTCTCTGTGCTGGGGAGGGAGGGAAAAATGACCATGTTTGATGGAAAAGCATTTTATTTACAGACTTACTTTACATAATGGAAAAACACTGGAGCCTTAACCAAAATCGGAATAAAGTCAGTATGTCAAGATCCCACAGTGTGCTGGGAGACCGTGCATCTCTCAGTGTCCTCTGTACATACCAGTGAAGGACGTTGAGTCCCAGTCTCTCTCTGGTCCCATGTCCCAAGTGCCAAAATGTCCTGAAAGTCTGGACAAAACTAAATATTATACATGTTGCCTTGTAACAGAGTTTTATTCTGTCAGTTTAATGAATGAATAATTTGTTTGGGGGATGAACCAAACCTCACAAAACAGACACATGAGTCCACTTCACGATCAGAGGAGCGTGATATGAAATTCATCCTTCTCTTGTGATGTTCACACTGGAGCAGGTCTGGAAACATTAGGCGTGCAGAGTGACAGCTCCAAGTAAACAACCAGAGCAATAAATACACTCCCACCCCCTTCCCTCTTCCTCCCTCCTCCAGCAGCCTGCATTCAGTGGGTGTACGGGATTATTTTCGAGCTCGACGAACCTTTCCGGTCTATGATGGACAGCGTGTAGTCCGCGTTGTCCAGAATCTGGAGAGGGACGACCCCCTGGGCCTCTCCTCCTTGCGTAACGGAGCGCGTGGTGCAGACTTTGCTCGGGGGCGGAGTGGAGACTCTCCAGAACAAGCTGGTCAGCATCTTCCTGATCTCCGGCCTCATCAGACAGTAAAGCACCGGGTTCAGGCAGCTGTTGGTGTGCGCCAGGCACACGGTGACCGGGAACACGTAGGTGTGCACCATGTAGTACGACGTGTCCCAGTTGGCTGCGTTAAACTTGACCAAAACCCCCCAGAAGGTGATGGCGTGGTTCGGCATCCAGCAGAAGAAGAAGGACAGAACGACAATAGCGACGGATTTGGTGACCCTGGATCTCCGTTTGGGGTTGCTGCTGTCCATGCTCTTCCGCCTGACAAAGCGCAAGAGCATCAGATAGTTGACGGTGACTATAAACATGGGGACGACGAAGGCTATTAATATTTTCTGGATGTGGTAAAGGGCGAGCCAGTCGTGACCCTCTGGAAACTTGAGGAGGCAGAGCTTTTCCCCAGCCACCACAGTCACAGTGGAAAAGAAGGCAGTGGGAGCCGTGGCCGCAGTGGCTGCCAGCCACAGCACCGCGCACACCCACTTCACGCACCGAGACCTCCTGTAGGACCTCTTCTTCAGCGCCGTCGCCACAGACAGGTAGCGCGTCACGCTCATGGCCGTGAGGAAGAAGACGCTGGCGTACATGTTCATGACGGTGACCGACAGGGTGATCTTGCACATGGCGTCTCCAAACGGCCAGCTGAAGTCCAGCGCGGTGTCCACGGCCCAGAAGGGCAGCGTGAGCACGAACTGGAAGTCCGTCACGGCCAGGTTGATGATGAAAACATTGATGGTGGACCTCTTCCGACCTTGCCTCAGCCTCATGAGGAAGAAAACGAGCAGGTTCCCCACCAAGCCCACTGCGCAAACGACAGAGTACACCACCGAGATGAATATCCTCAGGATGGGGGAGCCGTCCGCGCTCACGTCGATGTCCTCAAAAGTGAACTTCTCGTCAGCGGCCGAACTTCGGTTCGGGGCTCCGCTTTGGTTAAATATTTCATCCATCTTTAGTGCCACAGCTTCCTCCTCCGCGTTCAATGGCTCCTTGTCGTCTCCATCGCGCCTCGGCTGAATGAAAGCTGACCTGGTGTCAGCTTTTATACAGGTGTCGCTCCTCTGCTGAGCCGCGATTGGTCGAAAAGGAGGAGAGAAAGAAACGGAGTGTCCCGTGGAAGAAATGTCAGCAGCTAACGAGGACAGATTCCCACGAATCCGCGCGCCAGCGGCTGTTGCGCACAAGGACTGTGCGTAAAACAAGCCCAAAGACGTATTGTTTTTTTTTTGTTGTTGTTGTTGTTTTTCTTTTTATAGCAACAACTCCAGATAAATCCAAAGTAAATGCAAGAACACTGCACGACACTGACATGTCTAATAAACATATTTTAAATAATATTTTAAAAAAGCACATTTTAGTTTTTTTCTTTTTTTCTGATTTTCAGTTTGGTAACCGCCTCCATCTGTCTGAGCAATACTGTTCAAGTGGTTTTTATCACGCATGTCAAATTAAGGGTTCATGTCAAAAATAGATGCGCAACATCCATATGCAGGACATTTTGCTTGTCTCAGTGGTCCATAATGCATTTGTTCATCCACAAGAGGGGGCGCTAAGCTCGGACAGGCAGGAAGGTTAACAACAAGAAGCACAAACAGGACACAGACGAATGGAAAGAAACATTGATAACCTATTATTACTTTTATCTAGACTTAAATGTTTCCGTTTTATTTTATCTTTTCATTTAAAACATCTAATTTAGTTGATTTTAGGCAAACGTTGAAGCCTTTGCCTTTCATTTCCCACATGTTTCACATCATAAGCTCACCTCAGCTTAACGCTTTTAATCACACTCTCATTCACAACTTTATTCATGTTTTTCTCCACGCTTAAACATCCCTATTATCGTCCGAAGGCAAAAGATGGGCGATGATGTTTGGCCTGTGTCTGTGTATGTCTGTCTGTTAGCAAAATATGTCATGAACCAGTGGGCGGATTTTGATGAAACTTTCATAAAGTATAGTCACTGGGTGTACCTCTGCAACCGATTACCTTAAAGCCCATCCAATTCAACATGGCCGCAGCACTCAACTGACCTTAGAAAACACACCAAAAAAATGGCTATAACTCAGACAATTTAGCACATATTTTGTTCAAATCTGGAGTGGGCATAGCTGAGAGTCATTCACAACAGATACTCAAAGTGCTACTCATTATGTGAGATCATTATCACGAACCTTTGGAGTCAAGTCTGTTTGTCTGTTAGCAAAATATCTCAGCAACTACCGGATGGATTTCAATGAAACTCGGAAATGAAATATTGGATGCACTTCTTCTACAACTAATTAACTTTTGGACACAGCTAATTAGAATTAGCCAACACAAAATGTCTATAACTTAGCCCGTTTTAAAGAAACTGAGCTCAAATTAGACGTGGTAGTAGCTGAGAGTGATCCCCTACAACTCCTGACAGGTTGTGTGAGATTGCACATAATTTAATATTCTAACATTATATTCAGAATTGATTAAAACAGCTACAACTCTTTTACTTCTCAAGGTGAAATAAGGGATGAAGGACGGCGGGTGAAATGCATTCTTTAAAACCCTTAATTTGTTTTAAGTGTTGACATGGTGTTGCATGAAGTAAAAGCCTTTGATCCGAGGCAAATTCTCCTACTGCAAGTGAATGCACCAGTGTGGAAACTGGTCCTCATCTGACTCGCCAAGAACCCGAAAGACCTCAGGTTTTCGGAGGAGTTTCTGGCAGCTGGTCTGGGTCTGTGTCTCGGGTTTCTTGGAGCAGCGTTCCCCTTTAAGCCTGCAGCCCATTGTCTAAAGTCCACCCATCTGTGGGGGTGGCTCCGCAAAAGTTTGCAGAGGAAAGTTTTCAAGCTGTCACTGGTTGTCGGGAGGAGACTGATGGAGGACAGGAGGACCGGCCAGTCGTGAGACAAACACTTCCAAAGTGGTCAGAGTTGGACTCGGAATGCCACCGAAACGTCCCGTGGAGACAAATGATGTCCAGGCCTGAACTGGAGAGTTTTACAGGGACCTGCACAGTTTTGGCGCACGGTGGTCGCAACAAAGCGAAAAGTGCATCCAGCTCTTATGGACTTCATGTGAAGTGACTGTTGCAGGGGAAAAAAAGGCATTAAATGTTTCGGACACCAAGGTTATCGTCTTGACAAAATGAGCCGTTTGGAGAGATGGCTCCACGCTTTTGGACACAGAGCGTCTCCCGGTCAAGCCTTCATTGCGCGTCTCCTTCTTGTCCTCCTTCTGATGCTGGAAAACCACAGCAGAACGCTGGGACTGTCCTCTGAATCAGGTTAGTGGGAGCCTGACACGTTTCAGAACTTTCCAAGTCCTGTAGGCTGTTCGTATCAACAGAGCACAACACGGCTCCTCCTGCGCTCTGCTCATTTGCTCCACGAGTGTGGGTCTAATTAAAGACAGTCAGAGCTGCAGCAGCAGTCAGACAGCAGCAGCCAGAGCAGCAGCAGTCAGAGTAGAAGTCAGAGCAGCAGGAGAGCAGCAGCAGTCAGATCAGCAGCAGTCAGAGCAGCAGCCAGAGCAGCAGCAGTCAGAGCAACAATCAGATCAGCAGATAGAGCAGCAGCAGTCAGAGCAGCAGTCAGAGCAGCAAGAGATCAGCAGTCAGAGCAGCAGTCAGAGCAGCAGTCAGATCAGCAAATAGAGCAGCAGTCAGCACAACAGTCAGATCAGCAGATAGAGCAGCAGCAGTCAGAGCAGCAGTCACATCAGCAGCCGTCACTGAGACTAAAAAGAGCAGCTGTGACCTCTGTGTTTACAAAGTCTTCTGCTGACCACAGCAATCAGACCCGATGTTCCAACTCAGTCAGTGTGATGGCTGCAAGAACTGCTTAATTATGTGAATTGTTTTCATGTTTTTTATTATTTATTATTTCTCTATGTTTTTGCAGTCTAACTACTCCTGTATACTTTGTACTGTTTTAGCCATTCATGTGTCAAAACGTCCAGCTCATTTAGGAGACTTTTGGTTTTTGTAACTTTGTAATACTTGTTGAAATATTAACTTTATATTATGTTTAAAAAAGGCATACATAGCTTTACAAATAGTTTCCTCTCAGAAAGACACTGAGATCCCTTTAATTCCTTCAGAAACATTGTTTTCTTATAAATCTGTTTCAGCATGTTGCTCTGCTTTTGTCTTCTTGTGCTACTTTTAGCTTTAAGCTATCATTCTGCTGCTTTTAGGTATCGTTTCACGACATTTTAGATTTTAGCCACCAATTCTGGTTCTTTTAGCTTTTACCTAGCTTTTGTTACTTTTAGCCTTTTTTATACTTTAGTTAGCCTTTTGATGTTTTAACTTTTAGCTTTTTAACTACCACTTTGCTACTTTTAGCTTAGTGATAGACTTTTCTTGATTTCGGCTTTTGGCTAGCCTTTTGACACTTTAAGCCACCATTTTACTTCGTTTTGCCAGCCTTTTGGGACGTTTAGCTTTCAGTCCACCTCTTGCTCCCTTTTAGCCAGTATTGTGCTTTTTAGGTTTAACAACTCGGTTTAAGCCTTTGGAGCAAATTTCATCAAAGTTATTCAGCATTTTCAAAGAAAATTACATTTTTCTTGTTTAAAGCTCCATTCTGTCTGTCTTTATTCCAGCACCCCCCACCCCCACTATCGTTAGGGTAGATGCTCTGACTGACACTGACCTCTGACCTCAAAAGCCAGCAGCAGGAAACAGGGATCCACTTTGGGAATTTACAGGATGTAATATTGTTGTTATTATAACCAAGCTGGTTCCCACTCTCCTTGCAGCGATATGAAGCTCTCTATCTGGTAGAGAAATGCTCCCACGCCTGCACTCCCCACTCAGCCAGCCTCTCAGTCAGAACATTAGTCTGTGGGTTTGGATGCTAAAAGTCAAATCTCCTCCAAGGTCAGGGAATAAACAGTGTGTTTGTATGGGGTCTAATCCTGTTTAAATCAGACGTGTGCCCTGGAGTCAAGCTATTAGGCTTTCAAGACAAAGATGTGCTTCTGAGAGGAGGAAGGTTTTAAACAGTTTCAGGTGGCAAATCAAGACACAGGACTTCTACTGAATATATTTAGATTCCTAGAAGACTTAAACAAAAGGCAGCCTAGGTTCAGACTTCCTCCTGATTAAATTAAGAATAATAATTAGACATATTTTATTCTTGACACATGAATAGCCTACATATTTAGCAGGAAGAGCCACTCATGAGCAGAAACCGGGTCGATGCTGCTCATTTTTCCTGGGATTTTTATTTTGGGGGTTTCATATCGTGTGCCCTATTTTTAAATGTGTCTCGTTTTCTCTTCAGCATGGATGTCAACAAACCTTTAATTATTTAAATTTCACACTCAGTCCCACCTCTGCTGTCGCACTGACAAAGCCCAAACTTTTTTTATTATTATAAATTTTCGCCCGCTGACGAAAGCCAAAATGGTGGAGCGATAACGTTTTTGCCCCTGTGTGTGGTATCTGTGTGTTAGCAAAATATTTCCGTGAAACTCTATGAAAGTAATTGTCTTTTGAGGAATGCTAGGCCTTTAATTAAAAGTTGAAATTAAATCATACGTTTTGTAAACTATGATGGAAATATTCACTCATGATAAGAATAGTTGAACTGTTTTAAAGGGAACTGCAGCACTTAAAGTTGTTAATACAGACTTCTCACAGAGCCTAATATTTGTCTCAGAAAGAATAATAATTTTAATAAATCTCAAGCCTAGTATGCTTTTTGTTAAAAAAACATTGACTTTTGCTAAATAGTCAAATTAAATAAATCAAATTTATTTATATAGCACATTTAGAAAAAACTGCAGTTAGCCAAAGTGCTGCAAAAACAACAAATTACAACAATTAAAAACATGATAGGACAAAATAAAACCATAAAATTGGCCCATACCTCAACTCTCATGCTGTATGAAATGCCAGTGAGTACAAATGTGTTTTAAGAAGAGACTTAAAAACATCAAGAGTTGAAGCCTGTCTGATCTGGGGGCAGCTGGTTCCACAGTTTAAGAGCTACAAGGCCCGATCACCTCTGTGGACCAGCCTGGACCTCGAGACAACTAAACACAAATGATCATTGAATCTGAGGGATCTGTAGGGCACATAAGGCTGCAGAAGGTCAGACAGGTATACAGGAGCCTGCTCATTCAGGTCAACAATAAAACTTTAAAATCACTGGAAAGGCATCTTCATCTTTTTTTTGCTCGTGTTAAAACACGAGCTGCAGCGTTCTGAACCAACTGCAGTCGTGAGAGGCCGACATGCCTCATCCAACCAACATACAGGGAGTTATATACTAAGTACTGAACACTCTTTTAGGATATTTGGTGTTTGCAGAGTTACACATGAATTAAAGCGTAATTAAATGAAGATGACTGCAAAAGTTCAATGAGGTGAACATAAAAAAGCACCATGTGCATTTAAGTAGGCTTCTAGATAAGAAGTCTACTCCCACTGGAAAGTCTTGCAATGATTAAAATATTTCAGCAGGCAACAAGTTACTTGATGCAGAAAGAAGCTTTTCATTAATAAAACCATCATGTCAGCAAACACACATCCTGTGGTTGTGAAAAAGATGTGACTCGGTTTCAGAAGGGTTGGATTATTGCTCTGCATCAAGCCAACAAAACAACCAGGAAAATTTCAAATGGCCCCCAATGTCAGTCCGGTGCATAAATAAGACGCGGGAGGATGGTGATGAACTGTTGCTTTCAAGAAAGAAATGTAATCAGAAAAACAGTTTGGGACGTTCCTAATTGGAAACTAAATGAGAAATAAATAGATCCCCATTAGAAGTCAATGGGAGCCTTTTTCCCCACACACATTTTCAAGAAAACCTTCGGGATACTGGGAGTGAAGTGTTTTAGACCTTCTTCTCAGTGAAGCTGCTTGAAACAAAAGGTTTCAATTTGCTGGGAAGCATAAGGATTGAACTCTGAAGCAATGAAAACATGTCACTTTGTCCAATGAGTCGTGAAATGAGGGCAGCAGGGTGAGAAAAATATGACTCACATATTCTCCCCCAGAATAAAAGAAGAACAAAACAAAATAGCCCCTTTTTTTTGTAAATAGGTTAAATGTTTTGGAATGATACAGAGGAATACTAATCCTGACAAATTCCCTTTGTGTTGTAGCTGTGTGCGGTGTGTTTCTCTGATTTAAATTTTAAATGTGGATTTAAACATAAATGGTTTCTATGTAGGGAAACGCTGCCGTAAGGTGCACGTGTTCTGACTATGACATCTTTATGAACAGCTGTGTGAACACACACCTTCATCAGCTAATAGAGCAGGAAAAGATGCAGCTGAAGCCTTTAAATCAGAGTCAGAAACATTGAATAATACTAAACATTTAATTAACGCACGAGCAGCCATAAACCTTAGTGTTTCTCAGAGCAACTCCTTATTTATTGTTTGTAGCACAAAATCAATGGTAAAAAATATTTCACGGGCATATTTGAGAGAAAGTTTCATTTGTTTTATTAGCTCCAATCAATCATCTCTTATCTAAAAGCTACATACAGTACAAGACATTTGAAATTTCAGAATTTTTTTTTTTTTTTTTGGGGTACAGCTTGTGCCCAAATCATGAGTAGATAATATGAACAGCGAGTTCCCACTTTGTTAAAGGACAAAAAGCTGAGAAAAACACAGGAAAAACAAAAGCCATCTTCCTGTTGAGAGACAGATGTGGTCGGGGAATCCCAGCTGTGTTTCTCTGTAATGTTTTATTTAAAGACAGATAACCTTAATCTGGAGACACTAATTGAGCAGAGTTCTTAATGAAGTGGGACTGTTTGAAAAACCTTTTATTTGTCGAAGACAGACATAATGTTAGGAGTTGCTGTAGATGTGACTTCACCTCATCTACCTCGCAGCATGCTGGATAATGCTGGGAAGTTCGCTGAAGAAATCAAAAGGGAGCATCGCAAAAAAGTGGCTTTAGTGCCACTTTTGGCCCATTAAGCTGCAGGAAACCTGCTGTCAAACATAAAACGAGGAATCACAATGTTACACAAAAGGTCTGCTTGATCTTTTTAGAAGCTGAGCTATTCAATATAACCCCCCTTATTTGCTTTTATACGATACGCTCAACATTAGCTTTCTAAGAACCTCTTTATCTGCCAGAAATTTTCACAAAGATCATTTTTACTCTAACCGTGAAACACTCTGCTTCTATCCTAACATTCAGACTCAATCAAAGTTCAACAGTTTTCTCTCAACCCTGCAGGGTGAATCAGGGAACATCTTTTATTTACCTGGAAATAAGTCTGCTTGATGGAATTGATGGAGTTACATTGAATTTAGGCAAACCTTGAAAATAACATTGATATCTTGCACTCAGAGTATGCGTTGTGAATGACTGTCAACTACTACCACACCAAAGTTTAGCTCAAAATCTGTAAAATTCACTGAGGTGTAGTCATTTTTGTGTAGGCAAAGATCAATTAGCTGGGGCTGCTGGGGCTGCCTTCTTGACTTTGGTTGACTCCCAAAAGTTACTCAGCTGTAGATACATCCAGTGATTACTTTCTGAGAGTTTCATTGTAATCTGTTTAGTGATTTATGAGATAATTTGCCAAAAGAAACTTTGTAATGAACTGTAATGGAGTTCAGGACAGGGAGCATCTGCTTTAAGCAAAGACTGGACTGCCATAAATGACTTTTCCTTTCAGGTTAAGCAAAAGCACACAATGATAAAAGTTAAGAATATTAAGTGTTTCTAGCTCCCTTTCTAGATTTTATGTTTATGTAGTGTTACTTAAGTGTTGATTTCTTGGGAATAGAGTTATTGAATTGAGAAAAAAACCCACTTATCTTATTTATGAAGGGACATTTTCTTTACTCTTTCATACGAAAGGCAGGTTTTGCGACATAGCCACCAACACTGCTGATTCAGCCACTTCAGGTCAGAGGAAATTAGAGGATATTTATTTGAAGAATAAATTTCCAAAAGCCATATCAAACCTGGAGCATATGAAAGTAAAATGCAAATAGTAAAAAAAGTAATTAAAGTCTGAAGTATGAAGAGTGGCTCTTTAAAGTGTCCCGGTTATGCCTCCACATGGTTCAGTTTAGAATTTCACTGCTTTGTTTACAGCTCTACAACCACCTAATTGTTTATTTACATTCCTTTTTTCTCATCATGGCTTTTCACAGAGAAATTTCTGCAGGACCTCCCTCCGTATGAAGTGGTTCACCCCGTCAGTGTTGATGCCAGAGGGCACTTTCTGTCCAACTTCCTGCCTCACCACGCTCGTCGTGTACGGCGTCGGGAAGCCTCGGAGAGGGTGGTGGACGCCGACCGAGTCTTTTACCAGTTCCTGCACGGCAGCCACCGTTTGCACTTTAACCTCACCCTGAATCCAAACCTGCTGGCTCCGGGCTTCGTGACAGAGAGGAGGTACGGTGGCCTGGATGGGGCGAAGATCCATCTACCTGGAAACTCCCAGTGCCATTTCTTGGGCGACGTTTGGGACGATGCCACTGTTCAAGGGAGCGCAGCGATAAGTACATGTGAGGGACTGGTGAGTGGATAATTTATTTTGAAGTTATTTTAAAATATTAAAACCAACTGACGGTTAAACTTGAATGTGTGTATTTAGTACGAAGACAAAACTGCATGAAAGAGTTTTGTTGTAATGTTTTTTCCTCTATCAGACTTTGAAGGTAAGCATTTTATTTTGGCCAAAGAATGCAAAAATTTCAACAAATCTTTGAAAAAGAGGATTTATAAAAGCAATAATCACTAAACCTATAAACCCATCAAATACAAGGCAGGTTAGCCTATTTATTGAAATTAAAGACCTAGCAGACCTTGAAGGAATGCATATCACCCACCGCTTTTGATGCCAGAGTTTTAAGCTAACGTTATCTTATGTGGAGAAATGACAGAGTTTTAGCTTTTATGGTCAAACCTTGTGAATGATTCTCAGCTACTACCACACCAGATTTTAGCTCAATATTTGTAAAATCGACTGAGTTATGGCCTTTTTTTGTGTTGGCAATGTTCGATTAGCTGTGTTGGCCATCTTGAATCGGGCTGACGTCAAAAGATAATGAGTTGTAGAGGTACAGTACATCCAGTGATTACTTTCTGTTGGTTTCATTAAAGTCCATCCTGTAGTTCATGAGATATTTAGCAAACGCTACAAATAAACACACACACGAAGGCAAAAACATCATTCTTTCGCCTTTTGGCAACAGGTGATAATCATGGGACTGAAATTATTTGAACACCAAAATAAGACCTTTTATCTGCCCACTTAAAGATACTAAGTTATCTAGTAACATAGCAGTCGTAGCAGCAAAGTCTTTTAGCTCAAAATTGAAGGTCTTCCTTTGATGCAAAGATTCAGGAATTATTCCTCTTGAATGTTATATTTTACCTCAACTTATTACCATTAATCATATGTATATGTCCATGTTTAATGCTTTATTGGCATTTACCTGCAGGTAATTACTCCCTGGAGTGTGGAAACCATGACTGAGTCTTTTTCCTTTCTGAAAAGTTTTGAGAAAGGTCTTTAAGCTCGACACATCAGCCTTTTTAATAATCCAACACAATGAGTGAAGAAATGCTACCGATCTTCTTTCAACTAGACTTTATTTTCGAGGAGGACTTATTTTCTGCACAATGAGAACTGAAGGAAGCAGACTGCATGATGTTCTGTATTTTTCTGAACCCGTTGCCAATGGAAATGAGTTCCTTTGTCATGCTCTGATGGATTTTTGCTGGAGCTGCAGTCACTTGTTTGTTGGACTTTCTTCCTTTTTTCTTGTCTTCAGCTGCAGAAGTGCAGCTCCAGACTAAGTCAGGTGATTGACTCAGCTACTTTAGAGTGAATTATTTCTTCATCTTTAAATTTGGCTGTGTTTTAGTGATTCAGACAGGGGTGGAAATTAGCACCCGCCACCGGCCAAATGCGGGTAAATATTTGAAGTGGCGGGTGAATTTGATCAATACCCTGCGTCTCCGTGCCGCGTACGCGGCAAAAAGCGCGCGTTTATGTTCAACGCTCCTTACCGCCGCGCTGTGCTCGCGCTGCAAGGGAATTACGGAGACCGTGAAAGGTCAAACAACTTGTTTTGGTGAAGTTAACCCACTGTTTTGCTAGCATGATAGATAGACAGACAGACTCTCTTATGGACAATGTAGACAACGTGTGGACAAAAACAATTAATAATTAAAATAAATAATGACTTATCTATTAACAGAATTGTTGGGACAAATATTTCTCATAAAAAAAACAAAAAAACATAATTCTTTTAGGAATTAAATGTGCTAATAATATCATAATACAGAGGAATAAACACAGTTAAGGAGTAGTTGGTAAAATATTTTTGTCCCATGTTTTGGAGGGGGAACCGATTATTTCAGACGGCTGAAATATTTGGTTCCCCCCTTGTAACTTTTGCAAAAAAAAGAACAAATATCTCCAAATGTACAGGACTTGTTGTCCATGATGAGAGGAATAAGCACAGTTAAGGAGTAGTTGGTAAATTATTTTTGTCCCATGTTTTAGAGGGGGAACCGATTATTTCAGACGGCTGAAATATTTGGTTCCCCCTGGTAACTTTTGCAATTTGTTGTCAGCTTTGCTTCATTTAAGGACAAATGAAGACAATATATTTATATACTTTACATGTCTTTTTTATAACTTTGTCAATTAAATCCTCTCACTTGCACAGGTGATGTATGCTTCATATCATCAGCTTCATCAAACTGTCCCCATCTTTATTTTCTTCTTATCATACATGATTATCTTAGTTTTGCTGTTTCTAAAAGGCTGAACAGCTCAATGTTGCTAATGATTTTTTTAGTCTATTTTCCCCCCTTTTATTATAAAGGCTTTTAAGGGATGTACATCCTGTATCTTCTTTATTAATCAATATGGATTTGTCTTTTTATATGAGCCTTGTAATATAATAAATTGATCCAGGAGAGGGTTATTTACTTGACAGAAAATTCTGAACCCCTTTCTCTCTCGTTTTTGTTGAACCTTCTGGTGTTTTTGTGTTTCTGAGCTTACTCGAGTGCTCGTGTTGTCTCATAATGTACCAAAGGGTAGATTTAGCTTCTCCTAATGTTCCTGGTGTGCCTCTCATGTTTTAGTTATAACTCGCTTACAATTAAATCTAAACATTTTACTTTGTAAATAACGAAGACATAAAAAAGCAAAGGATCCCACAGTTGGACTCAGAACCCTGCCTTGAGTTGAGAAACAAGTGTGGAGTTTTGATACAGAAATAAAAACAAATTTAAAGATGATTGTTAGCAGCACATCTTGTTCCCTAATTGTCATAAGTTATAAAAGAACAGTGGTTATAAATTCATATCAAAAGTATAATAGCTGTGGAGGCTAGGTTTGAGTTGTCATTGTATCCTTGTCTTATTACCCGCTGTTGAAAGGCAAAATGTTTTTGCCTGTGTATGTGTGTGTGAGAAACTCTTTCAAACTAAAGTACAGGGACTGCAGTCCAATTTCATTTAACTTAAATATGTGTTAGTAATAAAAAAAAAAATTTTTGCACTAACAAAAACATTTGGAGATTGCCATTATTAACAGCAATGCACATTTTGTTTTTGTAAATATGTCCCATCAAATCACAAAAATGCACATTTTGTGAAAGACGGCAAGGTTCAAATGTTCAAAATATTCTGCAAAAGTAAACCCACTTTAAACATGGGGAGGTAGGGGTTCATCCTGTAACTGGTGGGTTGCCGGTTCGCACCCCCACTTTGTCCGCCGTTGTGTCCTTGGGCAAGACACTTCACCCGCCTTGCCTCCTGGTGGTGGTCAGAGGACTCGGTGGCGCCGGTGTGATGGCAGCCTCACTTCTGTCAGCCTGCTCCAGGGCATCTGTGGCTACAATGTAGCTTACCACCATCAGTGTGTGGATGGGTGGATGACTGATTGTAGTGTGAGGCCCTTTGGAGTCCTTGGACTTGATGTACAAGTGCAGGCCATTTACCATTATAACACAATTTAATTGGTTTGTTTTGTTTACAGTAAATATTCTTCTCACTTGACATTCTCATAGAGGTTCATTTTAATGTTGATGCTGTGTAGATAAAACTGAATTAAACTGACCCGATTATGTCCTGGTCCACATCAGCAAGATAGCAACAGAGGTTAAAATAAATGGTAGCTCATTTCAAATGCAGCCAGTGTTTTATGCTCGGTTTCACTTCTCCACATACAAACTCAGTCTAATGTATGCTTTGAATGTTCTCTTTTTCTCTGCTAGCAGAATTATGTCAAAAGAAGACGATTCCACTAAAGTTTTTGAAAATGGATAAGTACAGTGAGGAAAAGACAAACCCATTAAAGTATTATAAAATTGTCTTTCGTCCGGATTGGCGGTGATCTGCTTTTTCTAAGTGTCCTAGTTATGGATAAAAGCTGTTCGTTTTTCATTTAAATCAGTGTGAATAGTTTGCATCATTTGCATTCACAGATCAGATAAGGCACTTTAACAATGATGCATTATTATCTCGGCATATACTAGATCTGACCCTCTGATCCTTACAAAAACTCCCTCATCATCTTCTTTCTCTGAAATATGTGAAAAGGCAGAACACTCAGATTATAGCATGATATTCATATATGTGCTTTAAATGGACATTTTATTGTATATTCTTTACCCTTCTTACTTTAAAATGTCTTCACAAAAAAGGAAAATACAGAGACCCAGTTCCATTAAGTGGTGTAGATTTAGCTGGTTGGAGTTTCACATAAATGTAGTTCAGCACTGCTTGTTTATCTGTCTACTTTTGAAATTGATTGCCTTCAATGACCTCTTGAACCCCCTCTTATGGAAGTGCTGTCGTCTCTAATGGACATGACCAATTGTTTTAATTAACAGCCAACTTAAAACTGAGGACAAACAATTAAAGGTGGATGTAGAAAAAAGTTGAACTGCCCAAACATCTTTAATATGCTGGAGGTGTGTTTAACAGGATTTAGAAAATATTAAATTGAATGCAGTCATTCTCACACAGACTGATGTGTAAAATTGTGCTCAATAAGCCCCCTCCTCTGGTTTCCCCATGCATGAAATGTGCAATATATATCAAACTAAATATTTCTTTAAGGAAATGTCTTTGTGCTTTATCTGTTTAGCTTTCTGTGCACTCTGGCGGTGCTCATCCACATTTATTTTAAAGGCAACCCTGATGGGTTATTTATTGAACAGACTGACCCACTTCATCATTCTGTTCACCTGTTTGGTCAATCCAGGCATGCCCAGAATACCCCCAGTAGAAACAGATTCCCACATCCACGACTAAAGAATTTTATTTCTAACATCAGTAAAGGCTGGTTTGATTTCATCTTAGCGGTCAGTTTTTTAATGAAACGGGAAAATGACACTCTGTGGGTTGAACTTTAAATGTAAAATAAATAAAAATAAAAAATTAAGAAGGTGAGGAAGGTCACAAGACCTGAAGGTCAATCAGAAAGTCAGAAAGTTATTTTGTTCAAATTCATTCTTCTTCTCCCTTTTTTATTGTTCCAATTTGTAATGGATACAAACACAGATCACAATCTAGAGGCATAGGCAGTAATAATCCTTTTTCCAACATAAAAGACACAACAAAGGCAGGATCTTTAAAAGACCAAACAACAAACTGTGTGACAAAAGAAACCCCAGACTTAACAGAAGAGGCAACAAGACATAACTGAAGCTAAGACAATGATCTGGGAAAATACAATTGAAAAAACTGGAAGTCTAAATATACGGAGACCTGTGGTGACAGAGTGCAGCTGTGATCACAGTGCTGCTTAGAAACTTCACCGAACCAGAGGCCCGGACTACGAAGCAGGGTCAGTGGCTTAGCGAGGTAACTCAGTTTAGGATGTTTAGTGTAAGGAGGCTGGTTAACTTCTTACCTGGGACTGTCACCATGGTAACTTGTGCTGGAAACGTAATGTGCTCTGGAGCATCTTAGGTTTGAAAATAAGACATTGACAAATGTCAAAGCACCACCTCTCCATCAATCAATAAAAATGAAAAATACAGACAGCACTGCATTAAAAACAAAGGAGTGCTTGCTATTTCCTCCCTGAGTTACTCAAGACATCTGAAATACCTGCTACTCAAATGATCTGTTAAACAATGAAATGGTGAACAATATGAATAATTTCCTGACACGTTTATCATACCAGCAGAATTGAGTGTGTTTGTTGGAGAAAGCGCTCCACTGTCTCTGTATGGTGTCATGATGGGGGTGGGATGGATTATTCGTGATGAATAGTAGTTTTTTCCATGACCCTTACTGACTCAAACATCACCAGGCTCTGTCCAATCATTTTTTCAGCTTTATTAATGAGTTTTAATTAGCCTACTGGCGCCTCTGATGCCACTCTCTTAGCCGACCACATCACATTACGAGGCACCTGCCGTCACAGACTGATAATAAATGATCTCCAGCATCTTGCTGTACGCTGTAAAAGATCTGAGCTTCCTCAGAAAATGGTTCACTCATCCACTTCTTTTATATAGCATTCATGTTAGGCATCCTGTCCACCCTGTCAAAGTATTTGTAGTTTTTATCAGCCTCCACTTTGTCACCTACACAGTTGGTTGGTTTGTTGAAGACTTTTTTTTTACTCTCCTAAAGTCAGCCATTATCTCCTTGGTCTTGGTCATGTTCAGGAGCCTTTAAATTATCCACTCCACAAAGTTATCTTCTGTACTCTGACTCTTGTCCATATATTACACATAATAACATATTTTAAAAACTAATTACAGAATGACTATAACCCATTTAATGTAACATTAGACAGGATGGATTACAGGAAATGAACTGGTCATTTACAATAACCCTGCTCATTCATCTGAATCTTTTTATCTTCTTTTATTATTCAGCGTAAAGATGATTTAAACCAGACAGGATTGAATCTGAATGAATAAGACCAAAATGCTCTGTAGTGTCTCAGTACCTTCAGCATAATATTTCAACAAAAAACCCAAAAGAACATGTCAGAGGTATTAATTTATATAATCCAGTAATTTGAACCAAATGCACAAGAATATTATCTCTGGGACTTCAGTGAAACAGGAGCTGAAGGTTGATGGATTTCTGGAAAACAAATAACCAGAACTCAGACTGTAACATAAAAATGCTAAAGTCAAGACGAACTGAACAAAATCAAGGACAGAAAATAGGACCTGGGTATTGTTGTTGTATCCCTTGTGCCTTATGCCTTATCATAGAGCAGAGAGCAAAGAAAGACTTTGATTACTTGATTTCAAAACTCTGCATGTTTAGCTGTAAGTTACACTGACATGGGAAGAGCAAGTTTATTAAACATGCAAACAATAAATACCCCTATAGAGTAAAACAGACTAAATTGACAGTGACATTCAGTTTTTCCAAAATAGCCCACAGAAGGATCCTCATAAAATGTTTGCTAAGCCTGTGTTTTCTTACCCACATGTCTCATGTTTCCATTAATTTGGATATAATCCCTCTGGACCATCTTTAACATTTGGATAATTGTCTCTTGTTTGTCTTGATTAGGTTACCCAAATGAATGAGGTGGAAAAACAAGGACATTGGGTGAAAAACTGCTGAGAAATAGTCACCATTAAATTGAAAATTAATAAAGCAGTGCAGAATACATTAAAACTGTGTGTTTTTATAATGTTAATGCAAGAAAATAATCAATCTGACACTGAAATGGAAACTTAAATGTAATGTTGTTGAAAAAACAATCTCATCTTTTTCACATCCTTTCTAAAGTGAAGGGTTTACACACTCTTTCAACGCACACCAGTGAACACCTGGTTTCTACATTGTTGGAGTTCTGCCAGGCCTGCACATCAGCTGGGGTCACTCATCTGGTTTGAGCCGTTTATGTCTTCAGTGTGCTTTACATTGTGTAAAACACATGCTCAGATATCTCAGAGAGGTTACTGAAATTTGTGTGTGTGTGAAGGAAAACTGTTTTTCATCCTGATCATAAAACCTTGGAGCAGCTCTTTATGCTTGTGGGGATGCTAAAGGAGATGGGAGTCTGGCCAACCACACCTCCTCTTCTTTTAAAGAACTTAATGTTTACAGCCGTGCCCCTGGTGTTGTCCTGTAGGAGGTGTTTGGAGAAAATTAGTTATCAGGCCCTTTGCTATGGGCCATTTGGTCCCCGACTGACAGAGATTGGGTCAGGGCCTACATCCTCCAGTCAGTCTGCTTCCCAACCCTCTTCCACAGTCATGAGGTTGAGGTCATGACAGAAAGAATGTGGTCGTAAATACAGTGTGCAATGTTTCTTAACAGTCAGTAGGCTCAGATTTAGATTGAGGGTGAGGAGCTCAGATATTTAGGATGACCTTAAAGGAGAGTCACTGAGGAGAACCAATTGAGACGGTTTGACCATCTGGTCTTGATGCCTTCCATGGAAGGTGTTTCTGGTGTGCCCCACAAGCAGGAGGCCCTGGGTGGACACAGGATGTTGCGAAGGAGTTCTATTTCTCAGCTTGATCTGGGACAACTTGGTGTTCCTCTTTGGCTTGCTGAACCAAGTGGATAGGGAGAGGAGTCATAGGTCTGCTCAAAATGTTAATCTTCCAAGGTGTACTGTATTCACTTCTAAGATCTGCTATTTTGCTTGAACCAGATTTACAAAAAACAAAAGGGTTTAGCCAGCCTGGATGTATTTTACACAGATTATTTTGTATCTGTGCCAAACTCCAGCAGACACAACTGACTTTTAGTTTGAAAAAAACAAAATGTTGACCAACTAATTACATAAAAAAAAGATAGATCCTTCTAAAAACATTTATCTTGAGGTGTGTGAGCACAGTGTGTGATAAGGGGAAACGTGTTCGTGCCTTATCTTTGCTGTGGGATCACCTCCTGGGGAAGTTTGAGGGTATTATTGGAGTTATCTTCTGCCCCTTGGTTTCAAATAAACCTTATCACTTCACATTTTAATTGGAATTTCAGTTTTGAGAAAATTTTAAACTTTGATATAAAATTGTACATTCTAGCAGTCAAGGCAAAAAATATAAAAAACAAACAAACTATGCAGTGGCCTTCATTTTCTGAGTTTTTAGTTTTAAGGGTGCTTGCTATCTGCATTGAAGAAAAAAGGCAAAAGAATAAGGAAGTGGACTCACGCTTGCACTCAGCAGGCAGATGTACTGCCTGCCTCACCTCATGCTTTTTGATTTTATGTCAGTTCAACAAGATTAACTACATAATAAATATCCGGGAAATAAACCAGATCTTCCATGAAAAGTGAGAACATAGAATAGAAACATTATTGGTGACGTACAGTGAGAAATCAGAAAACATGTCCATGTCAGCGCCATCAGATTGATTTGTGTTGGATTGTGATTGGTTCAGCTTGTCTCTGCCTCTTCTCTCATATCGCTCCTCTGTTTGAACCAAAAATATCAACATCATTCATCAGTTTTGATTGTAAAATCATCCAGAGGTAATCCCATCCCCTGTTTCCCCAGCAGCAAGCATGGGGGCTGCAAATGAACGATCGAAAACTTATTCCCAGACCAAATGCCAGTCCTGCCCCTGATGAGATGCCATCCTGGGGCGGTAAGACATACTGCTCACATCAAAAACCACTATTGCTGTTAAGTTTCTTTCTCTTCACATCACTGACTTAAAATGACAGGTTATCCTTAGATTACTCTTGAACTCTTTCTGGTTACAGATGTTAACGTCAAATTGTGTAGCTATTATGAACAGATAGAACACAAGCAGGGAGAGACAGAAATCCTGAAGAGATTAGCTGAATTCTCCACCTGAATAATACAAGAGATTTTAGGCTGTTAAAAAAAGAAGCTAAAATAAAGCATTAACGTCATAGAGCAGTGCCTAATATTTCAACAAAATACACCACAAACAACAACTGTTGAAACAAATAACAACATAAAAAGCATTCATTTTTAAAGTCATATTTCTGCATATGATTCCTCTTGATCACTTTTGAAAAATGGTTTAAATCGGTTTATAAATTGATGTGTGGAGCTTGTGTAAATAAGTTACATATGGTTCTTTTTCTGATTTCAAATTAAATATTAAGATAACTTAGCCAATAGTTACATGCAACTATGTTTGACTTATCCATTCATCCGTTTTCTTTACCCACTTCCCCTTTCTGGGCCGTGAGGAGCTGTTTCCTATCTCCAACCGTCACAGTGTGGGAGTCCATCACTGGGACACATGGAGACAAACAACCATTCACACTTTCACTCACATCTAGTTACAATTTAGTTACCAATGAACCTAACATGCATGTTTTTGGTCTGTGGGAGGAAACCAGAGTACTTTGAGGGAAAACCCACGAGAGAACATGCAAATTCCACACAGAAAAACCCCAGGCCGGGAGGCGAACTTGTGACCTTCTTCAACTCCCAGCAATATACTTTACAATGTGTTTCCTACTGTTCAAACATTCATAGAAGTTCTGTAAAATATACAGTAGAAGCATCATATATTATGAAAACAGAGCACCCTCATATTCAGCTTTTTGTTCTCACGCCGATCTGCGTAAGAAGCGGGGGGAGTTCAGTGTCTTACTTCAACATGTCTTCTAACTGGACGACAGCCAGAATTACAAATTTAAACCAAAATGTTGCTCAGAATATCACCAAATACTGTTAAATTAATGAAAGGCATATACGTATGTGTAAAAACAGCTGTTAGTAAGCGAGAAATGTTGCTGTGCTGTTATTAAGAAACAAAAACTTTTACATTATAAAGATAACAATCAAACAGATATTCTAGTTTCTAGTGGAGAACCTCTGTTTTTCCATCAAAATGTATTTAGATGTAATCAGTCTGTGTTTACCAACATCCAACATTTTAATTACTAGCTTTTCTTCCACAATATTTACTCTCTCTAACTGATTAAAACTATGATTATTTTTTTTATTTATTTCTTTATTTGACACTGCAACACCAGTGTGCTTTTTATGGGACACATCAAAACAGCCACAATCAGGACTGTGCTCACATGTTATTAATGTTAATCAATGGCTCTGTCTAAAATAAACTGAATCACTGTAGAAAAAAATGATTAAAAAATAGCCTGTTTCTGACAATACAAAGCTTTTATTTAAATATACTGATATTTAAAAATAAATAAAAAGAAGATTAATAAAATCCATGACTTCTGTCAGTTTTCAGGCTCCTGGGCAGCCGCGGATCATTAAATCCTGTAAAGATACCTGCAAATATCTCCTCCGTCTGTTTAGACGCCGCGGTGGTCGCCACTTGTCAGTAACGCCGCTGGGTGACCAACACCTGTCAATAGTTTGTGAGCTTTAGTTTGAGCTCTGCTAAAGACACACCAGACAGTAAACAGACTGCCGGCTGCTGCAATGCCACAGATAAACACACCTTTTATCTCACCGAGAGCAAAAAAACGGAGAAATTCTGATCAAGAATATGCATTTGTCATAGAGTTGGAGAAAAGGTATGGACTATATTTGTGCATGTTATCATTGTTTTTTTGTTCATTCCTTTCCCTTTTTGATTTAACTCTCGACTCTATGGAATGGTATGGAGAAGTAAAACATACAATTACTTTTAAATCAGGCACAAATCTCACACTCATTTAAAGAGGAAAGTTCACACATTATTAACAGCACAACCCAACACATTCCTCAGGACAGTACCAAATTTACAAATTAGTCTTTCATTTTACAAATTGCATCAAAAGTATCAATTTATACATAGAAGTGGGTTTTACTTCTGACTTTGGTAAATACTTTCTTTATTTTTCATTAACATGTTTTTATGTTCAAACATGTAAACTTCAGCACAGTCATCAAGTCACTAATTGTTTGTTTTTTTCTCCAACCCTCTGAATTCTGTAATTAGCCAGCCTAAAAATCACATTTAACTTGTGTTTGTCCCTGATTTTCTTGTTATAAATACTTTTCAAACTTCAATTATTTCTTAACATCAAAATAAAAGTCACAAGCTGACATCTTGTTATTCACTTCTTCTCGTCTGTATAAACTGATCTTGAAGTCATAATTTAGCAGTCACGATTTCTTTTTTGAGTTATTTATCACAAGTTTTGTCGTGATACATCAATACTAAGTGATAGTAGGCATTTGTGTCTAATGTTACTGTCATTGTGACACTGCCGGCACCAACAGCATTGTTTAATCTTAAGTAATCTTCTCCAGCTAATTTCACACAGCAGTGTTTCAGCCTGTATCCTCTCAGTAAGCAGCTTTGTTTTCAGCCCTTTTCAACTATTGTTTCATCTATTTTTTTCTTTATAATAAACAAGCCTTTGGACTCTTTTATAACCTGACAGAACTGGGTTTGCTATGAAAATGAAATGCCACACCAGCAGGTGGTCTCAGACTTAAAGAGACAAAGATCTACCTCTTCTGACACGAGACACAAGGGCTGGAAACAGTGTGTCCGCTCCGGAGAGAGCCACATGTTTAATGTTTCGCTGCTTGTGTGGCCCGACGCTTGCACTACGGAAAAAAAAAAAAAAAGCTAGTTTGGTGACTCAACCTCAAACTTTAAACATAAAGGATTCATTAGGTTTGACAAACCGTCCAGGAACAACTGGGCTGATAAACTGCAGTGCCTCTGTCAGCAGCACTTTAAAAGCAGGGGCCTCCTAATCCCTCTGCAGGACAGACTGAGGACCATAATATTCAGGAGGATCTGCTGTTCATGACGTTCATAGGTCACAATGAATTAAATATAATGACAAGGTTCCAGCTTTGTTTTTCTTATATTGATCAGTTTGCCTCAACTTTCCGTTTTAAAAAATGTGGGGTTTTAGGGATGTTCTGTGTAAGGTTCCTAAAAACATTCATGATTTAACAATCTTACTAAGGCTTGGTTATTTTTACCTTCACCAAGGAGGTTCTGTTTTCGGTAGCGTCTGTCTGTCTGTCTGTCTGTCTACAAGCGCTATACAATGGCAGGCCATTTACCATCTACAAAATTACTCAAAAAGTGATGAACAGATTTTCATGAAATTTTCAGGAAACGTCAAACAAGTGAATACATTTTTGCAGTGATACGGTCAAAGTTCAAGGTCAAAGGTCGAGGTCACAGATCAGCCCATGCTCTAACTCTTCAGCTGTACAACAGGAATGTTAAACAGGGGTCAAAGAGGATGCCTGCTGATTTCAAGGTTCATGGGGTCAAAGGTCAAGGTCACAGACAACCCCTTTGTTAAAACCTTCTCTCTGCTCCTACATGGGACCCTTTAGTTTCCTCCACCAAAGAAGTTCTGTTTCTGGTTGTGTCCGTTGGTTTGTTTGTCTGTCTGTTAGCAAAGATCAGGTAAAAACAAAATGTTCAGGAAATGTTGGGGTTGTCACAAAAAACAGTGAATTAAATTTTGGTCCTGATCCAGATCATGTTTCGGATCGCACTGTTTTTTTATTCACGCTGTGGCCTTCGAGGAGGTTTGCACTCTCTGAGTGCTTCTAGTTCAGATATGCAACAAGAATTTACCTTTTTTTTTGTTGAAGGTGGTGCTTTAAAAATAAACTGTATATACTGTATATATGCTTTTCTTTTCAACTCTGACTCGTAAATATGGATCTTTCCATCACAATGGTACCCTTGAAGAGGAGATGTCAGGTCCTGGCAACCTGTGGGTCAGGCAAAGATTATTATCACCAAAGTACTCGGTCTCTAGCTTCCGGTTTCTCGCTGAGGCTTTGACAGCGACAGCGGTGCATGGAAATAACCTGACATTTACTCAGATTCATATGGTTTTAAAAATAGTGACTTTTTTTTGTTTCTCCTGCATGTTTACACTAAACCAGAGTTCTCTGCAGGAACAGGAACAAAACAAAAATCCACTCAAGTGCAGAAGCATCTAGTGTGCTGCTGTAAATTTGTGCAGGTTTCTTATTATGTCTTGGCTGCACACCAGCAGGATGGTAAACAATGCTGATATGATTTCATTTTACCTGTGTTCTCTTGCATCAGTCCAGTCAGGCGGCAGTGGTGCTATTTTTCACCAGGTTGTTACTTTTACAAACACAAGAGACAAATTAGGGCAGCTAAAACAGGTCCTGCAGACAGACAGGAGTCTCCAAACCCAGTCTGGGGTTTAAGGTTGTTTTGTATGCGGCTTGTTCTTATATTTTTTTTTGGACATGCTTCTCCTTATTTATTTTATTTATGTGTGATAAGTCAGGATAGTTTAAGAACAAAGTCCAGCTTCTTTGTTTCTGCACGTTTATCAGCTGCACAGATCTGTGGAGGGCAGATCTGACTCCCAGCCTTTAACAAGCACTGCAACAAATAACTCAGGTCTGTCTGCTGTATCTATTACTAATTCTGCAAGTCGTGACAATCAATCCTCCCATTATCCACTCAACACTCACCTTGCAGAAAGCTTAGTATGCCAGCCGCCTCACCTGAGTGTCAGCGGAGCTCATTGACAGCTGAAGGAGAGTTCACTGGAGTAGAGAGTGGACAAGAATTAAACATAAGGCAGAAAAGAGGGAGGCTGCTGGCGTTTGTTTTGCCTGTTTGCTAGTTATGGGGCATTAATTCACCACTTATTTGGTCTATTTTTTTTTTACTATCTCAGAAAGACTTTTGAGGTTTACATCAACCTTAAGATGCAAATTCAGAATGTGACTCAAGCTTTAATGTGCTCCTTTTGGAGTTCACACTCTGCTTTGTGACAAGAATTATGCAGAAAAAAAGCAATGCAAACTATTACATTTGAACGTTTCTATCAGAGGAGCAAAGTTTAAAATATATTTATTATTCAAGCCAAGCATAACCACTATAGATTAATACAGGTCTAATGATTTTCCTAATGCAAACCCAGTGTAAATATAAGGCGTAGCATTGCTCAAAGAAATTTTAGTTGTCTGCTGCCGTTTATGTCAAAGTTTTAAACAAGGATCTATCATGATCTGTTAGTTTGTGTGTTAGGAATGACTTTCAGCTACTACCACATCAAGTTTTAGCTTAATATGAGTTACAGCTAGTTTTCTTTTTTTTCTAAGCTTGATTAGCTGTGGCAGCCATCTTGAACAGAGTTGACTTCAAAAGTTAATCAGTTGTAGATGTGAAGCCAATGGTTACTTTCTGAGAGTTTCGATAAAATCCATTCAGTGGTTCATAAAATATTTTGCTAACGGACATAAATTGGATCCTAACATTTAATGGCATTGTTTTAAACAAAGGTCTTGTATGATCAGTTAATGCTTAAAGTATGAGTGAGGGACGATGCTCAGCTACTACCACACCAAATTTGACCTCAATGTCTGTTAAATCTAAAAAGATATAGGCATTTTTGTGTTCACTGAGATTGTTAAGTTGTGTCGGCCATCTTAAATCTGATTGACTCCAAATGTTAATCAGGTGTACATCAAGTGATTACTTTTTGAGAGTTTTATTAAAATTCACCCCGTGGTTCATGAAATATTTTGCTAACAGACAGAAAGACAAACAGACAGAGGCTATCCCATGATCAGCCGCGATCATAAACGATTAGGGAGTGAAGGCAGAACTTCACAGAGTGTGATTTCAGTCGCTGCAGCTGCATCAACCCAGATGACCCTAAAAGGCTTCAAAGAGAGCATGTCACGAACATGAACTTCAAGTTGCACTTAGCTGTCATTAACCTATTCAGGTTGGGTACAGCATTGGAGAGCTTTCACTTTTTATGCCTAATCTGATGCTCACTTGACATCTTTTTTTTTTTTTTAAAGTGAAAGAGCAAAGTCAATAATTTACAATAATAGCCAAAAGTTAAACCTCTTAAATGTTCTAGTTTCATGCAAAGAAATGATTCAGTGGATATAATTGAGGTTTTTCACTATATTTTCATGTTTGTGTAATGCTTTTAATATAATAAGCCTCAACTTTTCCTGCGTTTTGATGTAGCGACTCTTTCTATTAGGCTGGAGGAATCAGTGTCTTTAGCTGTCACCTTTTTGCTACAAAGCCAACAAACGACCTCCATCAAGTTATTGGATACCTGCATTGTTTTCAGCCTTTAAACCAAAATGTGTCCGAAGGGATTTTGGTGTGTTTTGCTTTGTAACTCAATCCATGTCAGTAATGTCAGAAGTGGCTAAAAGCTACGAATTAAGAGCCTCGAGGAAAACAGCTGAAGCTTTTCATAATTGCCTTGAACAGGTGGGAACTAAATGACAAAGTGATCAAAATTGTTGGTTTAAAACTACTTTTTTAAAATATAAAGGGGATCAAGAGGGGTTCTAATAATTTTGACACTCAAATACTTGCAACAAATGGATCAGGTGTTGGTTATGACCGGTTTTATTTGAACTGTGAACTGCCTGCAGGATGTGATCTGAAATTATATGCAGACAATGATTAATAAATTGTTGTTTTTAAAATAAAAAGTGAAACACTACTCAGCACGTATACTACCAGCTTATAAGAGGACATTCATTCCATGATTCAAGGTTCAAATGATTGATTTTGTTTTTTCTAATTAAAGCTCCGGTTCATTACAAAAAGAGCACAAAATTGTTCAAATGTGATTCAATGTGCCTCACAAATGGGGAGTAAAAACTGACCCGAAGCCTTTTTCATTTCCTCAGACAGGACTGTTCAAGTTGTCTGATGAGGAGTTCTTCATTCAGCCCCTGGAGAAGTTCGACGATGAGCGCTCAGCACCACAAGCCCACGCCATCTACAAGCGTCACGCGTCTCCTCCCAGACAGAGTCTGGTCACTCAGAGCATCTCAGGGAAACGGGCTCACAATGGCACCTGTGGAAACCAAAGTAAATTCTGACGCATTTATCAGAAGTAAATCTAAAATGATAGACATATTTACCTTCTGTGTTTGCTTTATAAAACTGGATTATACAGTGCCGATAAAATGGATGTTTGACCCTTTTATTACTGTCTTAAATCAATCATAGTCAATGTAAATTAACAAAAGATTTTTCAAAAAACACTCTTCAATGACAAAGGGAAATCAAATTTCTACAGAGTAATGTCAGTTAAATTAAAATGTGTCATGCAAAATAAGTGGTTGCATAAATAGTCACCCCCTTCACATCAGTATTTAGTACGAGCACCTTTGGGCATGAACAGCCATTTTCAAGTCAAACTTAAAATTGAGGACCATAAAAAAAATAATTTACTAACAAGTCTTTAACTGTGTTTATTCCTCTCATCATGGACAACAAGTCCTGTGAATTTGGAGACATTTGTTCTTTTTTTGCAAAAGTTACCAGGGGGGAACCAAATATTTCAGCCGTCTGAAATAATCGGTTCCCCCTCTAAAACATGGGACAAAAATAATTTACCAACAACTCCTTACCTGTGTTTATTC
>NC_051444.1:23565848-23633346 GCF_001649575.2 Kryptolebias marmoratus
TCTGAGTTTTCTTCAACAGTGGCTTTCTCTTCCCCTCAGACTAGTGAAGAACTCAGACAACAGTAGTTATATCTACAGTCTCTCCCATCTCACCTGCTGAAGCTTTAACTCCTTCAGAGAGCTCACAGGTGTCATGGTGGTCTCTCTCTCTTTTCTCCTTCTTCACAGTCACTCAGTTTGTGAGGACGGCCTGCTCCTGGTAGATTTACACGTCCCATATTCTATTTCTTGATGATAGATTTAACAGACCTCTTGAGGATGTTTAGAGCCTTGGAAATCCTTTTGTATACATCCTCTGATGCGTACTTTTCAATAAGGTTTTCTCTGAGTTGCTTGGAGTGTTCTGTTGTCTTCATGGTGTAATGGCAGCCAAGAATACTGATTAAGCAGTGAATAGACCTCCCAGACACGGGCGATATTATACTGCAATCACTTGAGACACATTCACTGCCTTTAGTGATTCCCATTTCACTAATTGTGAGACAACTAGCACCAAGTGACCTGAATTAGGACAGTCACCTTAAAGGGGAGAATATTTAATTATATTTAATTTAATTGGCATTACTTTGTAGAGATCAGTTTTGACTCTGTCATTGAATGATTGAAGAGGGGTTTTTTTGTTTGTTTGTTTTTCGTTTTTTGTCTGAAAGGCCAATTTATATTGACATGACAGATTTTATAATAGCAATAAAAGGGTAAAACATCCAAGGGGGTAAAATCCTTTTCTAGGCCCTATAACAGGGTTGGATATCCAACGTGTGAATTAGTAAGCGTAAGTAGGGCCCATTATGCAGAGACGTAGACTAGCACCCTGATTACTCCTCAGATACGGAGCTCTAAATGAAAAAAGATGATTACATTTTCTTGTCTCTCTCGTGAGCTCGGCTCAGGCTAATAACTGGGACTGGTCAGAGGAAAGGAAAGCGTAGCGGCTCATGAATCAGCTGCTTAAAATTCTGAACTGCCTGAGCTGACCCTGAAAGACAGATGAGGATCCTGGCGAGATAAATAAAAAAAAAAGATGTTTGTTTTGTTGTGAACGCAGTAATTACGTAGCCTTTGTCTTGTAAACAGTAGATAAAAAATAGTGTCAGTGCAGTGGTGCATGTAAGGATAATTGTTGATTTAACACTTTAAAGAACCAGTCACGTTTTTTTTCCCTTCTGGCTACCTGGAGAGATTCTGACATTTATTTTAAAAAATGCACATTTATAAAAAAGACAACTCAGAGATGAATAGGACCAGCACGTCCCCTTTGTCTCGACACCCACAGGTGCAGTTTGAAACCGTGTATGAGCAGAGTTGTATTTATTGATTCTTACTGATCCTTGAAGCAATCCATTTGGCTGTCCCTCTCTGTTTTATTGAATTCACTTCCAGTTCAGTGTGCTGCCCATGTTCTGGGTCTGCCTACAGGTTATTCGTAACAAACCCTCTTTAACGTAACTAATCAATTCCAAGGTTATTTGTATTCAAAATGTAAAGTAACTAACTTAACGCAAGAGCTGCTTGCATTTAAAACTGTGGTTAATTGCATTACTTGTTCAAAACTTTTTCTGTATTTGTTGAGTAAGTTGTATACATTTTTCTTCTACGTAACTAAGACATCAGCTTGATGTTAAACTTCTTTTAAAGGCTGGGGGAGAGGATTTATTGAGAAATGAAAAGTGTTTTGATTTTTAGGCCACATTGCAGATTATTATGCAGCACGCTTACCAACCTAATATATGAAATTAAAGGCCTAGCAGTCCTTGAAGGAATGCATATGAACTGCTGCCTTTCAGGCCAAAGTTTTAAACTATTATCATCTTATGCCAAGAAATGAGTTGTAGCCATTTTGGTTAAACCCCGAATATCATGTTTTGCACAATTTCATTCTCAGAGTGTGTGTTGTGAATGACTCAAAGTTTAGCTCAAATATCTGTAAAATTGACTGAGTTTTAACCAGTTTTGATTGTCTAATGTCAATTAGTTCAAGCAGCCATTTTGAATTGGATTAACTCCAAACATTATTAAGTTGTAGAGGTACATCAAATGATTACTTTCTGAAATTTGATTAAAAAACATCCAGTGGTTCAGGAGATATTTTGCTAGACAGTAAGGGTTACCTCAAATAAGTTACTGGTAAAGTTTTAAACAAAGAATTTGTGCAGTTTGTTGTCAAATGTGATGGGGGGGATGAAGTTGGTACTTGAAAAAGGAATTCCAGCTCATTATTTGATTTTTAGCATTAAGAACGTATTGCATCATTTGTTTCTGACCCAGTTTAGACTTTTATCACCCAACAATGCAGTGTGTAATGAATGTGAAGACATGAAAACATATTTAATGTGGTTTGTTAGCGCACAGTTCACCTCAATAAGTGCATTTCTTATAATTCCCCTATCTTCAGATTCCCAACACAGTTTTGAGGAAAGCGAACGGCGGCGAGAGCGATGGGAGCACCGGCGTCAGAGGAGGAGGAGGAGAATTCGACAACGCTCAGTGAGCAAAGAGAAGTGGGTGGAAACGTTGGTGGTGGCTGACCCTAAGATGGTCAACTATCATGGGAGCAAAGCTGTGGAGAACTACATTCTTGCTGTCATGAACATTGTGAGTGTTTGACCTTAAACTCGACCAATAATGTCATAAAATGTCATTTTAATCTTCTACAGCATGAGAAACATCCATCAGTGCACCACCAGAAAACTTCATATAAAAGTGTTTTATGGTAATAAACAATAAAAACACACACACACACACACACAAAAAGTCCTCAAAGTTGCTCAGTTAGGTTGGGATTTGAACAAGATCTCTTGGTGGTCAAATTTGTAGCCATTTTAAGGTAATTATTTTTATGTTAAATAACATCCTGATGAATGTTGTGACCCAGTGTTTCTCAGCGGAATATGGCTCGCAGCTTTTTGCTTCTTCCTCTGGCTCGTCATTATCCCACAGTGCAACCTGCTGTGACTTCTTCCTCTGATAAATGCATCTGGTTATTCATGTCTCAGGCTTGTGATGTATATTTTCCGCCACAATGACGACTTTAGCCAGCAGCATGTCAGGCTGTCCACTTTGAAGTTATACTTACATTTTTTTACACAAATAATAGACCATAGTAATAATAAAACAAAGAAGTTATTCTCAAATGCATATCAAAGTGAAACTAGCATTCCTTAGACTGTACATCGCATGCCTTTTTGTACGCCAAAGTTTTAAATAAGGATCTTGCATGATCCCTAAGCCCTCAGAGTGTGTGATGGGGATGACTCTCAGCTACTGGCATACCAATTTTTTAGCTCAATATCTGTAAAATTGACAAAGTTGTAGCTAATTTCCTGTTTGCTAAGGTTAGCTGGCTGCAGCGGCCATCTCATGTAGGGTTGATTCTAAAGGTTAATATATTGTAGATGTATATTTAATGATTACTTTGAGTTATATATATTCAAATTCATCTGGTAGTCTGACAAAAACAGACTCAGGTGACACAGGCAGTATTTTATGGCAGTGGGTTTTGTTTATTCTGCTGTCATCATCATCATGAGAATTTGTTGCTACAATTATGAGCCTAAAAATGTGAGAGGTACAGCAGCGTCGTACGGTACGGTAGCATACTGTCATTATTAGCCTATAAACTACAGGGTGTAGGGTTTTATATATCCTGCAATATAAAAACAGTAAAAAAAACCAAATACTTGAATAAACATGTTTACTTCTTTTTAAACCGACTTCTGGATTGGTGCGGTAGAGCTAAAACTGAGTTCAGCTGAAGAAAATGGATAGTTCG
The DNA here is from genome assembly GCF_001649575.2 of Kryptolebias marmoratus. Classification (NCBI taxonomy): domain Eukaryota; kingdom Metazoa; phylum Chordata; class Actinopteri; order Cyprinodontiformes; family Rivulidae; genus Kryptolebias; species Kryptolebias marmoratus. The sequence continues at coordinate 23,569,618 of NC_051444.1, forward strand.
GAAGATGTCATCTGCAAGAAAAAATATTTTTATTGAAACTTGATGTCAAGGTAGATTTCCAAAATGAATGAGTGCAGGGTCTAGATGTTGGTGTTGATGTGAAGAAGGATCAGAAGACAGATATTTGGCTGATTCAGCCAAAGCAACCAGGATGAGGTGAAGAGGGGAAGGAGGGGGAGGGCTGCTAAAAAGCAGACTAAATAATAGTAAGACATTTTGTTGGACATCCAGCTAGCAGTTTACAAGTACAGAGAAGAAGGTTGTTGTGCAGTTATGACAGTAAAATCAAGAATGTGAGGGGTTTCACTGCGTGGGAAAACAGGAGCGGCGAGCAGCAATAATACCAATTAATGACAGGAATTCAGGCAGACAAGGAAAAACTGTTCTTTAATGAACTCACATGGGTGCTTTATATATTTACTTGTACTGTAGCACAAAGAACAGCTAAGTAATATGGTGAATTTAAACTAAGCCAAGAATGTTTAGTAGCTCTATATGATTGTTGTCAAACTGCTTGACCAAAAAAAAACTTGAGACAAATTATTACAGCATAATGATTCAAAAAATGCAAAGACACACAGAGTCATTTCTCCTTTTTTTCTTTTTTAATTTGATCTGAGGAGGCAGACTTCTTATAATTCTTTAACATGATCTTGGATTATATATACAGTATATATTTTTTTGTAATTATAATTTTTCTGAAGATCTTTCAGTTTTGTTTTGAACTGTGTCCATATTTTCATTCAATTTTAGTCCAGGACTTGACCATTTTCAGAAGGATGTTTTTTTTGTTTGTTTTTTATAAGCCACTTAAGTCTGACTTATGAATCATTCTGGCATAAAAAGGCTCCTAAACTCAAAGGATGAGCTGGTGTTGTGCTGACACATAACAGAAAACCTGGCAAAAAAAAAACAAAAAACAATTTAAATTGCATTTTTAAGGCACTTTGCATGTGGCAGCTGCTCACAGCCACAGTTTATTTCCATTTCTTTAGTTGAATCTATGAATGTTTTTCAAAGATAATGCAGTTCGACAGACAAAAATTATTATTTTAGCTCCAACAAGATGGTTCCCAAAAAAGCAACTCGTTGAAAACTTAGCATACAATAGATGATTGCCTGAACGATGATGCATCTCTCAGGTCTTGTTGGATTTTTTTTTTGGTTTCTTAAAAACAAAACTTTTAAATACTATTCATCTGGTACAGATAGTCTTTTAGACTTGGCACATTGTTTGTCCTCCAATTTTCCAGTTTCTTCATCTTATAAACTCTCACAGACGATATGCAGTCATGGTCAGGTACAAGGACTGGATAGGATATGTGTGAAAAGCAGCCAAAGGTCAAAGAAAACTTTGAAAGACCTTCAGCAAGCCTGGAGAACAAATGATCAAGACCACTTTAAGAGATTACAAGAAAGCTTGAAAGTAAAGTATAAAGACTTGGGCTTTGATTTAAAACTTTTGCACATTTGCATAAATTAGCATCTAGTTTGAGTGTGAACAGGTTATGTAGTTATGTCTAGGGCAGTGGTGTCCATCCCTGGTCCTTGAGGGCCACTATCCTGCATGTTTTACTTGTTTCTCTGCTCCAACACACCTGATTTGAATCAGTGGGTGATTAACAGGCTTCTGCAGAACATGAAGAGGTTATTTAACCACTGAATCAGGTGTGTTGGAGCAGAGAAACAAGTGAAACATGTACGATAATATCCCTCGAGGACCAGGGTTGGACACCCCCCATCATCTAAGGCCTTCTCAGACACTCAGCTGATGACTGCTGAGGTTGACTTCAGCCGTGAAAAACTCTGAACATCACGAGGGTTTTGTCTCCTACTGTATGTCATTTTAAATCCAAGAAAACCAAAATGTCATATGTTACCAGCTTGTTACAGAAAGACAGAAGAAGAAGGTGAGTGGGGGAGGGGTTGAAGCGCACAGCTGTTTTAGACATCTAAAGTCAAAATGGTCCCGTCACAGGAAGAAATGTAGAGACGAGTCCACCAACAGGCTCTGCTCTTGGTTTGGGTGGTTCTGGCTGCCAGCTGATAAATTCTTATAGAAAAGATACTGAACAACTTTGGCGTAGAACAATACATTATTGATCAATGCTCACTGAGAAAGATTTTAAAAAAAGAAAACATTAAGCAAAGTTAGAGGCTAAATTATTCAGCTTTTAGTGCGTAGTGCTCCTTCATAAAAATGATTCAGGAAACTAAAGTTGGAGTTATATTTGTAATCCTCATAATCAATCTGACCTGTGCAAATCCTCCACACTCAAGTGCTGTAGTTAAGTTTTACTTCTGTATGGTTGATATGATTTATCTGTCAAGGCTGCCAGTCAGAGGATCACTTCAGAACAAATGGAAACCTACAGCGGGGCAGCTTTGTACAGCCACTTCATTCATCCCCTTAATATTAATCATCCACACAGTTAAATCCTAAATCTTGAGCTGTTGAAGGATCGTTTATTTCAGCCTCTTAGTCTGCTGATAGATATGTGAAAAGAAACAACTTAATCTGGAATTTGTATGTACAGGAAGTAGCTAAGAGACAAAAGATGTAAAGTTCTTGCACAATGTAACTTTTTGTGATTATTATTGTATTATCATTGCGATTACAATACCAGCACATGCCTTTTATTTGAAAGATTTTGACTTCTTTAGTAGGTTTTAGTTATAACCCATTAAAAATAGCTGGAAAACCATTAGGTTTTTAGAGATTTAAATAAAACCCAGATTTCTTTACATTTTATATTGCGCTTTTATTGCTCAGGTGATAAATATTATCACTGGATCGTTGCAGGGAGAACTGAAACATGAAGTCAAGAATACTTCCAGATGTTTTGATGTGCTGTCCTTTGAGAGTCAGGAGAGGAAACCTGCTGCCAGGGAAGGAGATGTTTTAACTGACTGAGCAGACAATAATACACAGAGGAAGCAGCCATTATTCCATACTTCCTCTCATGGAGCTCGTCTTAGGCCCTTCAAGCTTTGAACTTTAAAGCTCCAAAGTCTTGTGTTTCGTGAAAACAATATGGCAGAGCTTCACTGGAAACCGGAACATGTCCAAACAATAAAGTCATCATCTTCCTCAGATACCAGTTGCTCCATTGTCTCATCACTCATGCTGCCAGCAGCTTGACAATAGCTCCATATTTTTTTATGTTGTGTTTTTTGTGTAAACACAGTTTTTCCCTCAGGCTTCCTTCACTTTGTGACATGATAGTTAAAAGTCACTGTGGCCGCTGAGAATTATTTGCATTTTGTTTTAATATAAGAGCAATTTATAAGGCCATAGAGGCACAATTTAGCCTTCATGACTTGGTGCAAAAACACAGTCAGCAAAACAGAAACATTCAGTGACTTTAGTAGCACGATTACAGGAAGAAAAAAAAAATCAATGGGCCCAAAATAGCACAACATAAACAATAGAAACAAAGGAGATAAAAGATAGACTAAATGAATAATATCTATTCTTTCTGATAAGAGTTGTTGGAGTTGCTTGTTCAGAGTTGCAGTAAAATCTAGTTTTAGCCAAGCTGTGAAATCTGCTTAGTGCTTTTGTTGCTCTGAACATGTACATGCTGGAGTTTCATGAAAATAAAACTGAAGTTGTGAGATCTGTGGGACAGACAAGCCTCTGTTTTTCAGAAATCTTTGCCTTTATTTGATAGTGGAACAAAACAATATCCTGCAAAGATGATTCTACCATCATGTGCCATAAACATAAAGGCTGCAAGGAAAAAGAAAACCCTAAATTATTCATTTTTTCATTCGTTGTACATGTGTTTTTTCCCCCTGGATTCAAGGCAACTTTATTATTGCCTGGCACCAAAGTGTGAAAGGACGGCATTATTGTATTTGCTTGTGTGTGTGTGTGTGTGTGTGTGTGTGTTTGTCTAGTGCCAGCAAAATGGCTCATAAACTACTTGACAAGCTTAAATTAAGCTCTCAAAAATTCATTGAATGTACACCTACAAAAATTAACTTTTGGATTCAACCCAGTTCAAGATGGCTGCCATAGCTGATTGAACTTAGTTTAAAACTCTGGCATGACAGGCGGCTCTTTAATTCACAAAGCATTCAGAGTTGCAATTGGCTGTGTCTAAAAAGTCCGAAAAATAAGACCATGAAGGAAAAAATAAAGCAAGACAAGAGGTAAATACATCATTTTACTCCTACACATTTGATCTGTTGTTGAGGTAGATATTCAGTCAGCTGTCTGACCTCCTGGAAGTGGAGCTTCAGACTTTGTCTCACAGAAAAGTAGCATTTTTTTTTTTTCCAACTTTTGTGGAAACTGGTATCCACGCAAGACAAAACTCTGCTAAGGTCAAGTTTTCTGCGGCGACATGTTAAATATGTCAACCAAAGAAATTTAAAAGAAATTTCAAGAATTGGATATCTGATTGGCAGACGGTGCGTCGCTCTGTTGACACTGACGCTCACATTCTTCTGTCCCCTCGCGCTCAGAGTGTTTCCAGTGCTTCTCACTTCTGGTTTTTAATTTTATTTAAATTAGATAATCTCCTTCCCTCATCTGGTCACCTCCCTTTACCACTTTCTCTTGGTGAAACGGCTGCCGGAGCAGACACGTGCAGCCTTCAATCAAAACAATATGTCCCCGTCAAAGCTGCATATTAAGCTGTTTTTATTTTTTATTCTAACTGCTCTTTGCTTCTAATGGCTTCTGTATGAAAAGACAAAAACATCTCAGCACTTTCACATTTTAAAGGAAGAAATTTGTTTTGAAGTGACAGAATTTAAATTGTTAATATCACCTGAGAATAAACTCAGAGCGACTCAAAATGAACTCAATAAAGAGAAATTAGTAAAACCTAAGTTGAATTGTGTGCAGTGTGTTTTGATCTGCTTTTATATTATGTTATTACAGATCATGATCACAATAAATCAAAGCTTTGATCACTTTGGCTTTTAATATTTAGGGAGGAAAAGGAAAAATATATCTGTTGTTCACTGATTATGTTCCTGAGGCAGAAGTTCTTCTGATTCAGGGGATCTTATTAAATGTTTGATGCGTGAAAAGGATAAAGGAAGTAAATGAACTTGTCCAAACAGAGGACAATATGTCTTTGAATGAGTAAAAAGGTTTTATCTGTTTATTCTAAGTCCTAACCATGACGTAGAAAGGCAAAACTCAAATAACTGCTAAAGTTAAATGTAAAGAACTGAAACTTTTGTCTTTTTAATGTATATTTTGTTGTAGTTTATAACATTTCTTGCACAATACACATGTTTTAACTATAGCAACTGGCTGTCCCTGGTTTCTCTTTTGTTTATATTAGATATTCTGTATCTCTGTATCTGTAGGCCTTTAAATCATATAAGTTGTGTTATTGTGTTTATAGAGCCTGCTGCCAGTGGGATTTTTCTTGTTCTCTCTGTTTGCTCATGAATTTTTTCCCAGTTTCCTTCTTCACCCCCAAAACACGTTTGTCTTTGTGTCCTCCCCTATGATTTTCAGGATGAACTGGGATTGGCTGGATCGTACCTCCTGTATGTCCTGGTTTCAGTTTAATGTTTTATTTCCTTTTCCTTTCAGGTAGCCGGCCTGTTCAAAGATGCCAGTATCGGAAATGCAATCAACATCGTGATTGTTCGTCTCATCTTACTGGAGCAGGATGAGGTAAAACCCTATTTGTGCAAAACTTAGATTACAGAAAGGTTAAAATATGGATTGTATTTTATTCTTTAAAGGCAGGCCAATCACAGTGACAGGTAGTTAATTTGAATTCATTTCTCAGCCTAATTTAAAGATTTTATATTTAAATTATGCCATTTTAAAATGGCCTTTGTTGCCCTACGTGGGTGAAAAGTGAACATGGAGTAAACAAATCAGCGCCTTCATTCAGTTTTTTCCATCTTGACTGAAAAAGTCAATGTTTACGTTTCATAAATTGACCCTCAGAGAGTTTGATGCCATAACTACCAAAGACAGTGCTGAACATAGTATTTTCTTTATTTTATAGACAACCTGTTACATGTTGTCATTAAAATGTGAATAAAATTAAAAGATAAAATACTTTTTCGGTAAGATGCAAAATATGTAATCAGTCATCATTTATCAAATTCACTTAGCTGCGTCTTTGCCAAGAACTACACACAAACACAAGTTCAGTAACAGTTTTTCCTTCTTTGTCCTCATTCATTATGATGAAACAAGTGTCCAGTTTCCACAGCTTGGCATGAAAACCTTTGTATCAGAAAACAGCTGTGCTGACTCTGTCCAAAATTCCAATTTCACTGGCACCCGGAAAGTTTGTCTCATTTGTTTTGGAGCCAAGGAGGGATATGGGCCGAAGTGTTTCTTGCCAACTTGTTTATTCTCCTCGAGTTTCGTCATTGCCAACACCGATGCCAGGAAACATCAAGAGATTCTAAAAATGCATTAAGTTCTTGTAATCTGTTGTTTGCTTTGAATAGACCAACAATAAATAAAATAATGACTTATGAGATTCTGGATGTAGCTGATTTACAGGTAAACCAAAGTCCTGTTGAATAAATTTAATTGGCTGCAGCTGCAAACTCTTTTATCACACCATCTGTCTCTGTGCACCAAATCAAATAAGCATATTCTCCTTTTAAGTCATTTTCTCTGTTTATTTACAACATAATAAATCATAGGTATGGTTTTGAAATTAGATAAAAACCTGTTTGATGCTTTAAAAATGTAATCCTTTATTTGTAAAAGGTATAACCCAAAAGTCATGTTATTTAACATCTGTCTCTCACATTTGAGAATTCCTTACATCAATTAAATTTGATAGATAAACCTTTTTTAATTTGACTGGACTGACAAAGACAGCCACTTGTTAAGAACATGTATGGAACTTGTATAATATTTAATAATTGCATTCGTAATAACTCAAGCTCTGACTTTTCCTGTTCAAATTTCTACTCCTTCCATGGTTTTTATCAAAATGTTTCCTTTTAAAGCGTTCTTTGCTGCATAATAGGATTAGCTTGCTGTAAAGAATCAAACTCATCATGTGATATCAATCCTAAAGCAGTACGTTTGGAGCTGCTGAAAGACCGTTACAGATGGTTGCGGTTTAGCCAAACCTAAAACATTTGAGCTAATCTTTCATTCTAGTTGTGTTTTTCTTGTTGCTTCCCCAAGCCGTTAGCTGCTGTTGATGGATATATTTTCTAATAGTTTTTTTTTCTTTTATTTCCTTTTTGGTCTGTTTGTGATGAATGGCTAACAGGATGACTTAAAGATTACACACCACGCCGACAACAGCTTGAACAGCTTTTGCAAGTGGCAGAAGAAACTCAACATGAAAGGAGACGAACACCCTCTGCATCACGATGTAGCCGTTCTTCTCACCAGGTAAATTGACTCAATCCACCAAAGGTCTCTCTGTCCGTCTCTCTCTCTCTGGAACAAACAATTACATCCCACAGTGAAGGCAATTTGCAGTGTGTTTGTCATGCTATTTTAGAGCAGGTATATAATTAGATTGTTGCAGGGGAGAAGAGGTGCATTACTGCTATCACAAGCTTTCCTATATTTGTGTTTTTTGCTCTTTATCACATAATACATCTGCAGTAAATTAAGCATAATTGTTCACAAAACAGTAAACTGAAATGGGACGCTCCAGTTAAAGAAATGGATAAATTCTTCACAAAAAGTTAAGATGAGTAAGCAACTTTCACATAATTTTGTTTCATTGAACACCAATGAAAAAAAAATGTGGAGGTCTTTTTTTTAATTTTTTTTTATATCACACCCATATTCTTCACGTTGTGTTCACCAACATATTGGTTTTATTTGTACTGTTAGAAAAGATCACGGCCGTCCAAGTTAACAAAGGGAAAAAGAACAAAAATCTTCTTTTTGTTTTTCCAAGAACCCATGCTGGGGATCTTGAAACTCTGCGTGTCTTTCTCTGAAAACATTTGAGATAAATGAAAAATCTCAGTGAAATATCTTGACAGCTCAGTTGTGCCTTGCAAATCTTTTTTCTTTAACCTCTTTAGACCTGATGAAATGTTTTGCATCTGTCTTGCTTTCAGACATAAAGTGATGTTTGGATATATTCTACATTTCAAGTCTGATGCATCCGTGACTGAGAAACTGATGCAAACATAAAAGGAGGAGTTTATAAATTTGTAATTATAGCTCAAGGTTTGGGATTTATTTTCCCCCCTTTTTTTGTCCTGGACAGTTTAAACCATATATGTTGTAAACAGTTCCATAAGAATCATTCTTTAACTTTTATTGTATTTCATTAGCCTTGCAAAGCAAAATTACTTATATCTTATATGTCTTATATCTCATCCTTTTTAGAAAGCAAAGGTTTGGATAAACTATCTTTTGTACTTAAGTTGGTCTTTTACCAAAGTTTTAGGTCATATGTTCATAAAACAAGATGGCAGGTTTTCAGATAAATAAATAAGTTCATCTTCCATGTGTGTTTATATGGCAACTTACATCACCGTTTTCTATTAAATTTAATTTGTTGCTTACTTGTGAGTCAGGTGCAGCAAACACAATAAAATGGATCTGAAAGGAAATATCTTGCATTGGTCAATTAGTTCTGCAAAGAAGAGTTTAAACTCTGCAGCTCACTGCATCTCAGAGATAAACTCCCTGTCCTTTAAAACAGTACAAAAAACACTAAAAGTGCTGAAAAATTATTCTTTCTGCAGCAGTTTTCTTTGTTTCAGATCCCTGCTGTCCTTGGCTGTTATCACCCACTGATCTGTGAACACTATGAAATTTTATATAAACACAAAATCACATTATAGTGGAAGAAAACGCTTTCGCACATCTTCTCCACGGCCAGTCACTGCTGACCTCTGCCTGAACTGAATCCTAAGAAAGAATTAAAGATGAGATTTGCTTTGAGAAACATACACATTAAGATGCTGTAGGAGCACAGTTTTAGTATCTGCAGTGTAATTTGCTAACATGATGCAACAAAGTTTTCCATAGTTCTTATTACTGAGTTCACCGATGCAGAAAGTGCAGTAAGACTGCTTCAGACAGCTCGCAAACTAAACAAGGGAGAAAAAAATAAAGTGTGCTTTTTCCCAAAGAAGAAGTATATAAGAACGAAGAAAGAGAAAATAAATGTTGGGATGACTGATTTGTAGTAGATAATATTGGTTTATATACATATTTCTTTTCAAAAGTTGTTTTTGTAGGAAGAAAAGTCTCACATCCAGAAATGGGCAAATAAATAAATTAACTTGGTTTATTGTTTAGAATCAAGATTTGTCTTTTTTTTTTTTTGTTTTTTGTTTAGGCCAAAACTTGACCTGTTTCTGCCACTGTTATTTCTATGCTGGATATTATGGTGATGTTATTTTAACACATAGCTCAGTAATTCATCTAGCTTTTGGTAAAGTCTACTGTCACAGATTGAGGCTCATTATAAACCTTAATGTTCATTTTAACCACTTTGTGGTCTATTTTCAGATTCATGGAGGCTTTGTCTAAGTCAGACATTTGCATTTTACAGGTTTCTATTCACTCTTGAAATCAAATTTACTTTTAATATCTTTTATGTCTCATTTTGCAGAGCTATTCTTTCACCAAATACCAGCACCCTTCAAAAGTTGGGAACATGACTTTTTTTTTTTTACTGCAAAGATTATTTTATTTAACTGTGCAGAGAGGCATTACTGAGTCAGGAAGAAAACTTGTTTTGTGTTTTTGTTTTTTAACATGTTATCCTTCCATACTTGAATTTGAATGAGCCAGTCTACCAAAATAAAATTTAAAAAACAATTTTTAATTATTCACGATGTTTAAGTATCTGGCTGTATATATTTTGACTGATCACTGCTGTCACTGTTTGATTTCTGCTTTGATTACTTAAAAATTGCATAGCTTCGTGCTTTTTTCTTTAGGTTGCAATGTTTTAAGTTTCGATAGTTGCTGATCTTAGAATAAAATAAAATATAACTTTAGTGTCATTGTTTCAGAAACAAAACACAGTTTAGCATTTCTCAGTGCAAAATTGCAAGAATAAGGAATTGAACAGGCTAAAAAGTCAAATAAAGCAAAACGAAACAAAATGAGACCAACAGTAATAAAACAGTTTTGTATCTAAATATATGCATCTTCTGATTTTCCGTTTAAATATTGCTGCTATGAACTGCCATCTGTCTTAGAAAAAAAACTCTTTTTTATTTTAATCTCAAGAGTCTAATTTTCTGGTTAACTAAGGAAAATAAAATGTGTCTTACATAGACATAATTTAAGTGTTTTTACCTTTTAATGTTTGCTGCCAAGCAAGGTTCTTCAGGGACATCATAAGCAGGCAGGTAAATAGAAGAAAGAAAAACAGTACAGACTTTACAGGATTTAGAAATTGCAACTTCTAACTGCTGCACAAATTAAATGTTCTCCAGTATTAGTGTTGTTTTAATCGCACTTTTGTGAGTGTAAAGGTTCATTAAAAAAAAAAAAAATCTTGGTTTCCAGCTCCTAAATTGACCATTCATTAAAAAAATATATCCAGCTAGTTCATGCTTTCTGAAATGTTCCATGATTTACAGACTTCAGATGTCCGTCTTAAATGATGCACAAATCATATCAGATGCATGCCCGCGTGAGATAAATATTATGTAATGGGGACTAAACTACTTGGGCTGGAGGTAGTCTAAATATAGCTGATAATTTCACGGGTGAACGAAGGTTGTGACCAGATGCATCATTAAATTCGCATCTAGTGACTCAGATAAAACTGCTTAAACCCAACAAGTTTGTTCATTTTTGTCTTCTTACCTCGGTATAAAGGAGACCAATTTACCTGTTTACTAAGTGAAGAGATGTCAACAGTCTAGGAAAATTATTTCATTTTGAGTCAGACAAGCAGGTGGAAATGAAATTTAAGAGAAAATGATGAATAATTGCTGGAAGGAAAACTCTCAAAAAGCAAAGTTGTTTGGTGAATAAGGCAGGAAACGGCAACATAAACAGGTGGGAAAAAGTCAGTGACTTTTTTTTAACTCAAAGGTGGCAAAATGCATTGATGCAGGGGAAGCTGAGGAAGTTTGTTAAAGATGAAAGTTAAGCACAAATAAATAAAATTGTCTCTTTTTGCCATCTTACAGCTCCTCTCTCTTCCTTTTGATGTTCTTCTTTCATCTGCTTCTTCAGCGCTGAGTTGATGTAATTCAAGTTTGGCTTTTGTTTTTTTTGAATTTCACATCCCCCTCAGATATCCTTCATGCTAACACTGTTCTCTCGTCCTTCCTGTATCATGTACCTAAATGCCTCCGCTGTTTTTCTATTTTGACACCTTTGTAGTTTTTCAGCAAGAGGATTGGAAATGACAATGTTCCCTTCATTTTATCTGCACAAAATATCCTGTTTGCATCCAAAAATTGATTAAACCAAAGTAGTTATTTATTGTGTAATTTGACTGAATGAAAAATCCCAACTGGCAGCAGATAAAGTATCTGACTGAAACTCTTTGCCTTTCACAGGAAGGACATATGTGGTGCCGTCAACATGCCGTGTGAGACTCTGGGACTGTCTCACGTGGCAGGGATCTGTCAGCCACATCGCAGTTGCAGCATTAATGAAGACACGGGCCTCCCGATGGCCTTCACTGTGGCACATGAGCTGGGACACAAGTAAGGTTTCGTTATGTGGGAGTCATAATCGGCCCAAAAATTTGTCTGTAGAAAATCAGTCAGAGCATCATTTATATCACTGTTTATCTTATAAAGTTTTTACAAAGGTAATGGCATTCAATTCAGGTTCTTATAGCACCAATCCACAATAGTCTCCTCAGGGCACTATACAAACAAAATAAACAAGTCCAAATCATAAATTTAATTCAGATTCAATTACAGTCGATTCATTCTTATTCTAATGCAGTACAATCACATACACCAAAATACCAATTAGTACAGTTATCTATCTAAGGAACAGATCCGCCAAATTTTTACTTCAGTGCTGTGTCCCATCCTGAGCAGCACAGTGGAAAGGAATGACTCCCTTTTAACAGGAAGAAACCTCCAGCAGAACCAGAACCAGCCTCAGGGCAGGCGTCCATCTGCTTCGACAGGCCGGGGTTTGAGAGGACAGGAAAGAGACACAGACAAGCACAGAAGGAGTGGTCCAGGTGGAGTTTCTATGGGAAGGAAAACAAACAGAAACGCAGATTAATGATATGAATTATTACAAATACAAACATGGAGGATAGAGCAAGTAAAGACAGCAGCAGAATGAGGAAATCTGGTCAGTTTGTCCTCCTCCAGTCTGAGCCTATAGCAGCAGAACTAAGGGAGAGCTCAGGAAACCCAAACCAGCCCTAACTATAGGATTTATCAAAAAGGAGAGTCTTAAGCCTGGTTTTAAAAGTACAGCGTCAGCCTCACAGACAGAAACTAAAAGTTGTTTCCACGTAAGAGGAGCCTCAGAACTGAAAGCTCTGCCTCCTGTTCTACTTTTAGAAACTCTAGGAACGCAGAAATGGCTATAAACCCTAGGAACTCATGTAACTCCTCATTTTTTTCTTTCACGAAGCACTTTTCTTTAATGGTTTGCTCTTTTTATTAGATTTTATAACACATTATTTTAGTGTGTCTTTGTCTCTCAGTCTTTTGTTTACTTCTCTTTCCTAAAACAGTGAATCAAAACAAATTAATTATTTCATTTAATTGTTTCTGGTCATTTGAAACTGAGCTGTAATGTAATATTTTGTGCATTTATAAGTGTTTTATATACATTTTCTTGACCTGAAGTCAGTGAAACATCATGTAGATTAACCACTCAAGTTTGATTGTTGTGCCGAAGTCCAACTGAGTCTAAGTTACTTCTGTAAAGTCAACTTCAGCAGTTTGCCCTTGATTGCAGGTTAAAACGAGTCTTTCCTCCTCTGTATTTGTATGGTTAGTTGGGATGTGTTTTGCAGGTGTTTGTAGAATGCATTAACAAGCCTCGGATTGACAGGAGCCCTTAGTGAATACCAGGCTTTCTTAAGAGGAGAAAGTGTACTCATTAATTCTCCAGTGGGCTCTTAGACTGAGGGTGTTTTTCACAAGTTTGAAGTACAATAAAACGAGAAGCCTTTTCAAAAGTGGAATGTGTACACGCCAGAGTTATTCTCCCACATACTTGGGTCTCATTTAGCTTGGATTTTTGTTTCACCTTCATTTAATCTGTTCAGCTCATTATGCAAAACATAAAAATTCAGAATCTAAATGTAACGGGGGCTTACATTTCAAATGAGGCGACAAGTTAAGTCCTTGACCCGTTTCTTAACTTATAGATTATTCATTTGGTCCAAGGCCCTTTTTTAAATCAGTCGCTGCATCAATTCTTAAAACTAAGGCACTTTTTTTCATGGAATATATTTCTCTAGATCCAGCCAGGGATCTGTCCTTAGAGGGTCACATTTAAACCAGCTGTAGTGGTTTTGTTGTGCAATTGTGAAAAGAATTTGCAGAGATAATTATTGCGCCCTTGATTTACACAATGAGGTGTCAACCCCAAGTAAACTACTCTGGTGTCCCTTATAATGTTACAGTCTGCAATATCTTTATTCTTAAATTAAAACCATTAATCTTAAAGGACCACAAACTGTGACACTGATTGGTGATTTTTGTTCACATGGTCCGTCTCCAGCACTGTTGCTTTGTACCCACTAGTTTATTATTATGGAAATACTATTTGAATATTATGCATGGAGTTCTTTTTAATAAGTCGGCCCTGATTATCACTTGCCACATTGAAGGGGGGTAAGCGTTAGCAATCATGTAATTGCTTCTGTGTGTGTTTGTCTGATACCAAATGATCTCATGAACCACTGAACCAATTTTAATGACGTTCTCAGAAAGTAATCTTTGGATGCACAATGCAATTAACTTTGGGAGACAACCTCATTCAAGATGGCTGCCACAGCTAATTGACTTTTGAAAACACACACGTGACTATACCTCAATTTAGGTTAATTTTTCAAATATTGACCTATTTTTTTTTTCTAGTAGTCGCTGAGCACAAACAGATTGTGTGATATCTTTGTTTAAAACGTTGGTACTCAACAAGTTGGGCAACATGCACGCCTTTAAGGAATTTTAGTTCAGTTTCTGTGTATTTTGCTTCCAAGCAGCCAGACTTTCTTGTAAACTTTTAAAATGGTTTTGATCAATATCTTTTCAGGCTTTCTGAAGCTCTCTGTTATAATTATTGTTTTATTTTATTTAATTTGGATGCTCTTTCACTCTTTTTTTAGACCAGTAAATAAAACATTATTAGAAGAATGTTTGTTTGTTGAGCCTCTAAACAAACCAATCGTTCAGATATAGAAAGGCTCCTGAACTCAAAGGCTGGACCAGTGTTGTGTCGACACATAGCAGACATCTTAGCAAAGTACTAATTTTAACCTGGATTTTTGTGAGCAGTGCTTATCCAGAAGACACAATTTGGTCTGATTTTATTATAATATAAAATGGTATTTTAGCACCAGTAAGGTGATTCCCAAAGAGTTAGGCTTAAGCTCGTGCAGTGGATAGGTCTTCTTTGGCCTTAAAATTCCTCAGTTTCCCTCCATTTTTCCACTTTTTGTAAAGCACAGATTGCAAAATATGCTGCTATGACCAGCTACAAGGACCAAGTCAATGACAAAGCAGACAGTTTTTGAAGTTTTAAAATACCTTCAAAATAACCTGAAAAACTCTTGATCAAAATCTGTTTTAAAAGGATTTCAAGAAAGTCCGACTAATTGGAGGCTAAGCGTAAAGAAACTTTGAAATTTTTGTAATGAACTGTATTTTTTTTCTTTTTTGAGTTTTGATCAAAGCATAATAAACTCTTCTCACCAAATTCCCTCCTTCTTTTAAAAGCAATTTGAAGATTTTTGTGGCTTACACATAAAATGCCACTCAACTTCTCTGACAGTTTAAGGGTCCGATTTCTTTAATTAGTTTGCTTTTATCTGTTAAAGAAAAGAGATATTGCCAAAGTGTTTTCCTTCTCCCGCTGTCTGCTTCTTACGATGTTATAAAGCAGATGTAAAGTGAAATACAATTCATTTATTTACAAACATCTAAACTCATTATCTAATTGCTGTCAGCTTCAGTGGGGAAGGATGATTTTGTTGCTTCTTATCATCATAATCAGAAGGGCAATAAGGACAAATATCTTGGTATGTTTAAACAGGATATATTATCTGTTTTCTCATGATAATTGTATTTGTAATATATAACGCTAATTAAATGTATTCTGCTAGTCAGCGCAGTTAATATGTTTGCTTCTCTCACTTTTCCTTCCACTTCATTTTGCACTCATTTGATTATTTTACAGCTGAAATTCCAATAATGCTGTTTGTATTTATTATTAATTTTCTTGTTTATCTCATCAGAGACACAATGGGTCTAAAATAGTGACAGAAATGTTTTGTTCTTTACCAGCAGTCATTGATTTTTTATATAAACATATTGTGAATAAAATCAGGTTAGACAACAGCCGATCACTGTTATCACCTGATGGCAAATTTTAAGAAGAACACCACAACTAATAGACTTTAGCAAACTCAAACATGGCTACAACTCAATCAGTTTTACCGATCTTGAGCTGAGATTTGTTGTGGTAGTGGATAAGAGTCATCACAACTTTTTGCCGTCACAGCCAACTGGACCTAGAAAACACAGAAATATCTAAAATTCAGTCAGTTTTACAGTTATTGAGCTATTTCTAAATTTAGTGTGGTAGTAGTAATAAACATCTTGAAAACATACTGTAAACACTACTTATTGCATGCTTAAATCTCTGAAAAATAACCAGAGATTGGAGATGATGTCCGTCTGTTAGCAAAATATCTCACAAATCATTCAGATGGATTTTAATAAAAATCAGAATATAATCATTGGTAGTACATGTACAACTAAGTAACTTTTAGAGTCGGTCCTAAGGCGATATGCATTCCTTCAAGGAATGCTAGGGCTTTCACAGCTTCTGTGCTCCCATGTAAAATGACTCAGACAGTTTCCATCACTCACAGCCACGTTGCACTGCAGGCCAGACAGAAGTGACTGATGCCAAATATGTGCTCACAAGGAATATCAAATGGGACCTTGGCTGTGCTGCGAGTGTGAGGGGACACAAACACACATTTGCTTTTCAGGTGGAAAAGGTTTTCTAACACAGCCGCAGAATAAAATCAATGTAAATGATAATGGCGAATTTTACATTTCGCTCTTCTAATTATTGATGCAAATGCAAAGTCTATATACCTCCCGGTTCTTACAGTCTGAATATGTTTAGGCCATTAGATCCTAATGTGTGTAATAAAAACAATAAGGAGTCTCATTTCGAGTACACGCCATTTTCTTTCACCCAATTTCTGCAAAAAGGCTTTTAATGCATGGAATAGGCAAACAAACATAAATCTGCTGCTTCTTGTTTTGTTTTTTTTGGGGGGCGGGGGTGCATTATAAACTTCTGCAGAATTCTCATTAGCGACCTCCGCTCCAAAGATGGAGCAGAAAATAAAGGTAAATTAGAAAAAAAACATGCTAACAATCAATATGATCTGATAATGTCTTCCTCAGGTCATCTGATTGGATTATTGCGACACCTTAAACCTTTTCCGATCTACACAACATGTCTGCTGCTCATTACACCTCCCTGCAGCCACTAAGAATCATACAAGTCCAGCTTCAGCAGTAACCTGAGGAATTCTCCCTGCATAGTTCATGTTAATATTCTTTGAGCTAAATTTTGCACTCTGGAAAAGGGGAAAAAAAACATCATCTTACATATGGAGGCGCTAAAACCGCAGCCTAACAATGAATTTTCGTTTCTTTTGCTTTACATTCATCCTTGAAAGAGCACAAAGCATCCCTACCTGTGATGTCACCTCAGCCTCTTCTGAAGACTTCGAATAGAAGTTTGTTGCAGCCAATAAAGAAAGAACAAACAGGCTTTAGTTTATCACCAGTTTGCACAGACTTTACTTGTTGCCGTGGTTTTCAATCATTGCCGCTGAGTCCACAGTGAAACAGCTGAACATTAAATATTTGCTTCTAAGCCTGTAGAGAACAAACCGCTCGCAGACGAGTGTCTTTGTTGTTTCACACAATATTGTCACCTTGATGTACATATGACATGCTGTTCTGCCTCACATTAATTGCCCCCCAACCCCCTTTATTATGGGATGTGCTTTTATGTTTCAGCTTTGGGATTCAGCACGATGGCAACGGCAACGACTGTGAACCCATTGGGAAACGACCTTTCGTCATGTCTCCTCAGCTCTTGTACGGCACCTTCCTGCCCCGGTGGTCCCGCTGCAGCCGTCAGTACATCACCCGCTTCCTGGAGTAAGTACAGCTTCATCTGTGTGATAGGGTCAAGGTCTCAGGTGCAGAAAGGTTTTTGTTGCATCTTTGTAAAGGCAACTAAAAGTTGTGTGACGTGGATAAACTGGATATCAGGGCTATTCAAGTTCAGTTGCAAGTGGGCCATATATAAAAATATCTGGGGGTTTTAGGGCCACAGGCAATACAAAAATAACTACAACTCAGGAATTTTTATTGATATTGCCCTAAAATTTGGTGTGGTAGTAGCAGAGATTGATCCCTAACACATACTAGTGCTAAAGAATTGTGCAAAATATTTGTTTGAAATGTTGCAATTAACCATTTAGAGTCAACTATGTCTGTTAGCAGAATATCTCATGAACCACTCAATGGATTTTAATAAGACTTTCAGAAAATAAACATTAAATGTACCTCTACAGCACATTAAGCCTAATTTAAGGTGACCACCACAGCTAACTGACCTTAGACAAGACAAAAATAGTTATAACTCAGTCAGTTTTACAGGCTTTGAGCTAAAAGTTGATGTGGTAGTAGCTGAGAGTCATTCACAGCACATGCTCCGGAGAGAGTGGCATCTTGCTACATTGCATGAAATTTAGCATAATGTTGTTTTCAAGGTTGAACCAAAACGGCTACAACTCAGTTATTTTTCAGCGTAGCATCATTAAACACTAGTTGCTGTAGGCAAAGTGAGCACAAAATGCTTTTTAGCCCATTTGCTTTGAAGTTGTCAAATTCCTAGATCTACTATCCATCATTTTGGCTTAAAAGAGACATTTTGATGTGTGTGTGTGTGTGTGGGTGTGTGTTGGGGAAAATATGGTTCCTATTATTCCCTCAGAGACACAGCAATCAATCAGAATCTGTGTTCACATTGAATTCTCCTCATTTAAATGTCTAAACTCAGGTCCTGCCTTTCTGAACTGTATTGAACTGTTACCACATGTGTTATTTAAGGCTGTGATGTGGCTGATTTCCTCCCAGTGTTGATGCATTAGTGGTGGGAGCACACTGACAGCTTTCTTCTGCCGCTGCATCAGATCAGTGTCTGATCTCAGTCCGTCTTTAAACCTTTGTTGTTGTTGGAGCTATTTCTCATTCTTGGTCATTAATAGGAAATATGTATCCCAGGTAGTCCATCACAGAAATGGTTACAAACCCTCTTTTTTATGCTTGATTCTAAGGCTACCAAGAGTCGTGAATGTAAATTATTTAAACAACAAATAGACATAAAAACTCACCTTAGCATTAATAATCCTGAGAATTCTTTTTGTTATCAGCATGGATTACAACCTTGTGCTATAGCGAAGAAAATTTAAATACTTTCTTATCGTATGCCTTACGCCTCTGCAGATAAACATGTTTATGCCTCTGTGTGATCTCTTTCAAAAGATGTCTAGCCAAACATGGCACTGTAGATAAGGATTACCCAGCCGTATTGAAATAGGAACTGGAACTGGAACACATGGAAGCTATATATCAAATTTGCCAAACAGAGAAAAAAATGGCTTCAAGATATTTCCAAGTTACCTCCTGTGTCTGAAGTCTGAAAGCTTTTGTTTTTGGATTCCTCTGACATAAACAGCAGACTCTGATGACACATCATAATTCAGTATGTGCCCCTGCATTCCCAGTGGAGATGGTGAGAAACTTTGTTATGCACATGCTGATCTTCCAAACAACCGCTGCTGGGTGTCATTAACGCTGCAGCGCTGAGTCCATGCAGTGCTCTGACTTGTGAGCTTTGTGCTTTCACATGCTGCAGAACCGAGGCCGAGACCCTTCAGGATCAACGAGCCAAGCTGTCACTCAGTGAGTGTTCAGGGACTCGTACTGTTAACCTGCTTTAAATAATTTCAATGAAAAGGCTTGCAGTCATTATTTTATTTGCAGCTCATCAAGTTAAGGACAGGAGTGACTACCTCGTGCATATTATCTTAAAATAAAAGCCAAATAGTCTTCTTTTTCCAACTAATCAATCAGGAATGACAAATTTGTTCTGAAATAAACCATGTCACAGAGAAGTAAAGTTTATTTGAATCGTAAAATGTTTAGGAATTCATCCTTGACATTGTATGAATGAAACTGCTCCACTAAAACACGAATGATTCTAAGTTTGACTTGAATAGGATTTAATGTCTGTCTTTATTGTGTGTGATGCATGTTGTCAGGGTTGGCAGATGTCATCCGCTGCCGGAAGGCAAACAACAATGTTTGTGTGTGTCTGTTAGCAAAATATTTTATGTATCATGAGACCATTTTTAATGACACTTTAAAAAAGTAACGAGGTAGTCATCATTACCTCACCAACTGATTAACTTTGGGAGCCAGCCTGATTGAAGATGGCCACCTTAGCTAACACAAACTGCTTTAACTCAATTATTTCTACAGATGTAGAGCTAAAATCTGGTGTGGTAGTAGCTGAGAGTCACACCTAACACATGCTCCAGGCACTAACAGGTCACATAAGATTTCATAGTAGCTCATGAGATTGTGCATAATGTTATTTTCATTTCTCTACATAAGCACAAATCTCACTTTAAATCTCTTGACACGAAAGGTGGCAGGTGATTTGCATTTCTTCCAGGGTAACTGATTTTGTTGCACACTCTAGGTTCTGCATTTATTTGTCACCTCACAGCGACAACTGAAGCTCAGTAACTAAAATATATTTCTGCGCGCTCGGCTGTTTTAACTTGGAGTACAGTGCGCATCTCCGTCAGCTTTGCAGTCAGCTGCCATCAACAAAGACTCGACTCTTGGCTCCAACCACACACGTGTCGAATGTCTGAAACGTTTCAGATCGGTTGCCCCAGTTTCTCAGCTCCAAGCATCTGGAATTCATAAAAGGCGGTTCAGCTACATGACAGCATGGTAGCTTTTAGACTCAACTGTACAGAAGGGGGGGAGGGAAGAGGCCCAGGGTGATATTTACATTGTGGGAGTCACAAAAGCTAGTTGTCTGTGTGAACAGTGAAGAGACAGCTGAACTCAGCACTAAGAAAATGCATAAATGTTTTAACTGGATGAAACTGCTGAACTCTGTTGCATAGAATACTTCTTCTTCATTTTATGGCTTCATTTGGTCCAGTTTTCTCTGATTTTTCTCTGCCACTTTCTGCCAAGACAAGGCCTCTACTGTAAGGGGCTTTTGTTATCTTCAGAGACCCCCCCCCCACAGTTGCCATTGCCGAGGAGTTTTGATCCGGAGGTGTAATTTCATGTGGAACGTAGGAGGTCACACTGAGCTGGGTGCTGATAGTATCACATGGATGGGCTGCACATGAACAGAGCCATCTTTTTAATGTCCGAGGAGTCCAAATTCCAGCGTCGGAATTCCTGAATTAATCATAAAGGTCATGTTTGTTCACTTTTTTGCTGAAATATAGCAAGTAAAAATATGTGTTCTTTGATTGCGAGTTCATTTTGAAGTGTCTGGATTCAGGACAGAGTTAATTTATCAACATTTCTTGGAAAGCTGGCTCTGATAATTGTTGCAAAAGAAACAAAGTGTTCTGTCTGAGCTGTCGTCCAGTCACACTCACAAAAAAACAATTTCACTGCTGTTGCTCCATAGTCACAGTGGGGTCATTTCATATAGTGACTTTCTTGCCATATTTTATATCATTTGCCACCAAAGGCCAAAAGACCATGACCATTTCTCTCCCTGTCGTTTGTCTCTGTAAAGCTTATATGGGCTCATTTTTCTCAGCACTACAGCTCACACTTTTATTCAATCCCATCTCGCTTCCTATATCTTCCAACATGGCACTTCTTTAATCCAAAAGACTCTGGGTGTCATTTTCATATAATTTATTTAGTTATGTTATTCCAGATTTTACTCGGGAACAAAAGCAGTCAAAGATTGGACACGTCCCCCCATTTAGTTTGTCCAAAACCCTTAAACAGTAGTGTACAAAAATCTTAAATCAACCTTCATTATTGTCCTCTGCCATCAAAAGCAATTGATCATATATTTGCCTGTGTGTGTGTTTGTCTGTCTGTTAGCAAAATATCTTATTGAACCAGCGAACAGATTTTAATTAACTTTTCAGAAAGTAATCATTGGATGCACATCTACAAAGCTTTAATCTCTGGAATCAACCCAATTCAAGATGGCTGCCTCACCTAATTGACTGTGACAAATGCATACTCAGTCATTTGACTAGATAGTGAGCTAAAATATGGTGTGGTAGTGTGATGGAGACCAGGGGTTCCATCCCTAATAAATGATTATTGATATATGTTTAGTTTATTTACAGACCAAATGCTTTTTGTTTCAGTTCTTTAGTTCAGTTACATTGGGACATTTAAACGTTTTTTCGGGCAGAGGGACTGGCCATCCTTCCTGTACAGGGAGATTTAGGGGAAAATGTCAGTTTGTTTCTGATTGGTTCAATTTGAGTTTGCTAATTGTTTGAGTACTTACCTTTCTGGGTGTGTCTCAGTAGGGTGAAGCAGCAGAGGGAGACAAATTCTCCAGGTGCTGCTAAAAAGCTCCTGGAGCATACCATTTTCAATTAGATGGGGTAATACTCTGAGGAGTTATATTAAGTTAAATTTATTCTTTGATTGACCTTAGATTAGTTTAGTTCTAATGATTTGCATGCATGTAAATATTTCTTGGTACCATTTATTGTTTGTGTTAGGTTGGGTAAATGTTTATTACTTTTGTTTTACCACCCCTTTACCTGGTATGTGTTGGAATTGCCCAAAGTATAAAAGCCAGCCTCTTTGTCTCACTAGAGGAAATGAGTGTCGGTGCAAATGTGACTGGCAGTTTTAAATAAATTCATCTCGACTGCATTCCTGAACGCAGAGCCTCCCGTCGGCCAAAGTGACAGGTAGTAGCAGAGAGTCATTCCCAACACATACTTCGAGCACTAACTGATCATGAGACATTTTTGTTTAAATTTTAACTTGCAAGGCAGCAGACAATAGATATTCTTTCAAGAAATGCTGTTTTTATTTCTTTATACTTTACCTTACCTCCTACCTGGAGCTCAACTATTTTGTATTTAAAGGGATCTTAACCAATAGTTCCCAAGGCCTTCTTAAGATATTCAAAAGTTCTCTTTGAAATTTATCTGCTTTTATTACCTATTTTTAGTTCAGTGCAGAGCATTTTTTGAGAAATGTTTTATTTTGTTTGTTTGTTTTTTGTTTGTTAAGCAATTTAAGTCTGACCAATGAATTATTTTGGTTTGAAATGCCTCCTGAATTCAAGGCATAAACCAGTGCTGTGAAAATGCATAACAATTTAGCAGACAATTGGATTTTTAGGCACTTTCTTACCAGCAGCCTGCCCAAAGGCACAATTTGTTCCAATTTTTTTTAAATGAATCCTTGAAAAATACTAAAATGTAACACAGTTTGACAGACAGAAAATTGTGTTTTAGCACCAACAAAATGATTCTTAAAGAGCTTAAAGAGGCCCATAGGCGCCTGATTGTGCGAATAAAATGGGGTAAACTCGGTATCAGTGTGTAAGCACTTACAGCATACAGATGAAGCAATGCACTCATTCACAGTGTATGCTGAGTTGGAGTGATGGATAATGTAAGGTGCTTTCATGCAGAAGATCTGCGTTCAAGTTTCATTAAGAATATTTATTCATTATTTTTGTAATTCATGACATAATTAACCTAAATATAAACACTTACAATTATTTATTTTTAGCCTATATTTATTCCAATACTAATCATCTACAAGGATTGATCTCTAGGTTGAAAATACCATAAAATGATTTATTTGACCACTTTTATAAACTTGTGGGCATCTTGCGCTCCTAAATAAACAAAACATAGCAACTCTTTTTTTCTTCTTCTTTTTTTAGTTAATTTGTAACCAAAACAATAGAATGAATAAACCCTACATGTTTTTGTCTTATTGCTAGGAGTAATGATATGTTAAGTCATCACTTAAAAACAGAAGTCTGCACCCCCACTTTAAAGAAAAAGGGGGAGCATCTGCTCCATTGAGTAGATGATAAAAACAGCTGTGCCTACACACACTGTACACCTGTGTATGTGCATGCCAATGTGCAAAATATGTGTGTATGTGTGTGTGTGTATATATATATATATATATATATATATATATATATGTATGTGATTAGCTAATTTAGCATTTATTTTATTAATATAATCCCAGTAATTTTCCTTTTTAATAAAAATGCAGGCAGTGTCTCAGTCTTTCATACTTTTGTAATTGAGATGTAGCAGCTGGTTATTGGCTTTTTTTATTACGGTATTTTCTTTTTTGTGTTGAGGAGTGGAAGACTACTACATGTAGGCCACATAGCACTCATGAGACCTGAAACTGTGTTTGGTCAATCTGATTTTAACAGCTTATCTTTTCATGATCCTAAACTTGTCTCACAGATTTTTTTTTTTTCTCTCCCTCTGAATCAACTTGAAGGCAGGTGAGTTCCTCACACCTGAGGTATTGTAAGTGTAGGAGCCATTTATTCTTTGTAATCTGGTTTCTCCGTGGCTGGAGATGTGGGATGCTTCAGATTTAATGGGTGCAGCCAGCTCTCCTCCCTCACTCAACTGAGTGAATAAATGAAATTTTCACTACAGTATGCCCACTTTGATGGGAATATAAAAGTGTACCACTGGTGATTCCTTTCATAGGCAAAATATGGGTAAACCCAGGACAACCTGAAATTATTTTCTCCCAATGGTGCTTAACGGATCGACATTAGTTTCGTCTGAATCAGATTGAAGGCAGGTGAGTTCCTGACACTTGAGGTATATATGTGCAGGAGCCATTTATTGTTGTAATCTGATTTGACCATGGGTAGTGGTGTGAGGTGCAACCACAGGTGATGCAGAGCATCTCAATTTATTTGAGTGATGAGGGAGAAGCACAGGTTTTACCATTTGCCACAACGTTGCAGTTTGTCACAACTTACAGCTTTTCTGTGACAGTGATGGATCAGTTCAGCTACAACCACACTTCATACCAGCTGTGAAAGAAATCATGTTTCCAGACCTCTGAATAACAGAAAATTGTAACCCAATGCGAAGCAGATTTTATTGGAAGTGCATTAAAACCAGCTGACTTCCTTCAGCTAACTGAGAGACTAGATGTAGTCTAATAATCACATATAAGTGGATCACTCATAATTTAAAATAAACCAAGCTTTTTTCCAGGTTGGAAATCCCTGTCTGTCAAGTATTTTTTTTTTCCTAAAGATTTCCTAAAAACATGACTTTCAGATACTGTTCATCTGCTGTAGATGTATTTTTAGATCTGACACTTTTCCTTTGCCTTCGCCTTGCCCAATTTGCTGTTCTTTGTTTGTTTGTGCTGGGGAAAAAAAACCCAAAAAACTGTTGTGGTTCAATACAACACGAACTGGACCAAAACAAAAAATAGAAAAGATGCTGAAGAAGTAGACTTATATAAAAATAAGGATGGTTTAAAACTTTTGCATTGAAAAACCATAACTATGGGTCATTTTGAAAATGTAGATTTTAAATAGTAATTTATGCCAGCTTGGCCATATAAGCTTGTAAATGTGATTAAAGTTTATTTCACATAGCTCACATTTAATCAGTTCAGGCTCAATATAATCTCATTTATTGAGATTTGCATGTGGGGTAAATTTATAATGACTGCCATAAAGAATTGAAAGTGTCGTCTACACATTATAAACTTTGGGTTTTACTGTTCAAATACCAGTATCAACAAAATGAGTCTTTTATTTTTATATAATCTGTGTTCTTTTATTCTAATTATACTGCATCTTGTGAAGTATTCCCTTCCTGTTAGAGTTTTTAATGATTCTTTCAGTGGCTTAAAGTGACAGACATGCTGTTTCCTGTCAGTCAAACGTGTGCAGGAAGCTTGCTTTTAGAGATTCAAATTACAAAGGTCAATGCATAATATCTCCTTATGAAGAAGGAACGCCATTATTCTTTTCTTTACTTCATATAAAAAATGATTTGTTTTTTTGTTTTTTTTTCTTTGGTATTCATTCATCTAACCATTCTATCATTTATCCATTCATTCATTGTATATGAAATGGTATGGACTATAATTAGTCAGACTAGTTACAGTGTAGCTCCTGCTGACCTGACTTAATAGCTTTTATTTTGTTGTTCATGACTCATAACATTAATTTGAGTTAATCTCACAACCAACTTTAGAAATGTCACTACAGTGAAACAAATGTTTTTAAATTGACTACAACAATTAATGCCAAAGTTTGAAGCAAAGATGTTGCAATCTGTGATTAATCAAAGTATGTGTCGGGGATGAGCTAAAATCACACAACTTTTGCTCAATATCTGTAAAACTGGCTAAGTTACAGCCATTTTTGTGTTTTCAAAGGTCATTTAGCTGTGGTGGCCATGTTGAATTTGACGGACTCCACAAGTTAATCAGTTATAGAGGTACATCATGGGATTTTGTTTTGAGTTTCATTAAAATCCATCCAGTGGTTTTTGGGATATGTTGCTAACAGACGATCAGGATAACTGCAAAGTTTTATAATCTGCAGTGCCCAAAGCATGTCTTGGGAATGACTCAGCTGCTATCACACTAAAATTTGTCTCACTTTGTGTAAAATTTGGCAGCACGGTGGAGCAGTGCTTTGATTGGGCGCCTCACAGCAAGAAGGATGCAGGAGCACAATCTGCCTGACGAGCTTGGATTTTCTCTGATTACTCCGGTTTTCTCCCACAGACTAAAAAGCATGCATGTAAGGTGAAATGGCAGTGCAAGTGGGAGGGTGAACCAAAGTTTCTCCATGTGGTCCTGTGACGGACTGCTGATCTGTCCTGGGTGTGCCATGCCTCTCACACAATAACCACTGGAGACAGGAATCCGCTTCCACAGCGACCTTGCATGAAAAAAATGGGTAAAGCAAAGGGACGAATGGATGGATCTGTAAAACTGATTGAGTTATAATCATTTTTTGTGTTTACTAAGATTGCTTAGCTTTGGCAGCCATCTTGATTAGGGTTGACTCCAACAGTTAATTAGTTGAAGAGGTGAATCCAATGATTGCATTGTAAGTTTTATATTAAAAAAAAGTCCAGAGGTTTTTGATGGTGGAATGGTCCCTACAGGTCGGGGGTGAGGCTCTGCCTCAGGTGGAGGAGTTCAAGCATCTGGCAGTCTTGTTTACGAGTGATGGTAGGGTGGAGCAGAGAATGGATTGATGGATCGGGACCTCATCCACAGTAATGAGGGCGTTTCTTCGGTTCTTCGTGGTAAAGGAAGAGTTAAGTCAAAAGGCAAAACTCTCGATTTACTGCTCCATCTACGATCCAACCCTCACCTATGGTCGTAAGGTTTGGATCATGACTGAAAGAACGAGATCCTGGATACAAGCAGCTGAAAGGAGCTTTTTTCATAGGGTGGCCGGGCTCAGCCTTAGAGATAAGGAGAGGAGCTCCATCATCCGGGTGGAGATCAGAGTAGAGATGCTGTTCCATCACATTAAAAGGAGTCAGTTGAGGTGGTTCGGGCATCTGATTAGGATGCCTCCCAGACGCCATCCTTTGATGATATTCTGGGCATGTCCCAGTGGGAAGAAACCTCAGGGCAGACCCAGAACTCCCAGGAGGGATCATGGATCTCTCTGGTCTGAGAACATCTTGGGATCCTTCAGGAGGAGCTGGAGAGTCATTGGGGAGAGGGAGGTCTGAGTTTCTCTCCTGGACCTGCTGCCTTTGCAGCCTGATGACGAATTAGTGTTAGAAGATGGATGGATGGATGTTCAGTGGTTCATGAGATATTTTGCAAATTCAACTTTTCAGCAGAATGCTGAAAAGCATGCCATCTCAATGTTTCTGACTCTGTTGGATTTAAACATTTTGTTTTTTAATTGAACTTATGTCTGACTTTCTGTTCTTAACAAGAAATTTATACAAGCCAAAAATTTCCAGCATGCTTTACTATTTGTAAACGTTCTTTACTCAACATGTGCGGTCAGAAATGCAAGTTTCACAACAAATGGGTAGATGAAGTTACTAAATACATTGGGATTGTATTTCTGTTAGCAGAATGGTGGGTTGATTCCCAGTTAGCAGTCACTGAACCACCGGTTTGCTTTTGAAAGTGTATGATTGTAAAGAAAATGTACATGCATAAAATGCAAAAGTGGTGAATGAGAAATTGATTGGAAAATACTAACCAGTGCCCCACTGTAGCTGTGTACTATTTGCTATCATTAATGGAACACAACCTTGTAGGAAATTTATATCGTCATTTCTTATCAATATGCTGGACTCTAGAGCTAAGTGTTTATACATCTGTCTGATAGTTGCAATAAATTTTACTGGAAGAGCCCTTTTGTGATAAAAAGTATTCAGTCGGGTATTGACATAATTGAAAACACTCAGACTTTGTTTGCATAATGATCACCAGGTTATGGATGGAGGGAGTGAAGATGATGAGAATTGGTCCTACAAACAAACACGTTACACGCAGCCTGTGTTTGATTAATCAGATAGAAGAGTTGGAGGACTTTTTCTCTGAGCATATGGCACTTTGAGCACTTTAAAAGCAATTATTAGTTATGACTTACTAAAGTGGGAAATTTTGAACTTTATGCAAAAATTATTCATCAGACTAATGAAATGTTTGTGATTCCTGTCATGTTAGAAATTTCAACCACCTGTTCTAAATCTGTCATTTATTCAGCCCCTGGAATGTGGTGTCTTATTTTTATTAGCCTGGGTTGTAGTGAAGAAATGACATTGTTCTCGTCCATTTCATGGAAAGTGGCTCATCATTTTCGGTATTTTCTCTTGCAATGCTTTAGTCTCTGTTTACATTTAATGTTCCTCACCAAAGGTGTTAGATATTTTCATATTTAATGATAATACCAGCTACATTACCTCCCTCATTAAACATTTCAGAAATTGTTGTTAAAGTTTGATCTGCATCATTAGTGTATAGTTGCTATGTATGAGTCTGCTCTTCCTTGCCATTTTGCTGTTTCTCTCTCCATTACAAGTGGAATAGCATGAAACCAGTAGCTGGAACAGTCACCGTATTGGTCCAGTGAGTTAGGCTGTTTATGACCCCTGAATGCATCGTCGTTCAAACAACCTTCACACATATGTTGTGAGTGAGAAGACACTACTGATGTAAAAAATATATTTTTTCTTTTTTCCATTTCAGTTAAATTCCATTTATTTCTCTCACACAAACTGACAGCAAAAGTAATCTCAGGACACTTTGCAGAACAAGCAAACAAGTCTAATTTAAATGCAAATACATACAGTGTATATACTCTAATCCATTCTGTTTCAATTATGATTCAGTCTAATGTGCACAAATGATTTCAGGTTAAAGTTATTAAATTTAGGTCAGTTTAATACATTTCTGTGCAGCAAAGTTAACAAAATGTACCAAAATTTAATTTTAAAAGAACTAGTTTTTGTTAATTATAAAAAAATTCAGTTTACTTTGGCAGTTTTCACAGCTTCCCCAAATAGTCCAGAAACATGTCTTCATTAAATAATTTAAATTTAGTTTACTACAGTGGGGACTCTGTATTGCTTTCTGTAAAAGTTCCTGTTACACTTTGACCTTCTGTTGTTTTTTAACTGATGTTGCATTTTGTGAAAGTCTTCATGCTTAAAAAAGGTCACCTGTAGAGAAAAAGAGGGGAATACAAAAGTGCTCCAGCGTGAAGCTAATTCCATAAGAAAGAGACCTGTGTGAACAGTTTAAAAAAATTTACCTTTTTTCTCTTTTTACCCCGTCAGTCGTGGCTGGGGCTGGTGCCTTGATGATGCCCCGGGGAAGAACAAACTGTCTCTGACGTCGGCGCTTCCTGGAGTTCTGTACAGCGCTGTGCATCAGTGTCACCTGCAGTACGGATCCTGGTCCCGCCTTTGCAATGACGTGGATGTAAGACTGCACACACACTAGTTTTCAAGTTGATTTTGAGTCCTGTATTCTCTTCCAAATTCTTATATATTACTGCAACAGCTAAACCATTTTTTTTTTTGTCCCAACTAGTATATCTTTTTCACTTTCCTACACTAAGTAGGCTTTTTATTACTTGACTTTTGGCAGCAGGCAATAATGTAATCGTGTGTGTGTGGGTGTTTGTCTGATAGATGGCTTCCACAGATAATTAACCCTAGCAAATACAATGACTATACCTCAGTCAAATTAGGTAGTGGGTTAAAACGTGATGTGGTCGTAGCTGAGAGCTTACAGCACACACTCTGAGAGCTAACATATTACGCAGGATCTGTCTTTTAAACTTTGGCATTAACACTTGGAGTCCATGTCTGTCTGTAAGCAAAGTATCTCATAAACCACTAAATAGACTTTAAGAAAAACCACTTGAAAAGAAAAACTGGATGTTTGTCTAAATTTAATAAAATTTTGGTGTCCATCCAATTACAGATGGCCGACACCAAAATGAGCAATGTACTTGCAAATTTGTTTAGCCTTAGAAATTTGTGATAATGTAAAATTTCAAAAAAAAAAAAGGAATATCTATCAAACAATCTTGATGAGCCAAAAGACAATCTGAAGGAATGATCCAAATGAGTTACTGCCGTTATTGAGTTTGCAGCAGTTTTTAACATCCTCAAGGATTTCTCAAGTTTCATCCCAAACTTCACTGCAAACTGCAGTTTACAGAAGGTTAGTTCAGTTTTATTGAGCTAGGCTTCTTCATGAGTGGCATATGCTCGTGTGTGTGTATAACACAACATTTGATATGCTCTGGGACTGAGGGTATATCTCCTATTGTGGATAAATGATATTGGAGTTGATTTGCTTCTGAGTCAGAGGTAGTGTTTGGATCGTGCTGCTTCCACAAAGCTTTGCTTTTCAATATACGTTTTGTCAGTATTGACAATCATCTGATTCATGTTTTCTTGGTTTGAGCCTGTATGTAAACAAACCCAGATATTTATATTTGGTTATGGCAAATTCGACGCGGGACCTGCAAATTCAGCTCTAACTTTCATCCACCGTAGCTTCATACTTTCAGTAATTCATCAAAGTGCTCACTTTTTGCGTTGCTTTTCAGTTATCTCTGAAGATAAATCTGTCAATTGGAGCTCGAATATCTGCAGTGAAACTATATCAATGTTTTAGTTTTTACTGACCCTAACAGAAAGGCCATGATTTAAAGTTTGTTGAAGCATTTCAGGAGCACCAATAAATGTAAGTACCAGTAATAAATTAGCATTTCAAAGGTTTAAGGCTAATTCTGGATTTCAAACGTAGACATCTGCCTGAACACCACTGAATATGACCACGTGAAAGATGAAGACTAAATTATATAATAAAAAAGAAAGGAACCTTTGGGTTTACGGGACATCAAGGCTCTATGGTGTATATACTGCAACATATCTGTGCACAAATAAATGAGTCAAATACAACAACACATACTGTGTTTTACATCTTTTTAGACCATAGTCTTCTAAGAATATTCTTGGAGTAATTGGGTTGCAACAAAATCCTCAAATAACCTTTCCCCCCCCCCCCCCCCCCCNCTGGTGTCAGAGATGATTCTTCCTGAGAGTACCTACTCTAAAGCAGGATGTATAAAGTAAACTTTGCCATCAAATTGGACTGTGATTGTCCTCTTTGTGGCCACCCTCTAATCTTCAAACACAGTGAGTGTTGATTACACAAGTACATAATTGCTCTGTCTAATAAAGTGGAAGCCTTTTGTCTTAATGAGAGAGAAGACTCAAGATCACTCTTTTACACGGACATATCTCTATATGTTCATGCCTTTTGTCTGTTTTTTGTCACATCCACCGTTACCAGACCGAATCATCCAGAGGAATACTCTGTCCTGCTGTGATCATTGGCTTTTGCTGCCTTTATTGTCTGGTTGGAGGTGACATCGCATTGACAAAAGTTTCTGACAAGAGTGAACCTCAATTGATTCGGTCCTTTTCTTCTTTTTAGCTTGTAACTTTTATGTGTGAGCTAAGTCTTGCAGCATCGCCCCCACACAGCTCCAAGCTGCAGTCCATTTGCACTTGTTTGTTGAGGATTAAGTCAGATAAACGGACTATTATAATAACCAGTGTCCTTCCCTGCAGACCATTCTTCCTGGTATGGAAAACACCGTCTGTCAAAGCAGAAAACAGTCTCTATCAGTGCGACACCATGGCTTTAAGAAAAAATCAGATTCCTGAAATGGTTAAAATACCTTTTTTATTTATTATTCACAGTGCCAGATGTAACAGTGTGATCTTATAAATTAAATACTTTTTCAAAAAGGAATCAGCTGGCATGTTGTGAACGCACTCACGATTTCAAAGCAGACATCTTCATAATGAGAGAAGCAGTTTTTAAAATGGCCGAATGTTGCTTCCTGTGGAGACATTATTCTTTTTTTTGTTTTTAAACATATTACTTTTTTTGGTCCTTTTGCTTAAGTACAATAATGTTCCACAAGAAGCATAAACTTATCAGTAATTCAGTGCTAAACATAAGAACACAAAAGCTGACTTGAGGCCCAGACAGCTATCGGATCTTTTCCTTCAGCCTTCAGTGTGCTCAGATAAAAACAAAACAACTTGAAATAAAACAAAAAATGCATTTTATTAATCAATCTCAAAGCAAGTGAAAACAAACTATATAATGTTGTTTTTATTGTTGTTATAAGAGGCTGTCTATATTTTTAAACTAAAATGTGCTTTTTTTTTTTTTTTACAAGTTACTTGACCAAACAAAGCATAAATGCTATAAAAGGGAACCAAAAATTCAAAATGAGCCCAGAAGATGTTGCTTCACAAGTAGGTTTTACAGGCTTCTATTTTCCGATCAACCACAATAAGAAAGCTACAAACTTGTCATGTTTGGGTGAGGGGGGGGGGAAGAAAAAGGCCCAGAATGTGTCACCCAGCATAAATGTCTGTCAGCTTACATTTCTTACAAAGCAACCAGCCATGCATGAATCAGCCTCGAATGTGAGCAGATTCCTGTCGCACAACTGAAACACAGCGAGGTTATTCTGACCACGTACGTTTGAGAGATATTAATGTTAGATAGATGTGGGCAGAACACCATCTTTCACTTTAATCTCTGGCCCTTCGATTCCTTCAAGTCCGAAGTGTTCAGAGCCTGAGGAGCAGAACCAACACACACAAATTGGTTGGTTGTGAGGAGGAACCTTAAATATGAGGATGTCAGGCTGTGTCAGACAGATTCTGTGTTGCTTTCAGCTGCTGACAGATGTGCCAAGAATTAACTGAGACTATGATTAACAGTTCAAACCTTAGCTGCTTTTTCTTCCTTTTGATCATGACTTTAGGTCACTGAGGGTACCTTTTTTTTTTTTTTTTTTTTTACTCCCCCTCTACATTTTCTAAAAGCTGTAATTGATGGGAGTTTCTGGAGCTCTCTGACCATCTGACAAGAGGATCTAATAGTCTGAAGGTCCCCGTGGATTTAAAAACAGCCCAGAGCTTTGGTTTTGTTGCCATCCTGAATCTGTAATGACTTCAGCCGTGGACTGACACAAACCCCTAACTCCTTTATGAATCATGCAAATTTAAACTAATTTAAACTCACGCTGGAAGTTAACCTCACATGTTACATGAATCATCCTTGGCATGAAGCGATTACAGTGCAGGAATTGCATTGACTATTTGACGTAAAGTCAGAGGATTTCTATAGTTGAACTCCTTCGGTGTGTGTGTGTGAAGGGGGTTGTTGTTTGAGTTGTAGTTTTGTGCTTTGAGCTCATTCATGTGAATCATATTAAATCCTCTCCTCTCTGGAAGCTGTCTCAAACATCCCCAAGACTGCTGCAGTTTACGGCTGTGAGAAGAAATAAATAAATCACACACAAAACATGTGGCTAGAACAACAGAGGTTTGAACCAGCTGAGACCACATGTGAGGATTTGTCCATTTGCTACAGAATGTAATTGAACAGCAGGGAGTGTCTCTATTAAAAATTAAAAGGTGCTAACAGATTTCTATCATCATTACACAGATAAACTAAAGGTTTTACATATATAATTAGCTCCTAGATTAATTAACACTTCAGCTTTATTTTATATTCCTTATAAAAACATTGCTACATAAAACAAATTGCAGCACAGTGAGTGCTTCTCATCCTTGAGACTAAAGTGCACCAAACATTTTCTTCATCACTGACTGAACAATGACTTTTTAATATTCGTTAGACCCTGCTTTACATAAAGCATCTCCATTTTTAATTATAAAACTATTTAAAAGGTTAGCTGTTCTTAAATGTTCTGTTTTTTTCTTCTTGTGGACTAAAGGTTCTTAAGAAAAGTTTATTTAAGAAGTTTGTCCACTTTAAATTGTTTTTTATTCATTATTAACAGTGACACATGTTAGGGATCATTAATAAGAAAAGAAGCTGATTGGTGTAAATCTGTCACTGTTAATTGTTACTGTGCTAAAGTTAAAATAGTGTAGTTTTTAATGTTTGAAAATTAAGTTTTCCATTGTGATTATTTTTGATCAAAATACAAAATGTCCTTATAGTCACCGTATTTAAAAGGCAAAGTTAAAAAGAACGGGATGCTGCATGAACCAGCCAGGAAAATGAACTGTACATTTGTCCTTTTTGCTTTAACCAGTCCCAAAATCTACCTTTTGCATAAAAAGTGTTTCCTCAGTGGCTTTTTCGAATCATTCTCATGTCAAATCCTGGTTTTTGTTTTCTACAAAACCATTTTACATTTTCAGTTAGTTTACATTATTATAGCGTCTGAATTTCAGTGTGTGAATTAAAATTTTACAAACTGCAACGAGACAGATTTACAACCAACAAAGATATTGTGTGCAAGCTCACAGCCTATATGTGACAAACACTAAAAAAGATCCACACCCAGCTGGATTCCACTGATGGATTACAAATAAGAACATATCGCTGCAGTAAATAAGCCACTAGTGGAAACCCGCAGGGTGTGATTCTCTGGTGTTTTGTCAAGATTTGAAATGTTACCCGTGAGTTTCTAAGCTCCCCGAAAGCTTCAACTTTCAGCTGTTTTCATAGTAACTTCTCCTCAGACTCTTAGGATTCAAACCGCTGAATAAGTTTAGAAAACAGGCGATAATTTAGGAATTAAGATTTATTAATTCTCTTTTAAAAAGTTGGATGAAAGGTGAATATCTGTTCTGTAAAATAATTAGGAAGCTGGAACTTGAAACTAACTCAGATATAAACATTAAAGCTTTCTGAAACTTTAACATGGTTAACAATGTTCTTCAAAATTTTACACAAGATTTTTTAAAATCAGTATTTAGCTGTATGACCTGCAAACGAGATATCATACAATTTAAAGCCTTTCTCAGAATTCCTTAGATCAGGGGCGTCAAACTCCCTTCCTCGAGGGCCACCATCCTGCAGGTTTTACTTGTTCCTCTGCTCCAACACACCTGGTTTGAATCAATAGGTGATTAACAGGCTTCTGCAGAACATGAAGAGCTAATTAAACCACTAAATCAGGTGTGTTGGAGCAGAGGAACAAGGAAAACGTGCAGGATGGCGGCCCTTGAGGACCAGGATTGGACACCCCTGTGTTAGATGTTCTTGCTTTAAAACGCCTGCTTTAAATGGATGACTTGTTGCCGTGCTCCTGGAGAACTTGATGATTTGGTGAGGAGGTAATTAAACCATTTGAATCAGGTGTGTTGGAGCAGAAAAACCTAAAACCTCCAGGACAGTGGCCCTCGAGGTCTGGAGTTTGACACCCCTGCCTTAGATGGACCCTCAGAAATTGAGTTTGCCAAACAAAATCCTCACAGCATTGTTCTGTAAAGCCACAATATGTTGTTCTCTAACATCTTGAGTTTGGTGAAAGTCACACAAACATTGTATAAGCTGTCTTCGTTTTTAGTTGCTCTGCATCGAGTCACCGTTTCCGTTTACTGTCTGAGCAAAGCCAATTGACGTCTGGCGTACATGATCAAGTGTTGAGCGTCTTCTTTTCTAATACTCCATAGAAGAGCTTGTTTTTTTTTAAAAACAAGACTCTGGTTCATGAAAGCTGAATGTTGTCATTTAGAAAACTAATTGGTGATTGCTAAAGATAGAACTGAGGACATCGTCTCCAAGGCTGTCCGTACTTGTTTTGTTCAGCAACCACTGTGTGCAAAGTAAATGCGTGAGAAGGCCTGCATGTAACGACTTAGGGCCTGGATAAATATAACCTGTGAGTACATTTAGGAGAAAATTTCAGCAGCCAGGTTGACAATTGCTACTTGAAATTTTGGTTAATCTATATAATTTGTAATCTTTCACTCACAGTAGGGTCTTAGTGCTTTTGGATGAGAGTTATTTATGAAATCTTTGCTTGTGTAATTGCGTTTCTACAGACCTTGCAGGAGCAAATACAAGACTCTTGATCTCAGTATCTATTATACAGCACAGCACAATGAGTTAAGTGTTAATTTTGCATTTTTTTGCCCTTTTAACACTTTGGTAATCTGTTTTGTGGCTTGTGACCCAGTCTCATCTATATTCAGAGAAACTAATTAAACATCATGTTTAGGCAGTGAGACATTAATTACTGTGTTTTGCCAGAATGTCTGTAGCACTCTGTGGTGCACTGTGGGAACAACCTGCCACTCAAAGCTGGATGGAGCTGTGGATGGGACCAGCTGCGGGGAGAATAAGGTGAGCTTTCTCTTTCTGGACTTACAAATGGAACTGGAAGCTTTTGTTGATGAAAACTGGCACTCTTTTATAGCTGCAGGAAATTGCCTTTGTTGAATGGAAGTCCTGTTTTGTAGCGCTGAAAGTTATTAAATGGAGATTATAGGATTTGAGGCTTTTTTTGAACATTAGCAGAAAATGATTCCACCTTCACAACAATAAAAGTGTAGGATTTAAAACAACCAGAGTCATTAAACAATACAAGTAATCCCTCAAAGCATACCATTGGCAAGGTGGCAAATGAAGTGAGAAATAGCTGTAGCATCTTGAATTATTCTTTAAACAAAATAATATAGCTTTAAGGTTTCGGGCGCTTTGCTCAGGAATTTCTTTTCAGCTTTCTGAGCTTCCACCAGAATTTAATTTCTGTAGAGTTGTGGTTCTCAAGCTCTTCATGCATCCCCCACCCTTTAAAGAATTAAAATGATAACCTCAAGAGTTACTTGATTTTAAAACATTAAAAACCGACCACTCCACCAGCCTCTGATTATTCAATAATAATAATAATAATAATAGAAGTAAAACAAGATGTGCAATCATTTTGAGAACTCCCAAATAGTACAATCTGTGCACAAAAACCAAACAAAATAAAATTATAAGCTAAACATTTTTACTGTACTGAGGGCAGCAATACATTTATTTAAAAAAGAGCAACAATACAATTCAATTTGTGTAAAAAAAAAAAAAAAAGAAATTAAAAGAAAACGCATGTGCCCGTATTAATGAAATTATTGAATATCCTCATCAGTTGGGTCAGATGTCATCTTATTACACTCTAATTTTCACCAAGATTGATTTTCAAGAGATTTTTCTGCTTGTGAATCACCATCAATCATCAAAACTTGAGTGGCTTACTAATCTGACTGCGGTGTGAGGTTTCAGCATGTGGTATTAATTTTTAAACTTCTTTCTGCCAGCTGACAGTTTCATTCAATTTAATTTATTGCTCTTTACTGTAATTCCAACAAGCTATCATCGATTCTTGAAATCAAGAATCTTATTTTTTATAATTGTTTTGAGTGGGTTCACATTTACTCTGTAGCACAAGTCGAGTCTGCAGAATATGTGCACCATTACAAGCGACATGTCAGCCCGTTCATACCCCAAATTCCTCGCTCTGATTTGACCACTTCAGCCAATATCCCTCTTATGGTTTCTCTGATTTAATGTGACACTTTCTTCAGCCTGCAAAGTTTTCTTCTATGTAAGTGAAATAAAACTCCTTTCACGCGCCATCTGATGGGTTGGAATCGCTCCCTCACAGGCTGTCCATTCACCACGGAAACATGGGTTATGTAACACAAAAACAAATCAGGACTAAGTATTAGTTCCACCTGTAGCTTTTTAGGACCAAACAAAAAGTGGTCTACCTGCCCAATCCCACATTTTGAGCCACTGCTGTAGAGTAAATTAATGACTTTCTAACCTAACACCCCATGATAAATTCAGTCAAGAAATAAAGCTAGTCTCACCCCTGTCATGTCCCATACTAATCGGTGATTCATTTCATCTTCTGAGTGTCTTGTATTTTATTTTTTATGGTTTTATTAAAGGTGAACTCAGTCGTCCTGCTTCCTTGTAGCTCATAATTGGAGCAGACAAGCTCATCGGCCTTCAGAGATAAATTTCAGACCAGTTCAGAGACGTGCAGCAGATCCAAACAAACAGTTCAGACATACAGTAATGTAGCATGCAAATGATGCTGCATTCATTCCCTGCTAAGGGAAAAGCTGCAGCTTTCAGAAGCAGTAGGGTAAACGTTGGTGTCTGTTTGCAGTGGTGTATCAGTAGGGACTGTGTACCAGTAGGATATCACCCCGAGAGCGTAAACGGTGGCTGGGCTTCATGGAGCGAGTGGTCAGCCTGTTCCAGGACGTGTGGAGCTGGTGTCCAGAGCGCTGAAAGAGACTGTGATAACCCGATGTAAGTTTGATGGATTTTATTCCTTTACAGACAACAACACTCAGAATTGGACCAAACTGCAAATTATTTCAGCCTTGAATCTGTTTTTAACTACTCTTGTATAAACCAAAAACCTTTTGTGTCAGTTTATGAATTGTGAGCACTTTATTGCTGCTAACAGGACATTTCACTTAAACAGCCATAAAATAAAATCAAGTACTTATTATTTTTACTGAAGATTATTCTGTCAGTTTTCATAAAATCATTTTAAAAGGCAAAGTTGGCTTCTTTTGAACAATACAATAGCAGTTGTTTTATACTATAATTAGATCATGTAGAAAGCATTAAGATTTATTTGAATTATTTCAAACTTCTGTTTCTCATTAGTTCTGCCAGGTAGAGCGTACAGTACACACAAATATTTAAAAGATAAGTGTTATTGTTTGTTTGTTTTTGTTGTATATATTTTGTTAAAAATGTAATCTGCCTTCTTTGGCTGCAGATATGATTATTTATTGTGTATTTTTGTTTTAAAAAGTTTGTGATGCCATTTGTCATAAATAAGAATATAAAAAGCCGAAAGGAAACTGGAACAAAAAATGCTTTCAAACTTTTCCTTTTAAATCAGCCTTCATATAAAAAACCCCTCTTTTAAATCATTTAAATGCTAATTACCATCTCCTGCTGAAATGTTACGTTAAAATCAAATAAAGTATTTAAACTTTTATTTAATTTCTCTAACTTTATTCCATTTTTTAAACTTTATCATTACTTTACATGTTCAGTGGATTCATTAAGTAGTTCTGCTGAACTCGTCATGTTTCTGTATACAGTTTTGAAATACACTTGTTTTTACTGAACAGATTTACATTTAGTAACCAACGTCAGTATTAATTAATTGGTTTCCAGAGGTAATGTTAGTCATCACAGCTTTAGCAATAACAGGAAATGGAAGTTAAGGACAAAGACAGAAGTCTAAAGAATAACTTGGTGGTCAGTTCTGTGGTCTTGTAATCTTGAGGCTGCAGGTTCGAGCCCAGGCTGAGGCAGGAAGGACATACTGCATAAAAACAATTGCCAAGTCTTTCATGCCTGCTGTGGCAACCCCTGAAAAGAAGAAATATAATTATTTTTATTTATATATATATATATATATATATATATATATATATATATATATATATATATATATATATCTCAGTAGCAAAAAAACTAAAAACCAGAATGTGTACTGACTAGTTTCTCCCTACCTTTCTCCCTGTCTCTTAAAAATATTTAAGAGACAGAATAGTGACTTGCTCTGTAATGAAAGCTGCAATTTTAACATCTTGGCTGACGTTCACGCTGCACAAAAGTTCTTGTGTATCGTTAAATGTCGGATGTTTTTTAAAAAGTCTCCTTGTTAGTGCCTGTCAGCGTACATTCTCACACTTATGCGGCAAATAATAGAGAAGCATTGCAGCAATTTTGCAGGAAAGATGAGATGTGAGAGCTCTCCTTTGGTTTTCACGGCCCCGCTGCTCCTCATTCAGCTACAAGAAAGCTGCTTTTAACAGCCTGTAACTCAAACCTAATTATGATCACTGACTTGAAGGTTCTGGTCCCATTAGAGGCCTTGGTCATGGCTGAATGATGCTTGTTAACACAGTTCTCAGCTCCTCAGCCCTTAAAACCATAACAAAGCTCAGCTGAATCACAGTACCAGCACAAAAAAACAACTCGGACATAATTTAGCACATGAAGTTGGAGCTTTTCACAACAAATTGAAAGGCGGGTGCTGCTCGGACACAATCAGCTTTCCTTAGTTTTAGTTTTCCACCTTTCAGGTTTTCTACATTTTGTTGTACAATCAGCATTAATCAAGGCCATGGTTCTCAACCAGAAATGGATGAAATGCTCCCTCCAGGTCAAGAAAGAGTCTCTGCCTCACATGGAGGAGTTCAAGTATCTGGGAGTCTCGTTCACAAGTGATGGCAGGCTGGAGCGAGATGGATCAACGGATCGGGGCCTCGTCTTCATTAATGAGGGCATTTTTTTTTGTTGGTCGTGGTGAAGAAAGTGTTGAGTCGAAAGGCAAATCTCTCAATTTACTGGTCCATCTACGTTTCAATCATCATCTATGGTCATGAGGTTTGGATCATGACCGAAATTTCAGATACAAGCAGCTGAAGGGTGGGTTAGGGTTAGGGAGATAGCCACAGAGATAAGGTGAGGAGCGCCATCATCTAAGGGGAGCTCAGAGTAGAGCTGCTGCTCCTTCACATCGAAAGGAGTCAGTTGAGGTGGTTCGGGCATCTGATTAGGATGCCTCCTGGACGCCTCTCTTTGGAGGTTTTCTGGGCATGTTCCCCTAGGAAAAGACCTCAGGGTAGACCCAGAACTCCCTGGAGGAGTTATGTATCCTCTCTGGCCTGAGAACACCTCGGGATCCCCTAGGAGGAGCTGGAGAGAGTCACTGGGGAAAGAGATGTCTGTTTTTTCTTTTGGACCTGTTGCTTCCATGACCAAACCATGGATAAGCAGGTGGATGGACAGACAGACAGACAGACAGACAGACGGATGGATCAACATTAATGTTTGTAAAGTTGTTAACACTCATTATTTGATATTCCAACTTCAGTTCATTTACACCGTTTTAATTCACAATAAAAGTAGCTCCAACGGGTCTGATGCAGATCCAGTTACTCCCTGTCAAATCCAATCAAATTCATCTCAATCCAGTACTCCCTAATCCCTTGTTGTTCTCAGCCTTTTATCCATTCCCTCATCCCTACCGATGTTCATTTAATACATCCCTACTGTTCTTTTTCTTGAGTACCATCCGGCGTTGTCCTAAGTTAGCCTGATGAGTAACCCTCTTCTTCACACCAATCACAGGACTCGCATGATGAGGAACAACCTGCAGATCCATCCATTCCCTCATCTACTCTTTTTTTTTTTTTTTTTCTTTTAAGGTCTGATTAGAACAGTAAATTTGTGACATACTGTAGTCCTCGCTAGTGAAGTAAAAATTCATAGAAAATTTACTATATACATATGCAGCAGTTTTTGATGTAAAAACGAGGATAAAACTAAGGAAAAGAGGGACAATAAAGCATAAAGTTTATTGCTTTATTTGATGGGATTGTCATTTATCTGCTCCACTGCTGGGCCTTTACCTAACCTTAGCCTTCATGTCTGAGGCTTGAATGCCACCAGAAAAACCTTTTCAGAGAAATGATCTTTCAGAGAAATGAACCTCAGTTCTTTTAACTGCGAAGGAGTTTGAAGAAGTGTTTGGTCCAAAAGCAGCTTAAAGTCATGTTTATCTCATTGTAGAATCCACAGACCAGGGCCATGCAGGTCTTCGAATGTCACTATCCAGTATGCATTTGGATGAAAACGGCAATAAAAACCTGAGTGGAAAGTTGTATTTTAGCATAATAACACAAACAAAAGCATTTTGATTGAACAAAAAAAGTCAAAGCCAACTTTCAAACTAATAATTCATACAAATTAAGTTTCTTTTAAAAGATGGACTGAAAAACCACTTGCAAAATGCTGTGTGCTCCTAAACTGCAGATGACAAGTTTTAAAAACTGTTAAAAAGTTTGTTTATATAAAAGTCTGAAACTCCTGTCTTTGACTTTATGAAGTCTGGTGCATTTTATCTCCATTTGTGATAACTTAAGTCTATCTGGACTTAATCAAATTATTTTGACAAAAATCAGAAGAAACATCGCTGTCTAAATAACTTCTCACATCCAATATTATCATAGTAAAACAAAGCTAAGATGGTTAAAAAAAAGGGGTGTGCAAGCAAAGTATGTGTCAAGAAACACATTTTAGGGAAGATACAGTTACTTTTCTGACATTTTAAGTGCCAAAAAAATTAAAGTTTGGATCCAAAGACAAAGTTTGCAGATCTGTCTTCCCCAATTAATCAGGATCAAAGAGTCTGTATCAGAAAGGTGGCCAACACTCCAAAAGACTCTTTAAATGAGATCTAATGTTAAACTGAGTCAGTCTGACAGGACAATTATTGATGCAGCACTCAGTTTGTTGTCTCCATGGTTCAATAGCAAATTCTACTCAAAGCCACATGATATTATTAATGAGAAACAAAACCTTCTGATGTGGCGGTGCAAAACTGAACTGTTGGCACAATCAATTGTCACTATCTTCCCTTTAGCTGATTATAGTCATGGAAGTGTTGTTCTATGTGGATGTGTCTCTGTTACAGACTGAGAGACCTGTCAGGACTGAGAAAACATAAATAAATCATCTGGGTTTAAAATCTTATGGAGGTAACAAGATTAAGGTCTGCATATTCAGATAAATTAGATTTCAGTCTTTGTCTGTGCCTAAATTCATGAAAAAACATTTTAAAAAAGGTACTTTATGAAGACTGATGGGGTAAAAAATCAAACACAGTAAAATCTGTAACAGTTGGGAGGATCTGAAGTTTTTTAGCTAGACTAAACATAAAAATGCAGCCTTACAGTTATGTAAGCACAAAAACTAAAACCGTTGTTTTTTCAGACAATTTTGCTAGAAAATCAATGAATTGGAGGATTTAGGGTTGAATCTGGATTTTAAGAGAATATTCACAAAAGAAAATTAAACACACATGCAAAATCTTTGTTTTGAGGGCTTTCAGTGGTCCTATGAATTTCAAGGAATATATCTATATATATGGTTTTGTTTCCTGTTCCAACCAGTGTGGTT
This sequence comes from Kryptolebias marmoratus, assembly GCF_001649575.2. Classification (NCBI taxonomy): domain Eukaryota; kingdom Metazoa; phylum Chordata; class Actinopteri; order Cyprinodontiformes; family Rivulidae; genus Kryptolebias; species Kryptolebias marmoratus. Next base: position 23,612,185 of record NC_051444.1, read on the forward strand.
TAAAATGTGATATCACAGGAAAGATATAGACTTGGCTGTCATACACCAATAAGAACTCAAAAATACACAACTTTGTCTATTTTTTTTGGTCCCTTTAGACTTGAAATTAACTCATTAACTCATCATTTGTTTTAACTTTCTTTAAAGCTCAGTCCTGTTAAATTGTTAAAATATGTCTCCTTTGTTGTACCTCTCAGACTTTAATTTGGTTTCTGATAGTGAATCTCCAAATATAAAAATATAACAGTGAGCTTTTTGAAATAAATATTAAAACCTTATTCTTTCTCATATTGTTTTTTCTATGTAGATGAAGCAACATAGAAATAACCTCTTGACTATCTTACAGTCCAAAACACAGAGGGAAATATTGCTTGGGAGAGCGACAGAAGCACAAGATCTGTAACACCATGCCGTGTCCTCCTGATCAGCCCAGCTTCAGAAACATCCAGTGCAGTCACTTCAACGGCCTGCCGTATAAAGACAAGTTCTACAAATGGGAGGCAGTCGTCAGCAAAGGTCCCTTCATTCAGCCTTTTTATGGTCCTGCTCGTGTGTAATTGTTGTCAGCTTTACATGTTTTCCTTTTCTCTTTTTGGACAGTTAATCCCTGTGAACTGCACTGCCGTCCACTCAATGAACAGTTTTCTGAGAAGATGCGAGACGCTGTTATCGACGGGACGCCGTGCTATGAAGGCAACGAAAGGAGAGACATGTGCATCAGTGGCATTTGTCAGGTATCAGTACAACTCACACATAACACATCAATAATGGATTGTTTTTTTCTCCTTTTTTGTTTTATTTCAATCTTCTTGTTCCATTTCTGCAGTTCTATTTGCCATGATTGATTATTTTTGTGTATTTTCTTTGATTTTCACTTCTCCTTTTTGTTTCTTTTCTTTTTGTTTCCTGTTTTTTTGTTTTTTTTTTACTAAATCCTGAATCACGTGTTTATGTCAGATTTTATCTGCACTCCACAGTCAGTCACTCCTCTTTCTTGTGCATGACCTCTTTCTGTTCTCGGTTTTCTCCTTGTTATCTTATCTTTAATAATCCCTTCTTACCTGATTGTGTGGAGTTTGGAGTTGTTTGTGGATTTCTCCCTTGCTTTTCTTTTTTTTATTCGGAATTACCTCACTTTGTCCAATTTCGGTCACCTTGGCGTTAGTCGCACTGATCTTAAAGTTAATCCTCGCCTTGTTTTCTCTGCGTGTTGCACATCTGACATTCTCCACGACAATGAGTGTGTTGATGGAGAAACGTGGTGGCCGTTATCACTGAAGATAGGCAAAAGCAGAAACAGAATCCTATCACCTTGGGCTAAAATGCCATCTGCTGATAGACCCTGACTGAATCCTGACTGGACACCAGTCAGACTCTGGGCTCTGGCTCTCTGACATTTTGTGACATTTTTTTTTGTCAATCACCTTCATGTTCTTTGTTGTACCTGCACAGTTGGGTTTACTGGAGAGTTGCTGAACATGAAGAAAAAATTCAAAGGGTTTTTCTTTTCTATCGAGTAGTTTAACTACACATCTATTAAAAGGCCTCTTTTTCTCTTTTTTTCTGCTACTTTAACCTTTAAGTTTACCGCTTTTCAGAAATACTATTGAATCCATTGCACAGCTCACTTGTTAAGTTTAGTCAGTTACTTCACAGATTCAAAGTAATTATTGGTATTGCATATTCAGATAAGAATTGAACGACGACTTTGGAAAATCCATAAGCCACGCAGCAGTACAGCATAAACAATATTGCATCAATAATTCTTATTTATTTGAGTCATATGCATAAAGCTACATTACAGCATCTGCGATCTTGTATCTTGTTAACACAGAGTCAGAAAAAAGTGAACTTACCCTCAGATAAAGTTTAAAAATAGACACCACACTTACTTTTTACTTAGTTTGAGAACTGTTTGAGCTCTTCAACCACATCACAATGGGTTTTTTTTATGACTAATGGGATATTTCCTTCCTGTCTTTTATTAAACCTCCTCTGAAACAGTTTGAACCTCTCTACTACATTTTCACTGATCTAAAATAAAACTTTTATGTGAATGTTTTTTACTACAGTAAAGTATGAGTTTTTCTGTCAAAGTTTTATGGTTTTATTTTTATGCCTTTTCATTCGTACCTGGTGGGAATTGCTGCATGCAGCGATATAAAAACAATAAAGCAGCGCAGGACAAATTACCACAGGTTTGTTTTTTTTCCATTTCATTTGCATTTTCATTTGCATCGTCTTCCTCGTGAAGTCAAAAGTACACAAAGTAGACTGTGCTGGTTTTGTCATTTTTACAAGGTTATGTTCATATAAATTAAACTTTTTCAGGGGCTTTTCACTCAGAAGAAAACGGATAAACAATCCGACCCATAAATATCAGCCTAATGTCTGTTTTGATGATGTGGACTCCTTTGTGACGTGTGTGTTACAGAATATTGGCTGCGATTATGTGATTAACTCCAACTCTGTGGAGGATCGCTGCGGAGTGTGTAACGGCAACAGCTCCACCTGTAAAACTGTCAGAAGAACGTTTGAGGAGAGTGAAGGAACCGGTATGTTTCATATTACATTTCCTTAATCAGGAGGCATTATTTAAAATGTCTTTTATCATACGACACATGATGTGATCAACTGAAAAAGAAACAATTTGGAAGATTTCAAGTTAAAAAAGAAAAAAGACAAACTTCACAATTGAATGAAATGATTACAAACTGTTTGTGCAACTTGGACAACTGAAACGAAACAGCTTTTCTTTCTTTGAGAATGTCCTCTAGATCAAAATACTTGATGTTACAGTTTGACTCATTTAACTGTGACCGTATTTAGGCTATGTTGACATTGGGCTGATCCCTGAGGGCGCCTGGGACATCCTGATAGAGGAAGTGTCAGAAGCTGGGAATTTCTTGGCGCTTCGAAGTGATAACCCCAGCAAGTATTTTCTGAACGGAGGCTGGACGATTCAGTGGAACGGCGAGTATAAGGCCGCTGGAACGGTGTTCACCTACGAGAGGACGGGACAGCTGGAAAACCTGACGTCTCCTGGGCCCACACTTGAGCCACTGTGGATTCAGGTAGTATTTTTTTTTTTTTTTTTTATTGTGAAAGCAAATTTGTGCAATTGCGGTAAACACTAGAACAGGTTTCTGTTTTCACCATATTTGCATATTTGCGCCAGAGACATTGGCGTACAAAAGTCTTAAAGTCAAAACCTCTGTTAACATGGATATCTAAAGATTGAGTTATGTCTATTTTTGACAGATACAAGTGTAAGTCCCTTCATGCAAAAGGCTTTAAGACTATTTAGCAGCTCATTTGAGGTTGTGTCAATAATGTTTCAGTCCAGATGTTGTGGAGCGGCTGCAGCAGAACTTCCAGTTCTCTCAGATCAGTGAATTTTTGAGAATGCTGAGCGTTCTTCTAGTTAATTGCTGTTGAAGCCATCCCCTTTTCATCCTGAGCTTCAGATGGGAGGAAGTGGTCTTCCAGAACTCATATTTTAGTTAATTACTTTCTGCTCTCTGGCAGTATGGTGTTTTTCTCTTCTAGTGGCTGCAGCACAAGCTTGTTACGTGACTGGAAAAACCTCCATGTTTCTGTATGGTAATTTAGAGGTGCATTTATTTCGTTTTTAAAGAAATATCACCCATAGAATTACATTTCTTTAAAAATAAAAAAATAAAAATCAATATTTTGCTCAAGTATCTAAAAGAAATTCTGGTTTAACTGCATTATTTTACAGGTTTTGTTAAGTGAGGTGTTTCTTACACTATTATCACATTTGATACTTAATATTGTAGCAAAGATGCAGGAAGATTTGATTTTTAATGGTTACTCTCACTTGAAGGTCATATTTGTGCGGTTGGAAGAGTTTACCATCACTTCAAACTCAGCTTAATTTTCCCAAAGCTCCTCCTAAACCCCTCTGCTGCCATGTAGACATTTTAATTGGTCTTTCTTGATTTTTCTACAAGCAGTTCTATCTAAAGGTTTGTGCTTATTCTTCTCTGGACCTCAGCTTCACCTCCACTCTTTATGTCAAGTACAATTTCATAATGAGAAGTTGAGCGATGATGTAGGGATAGGATTTCAGGAGTTCCTCGTCTTTTACCGAACAATGACTGCAAACAAGCTGAAGTTAAAGATCCGAGGGCTTCGTTGACATTATCTGAAAGTTCAGCAAAGACTACCTGACAAAATCTTTGTTTAGTTTGAGTTTTGAAGCCGACAAGTTCTTCCTGCTGAAGAAGTTCTCAGGTGTATTATTATCCGATAACATGTCAAACCAAAATCCCAAGACAGCATTTGTTCTGCAAGGCTAAGATGTCACAACGATCAGCTTTTCTGACGTTAAAATGACAGCTACACTGTGTAGGCATAAACCGGGGAGAGAGAAATAAAATGTCAGTGCTTGTTCTGGCAAAAACGGGAGGAAAACAGTTCTGTACTTTGTTACGTCAGTAGATACCTTTTCACCTCTGCATTAATATCCTCCAGTGGCAGACGTAAATGTTGTTTTTTTGTACTAGGTGTATGCATTTCCCTTGTTTATCCGGCTCATATCACAGTAAAATATATGCTTACCGGGTTCGGAGTATGTGTTGAGTTTTACTATGAGGATCCCATTCTCCTCTGTTCTTATTGCCTGCTGCCAAAAAGCAGGCAGTAATGTTTTTGTCTGCGTGTGAACCTTCAGGAAGTAATCACTGTATGCAAAGCTACACTTCATTAACTTTTGGAGCCAACCAAATTTAAGATGGCTACCACAGTCTACTAACCCTAGAAAACACATGAATGGCTACAATTCAGCCGGTTTTACAGATATTAAGCTAAAACTTGTCGTGGTAGGAGCAGAGTCATCCACAGCAAATACTATGATTGTGAGATGTCACAATATTGTGCAAGCATTACTTTCAGCTATAACCCTGATAATTCACAACATTCGATGATCTTAGTTTAAAATGTGTTTAAAACATTATAAGGCGATATTCAACCCTTTTAAGAAGTGCTAGGCTTTGAACTACCTGTTTTCTGCTGTCTCAATCAAAATGAGACACGTTTATACAGTTTTTATGGTTTTATAGATGTGACGGCAACATAATCTAACAATTTGGTAAATTCTTTTTGTGTGTAACAGCTTCTCTTTCAGGAGCCCAATCCAGGAGTGCGGTATGAGTACACGATCCGACGAAATGACTCGGATGAAAACAACATCCCAACCCCTGTTCACTTCTGGAAATATGGATTGTGGACTGAATGTAGTGTTACCTGTGGAACAGGTGAGAGATGTTGCTTTGCTTGAGATGATTGACTTGTTTATCTCTCTTCCAGTTTGTCTGCGTATTTCACTCTCAGAAACTGATTCAGAAAGAGTTGTGCTGCATTTAGTCTGTCCTCAGCTGATCTTTTCCTTATTTGATCTTACTGAAGGATACTGACTCCATTTTTTTTTTGTTACAACCCGAAGGTGTAAAAGTAATAGTCAGAACCAATAAAGTCGATGAACAATATTTGTTATTACAAATAAGATGGGATTCCCATAAAACTTATTCCTGTCGCTGTTATTCCTGTAAACCCGATGTAAACAAAACACTCCTCAGGCGGGCAAACCCGCATAAAACACTCCACATGTCACAGCAAACTTAATTAGTGCACCCGACTCACTGCGAAATAGCTACATGCATCTTCAATCTCAAAATAACACTGCATCAGGATCGGGTCTCAAGCATTAGGACAGCGACATGGAATATTCTGTCAGGGAAGTGACCTGGAAGTACAAAAAACAAAACAAAACATACAAATATGAAAATAAATAGTTAGGCCGCCCTCACATATATTAAACAAACAATCCCAGAGAAACTGGGCGGACTAACAAAAGGAAAATCAATATTCTAAGGACAGCAGGTCGCAGCAAATAGAATTACAAAAAAAAAACCATTCAGCTCAGGTAGTCATTCTGCAGCGTCGAAGACCCCACGCTCAGATGCTCAGTAATATATTAAAATTGTGACCCACAGTTGTCAAGCAGAGAGCATGTGGGCCCAACACCTGATCACTCACAGGAAAAACACACAACAAACCTAGCAGCCTTCCTTTTATGGAGGCCTAATAATCGGGGCGTGGCTACACCTGTGACCCATTACATTCTGTCAACTGAAAACTGTAGCTATAATATGGATATAATCACTGTAGGTGGTAGATGATGTGCAATAAAATGGGAGTCCAATCAAAATAAGATTGAAACTTTAAAACCAGGCAACTAATGCAGCACAAGATTTGAAGCTTGGTCTCACAACTATCACACATACATGGTCAGGTAAAAATACATGATACTGTATGTTGCTGTTTTACAGATATGGCACAATTCCAAAATATATAAAAATAATACATTTAAAAAGAATGTTTGGGCTGCCATCAGCTTCAAAGCACTTCTGAATTGGTTTTGTGACAGTCTAATGGAGGGATGGAAAATTAATTCCCCCTGAAATACATTTTCCTTTTTTTTTTTTTATGATTTCCTGATGATGGTGGAGAGTCGTCTCTCTTTTCTCTCTCTCTGTGCTGTTGGCTCAGCGTGCACAACACATGCTCTCGCCCACTTGTTGAAATTGTAATGTATTACTCATCTTACAGGATAAATTTCCCCGCAAACCAGACCGGGAGCCTTTGCCTCCCCTGACCCCTTAAATGCGCATCCACCTTTAGTAATGTGGAGTTAATGTAATATAAACACGCTTTCGTATCCATCTATTAATCTGATCATGTCCTACTCTGACGTTCTCAGTCTTCTAAATAGGAATTGCTCTTCTGTTTTCTCTAATGCACAACCATGACCATCACCAAACTTGGATCGTCGTCCACAATATTCATCCTATTTACTGCTAATCTGAACGGAGATGCCACTTAGTCACTTTTGCAATCACTTTCTGACTAAAGCTCCTCCATTATTACTCATTCCAGAGATCCTGATTGTATGTTAATTGTCTATTTTTCCTGTGGGGTGGAGATGTGTGTAAATATTGTTTGTGCTGCTAGGAAGCTAAGTTTTACCGTTGGCCTTTGGGTGTTTGGAGGTTTAGATAGAAATTCACAGGGGGGGGTCGAGGTTTTGCAGTCACACATACAAATCTGTGAAACACTCTCTTTTAAGGGCTTTGAAGCCTACATGAAAGTTTTTCCTATCTTTTACTATCATCATTGTAATTTCATATACTTTTTCATTTTTATAAAGTGTTTGAATGTAGTTATGTATGTTTTTTTTTTGTTTATTCTAATCAGTTTTGTCATCAAATGATTGGATATCTTTAGTAAGATAATGAGAAAAGTGGAATTTTTTTGCAAAAAATTGTAGTTGATAAAAAATAAAAGAAATAAAAGCCGAGCATTCCTCGAAGGAATGTATATCGTCCACCGCCTTTCAAGTCAGACTTAGAAACTGAGACCATCTTGTGCTGAGAAAGCATCGTATGTGTTTTGGTCAAACCTTGTAAATTACATTTTTCAAAATCTTATGTGGTATTGCAAGATTTTGCAAGATATGTTAGCACCTTACAGAATGTGCTGTGAATTATTCTCAGCTACTGCCACACCAAATTTTAGCTCAGTATATGTGTCAATAAGACCGAGGTATAGTCATTTTTGTGTGTCCTCAGGTCAGTTAGCTGTGTCGGTCATCTTGATTTGACTCCTAAAGTTAATCAGTTTTAGATGTAAATCCAATGAGTCTATCAGAGAGTTTTAATAAAATTCATTCAAATCTGCCTTTCTGCTGCAGGCAATCAACAGTCTTATTTAATTATAAACTAATTTATTGAACCAACAAATGTGTTTGTCAGGTAAAGTCTTATTATAAGCTTCAGACCCCCATGTGCACATGTTTGTAGGCTCAGTGAAAAAATGTTTCTCACGGTTTCCCTTTTTTTAAGTCAGGCTTTGTATGCTCTCATAAATTTCTGCACTTAATAAAATAAATATACAAGGTAAAATATTGATTGCCTAAAAAAGTGCTTTATTCTTTTGGTACCCATAGCAAGTCTGTAAATGGCTTTTTCATTTAACAAGTTAAGACCCTCCAGGAGTTTTTTGGTGTGGGGTTTAGTTCTCTCTGATCTACGAAAAAAAGCGGGTGACCTTTTGGTTTTATACAGTGAGAACGAGAGGAAATCAATGAAAACTTTCAGTCAAACAGAGAAATATAACACCCTAAAAATTATGTCCAAAGACGTTTTGAAAGTAGTGCTCGGTCGAACAAAAATAACTTGTCAATGTGCTTTCAATATATTTCCAAGGACCACGTCCAGCTTCATGGGTGTTCAGCCAATTTGATTGAGCCGGTGCTTTTTAAAGGGAAGAGGCTGCACAAACTGTAAAGGAGTCCTTCGTTTTGACTTTGATCCATTCACCCCATTGGCTTTTTGTATAAATAGGACTGTTTTTTATTTAATCAGTATTTGCCCCGTGTCCCCCCCTCACCAGCCTGGGGAATTCTCTTTAATCTGTCACACAGAAACAAATGTAAAGATCGCCCCGAATACCACCAGCTCATTACCATGTTTCAGATCAGTGTCCCCTCAGAGTAGGTGTCAGGATTTTTATTCCTCTTTTGGTGCTACGTAAAATGTAACCTCAACATACCACTAGTTGTAATTACATGTGTTTATTTCATCAGCTTTTTACTCTTTAGTTAAAGTTGATGAAACAACCACTTACTGTAGCCTACTGTCCCTCCTAATGTTCCCTTATCTCATCAGGATTTTATAACATTTTTGTTGTGCAGCGACTTATGTTGTGCTTTGTCTGAAATTAAATTAATGAAACTATTTGCATGATCAGTTCAGGGCAAAAGCACAAAGCACATTTTTTCAGAAAGTTCAGTTTTCCAATTCCCATGGTTTGATTTCTCCATCTTTCCTTGTTTCAAAAGAGTTACGCAATGTACCACTATGTCTTTAATGGTCCACTCTTTAGCTGCTCCCACTTACAAAAGATGGACGTTGTTTTTTTTTTCTGCTGTGCAGTCCGACTATGTCACAGAATTGTGAAAGTAAAGTGTATTTCAGCAAAGGTCAAAAGTAGCAACGGACTTAGTAGCAGTAATTTTATTTGTGAAAATGGTGCATTAGGGGAAGCAGCACTGCCAGAAGAGCCTGCAGAAATATATTTATGGCAATTTGACTTTTGTGAAGTCAGTTTTGTCAAATATATGGGTGCTTAAGTTTGACCAATCAGAAAATGTGCTGTCAAAGCGCACATTTATGGTTATAATAGTTGTTTTCACCAGTGCTGTTCAGAAAATGGCTGGTTCTTACGTGTGAAGAGATTATTTTTGTTATTATGGACAAACTGCCTCCGAGTGTTCCCATTTTACCCACAATCACAGTGCATTAGATCAAAATGACTAACACAGGACAAGTCCCATTTGTTTTGTAAATTCAGCCAATACCCTCCCTGAGTGTTTTTGTGCAATTTTTCTGTTTATTGCAACACTCCAGGTTGGAGTATTTATCTGACTTTCGATCCGGCATAGTAATGTTGCCCATCTGTGAGGCTGTAAATTAGCCGTCGGACGTGCACTGTGGCCCTGAGCAGCAGCGGAGCAGGTAGTTGTTACCTGCCTCAGCAGAATGAAAGACCTCTCAGGAGTGTGAGAGCAGTAATGGAGCAGTGGGGAGGGAAGAGATAAACCTGTCACAGCCTGAGGAGGAAAGTACTTAGATGTACTGCTGCGTGTAATGTTGTTTGAAATTTCCAAGAGGCACTTTTAACTTTGGTAGTTACTGAAAGGTGTTTCTGGCCAAAGCAGCCTTATTTTGGAGACTACTGTGTCTCACCTTGTCAGAGATGTGCGATCAGCATGCTCCTGTTCAAGCACCATCACACAGGAAATACTTTAAACTAATGTCTTATGTGTGAAAATGATGGAAGTTATAGCTGATTTGGTCTAACCTGGAAAGTAACATTCTGTACGAACTCGCGCTCAGTGTTTTGAATCCCTCTCAGCTACTACCACATCAGATTGTAGCTCAATGTCTGTACAACTGACTGCGTTAGAGATATTTTTGTGTAGGCTAAGATCAATTAGCTGTGGCAACCATTTTGAAACTGGATTGACTCCAAAACTTAATCATAAGGTGTAGATAAACCTCCAATGATAAATGCCCTTAACGTTTTTTCAGTGGTTCATGAGATATTTTGCTAACAGACAGACACACTAACATGTACACACAGACAGGCAAAAACATTATTGACACATTTTGCCTTTTGGTGATGATTACATGAAACTTATCAGCTTCTTTCTGTGCTCAGAAAAAAAAGGGTAAAAGAAAACTGAGTTATATTTACTGATTGGTCTTCCAGAAAAGGTTTCTAAAATGAAATGGCTTCAACATTTTAAAATACTGGGCCTGAATAGATTTGTCTTTCATGAAATTTACATTTAGAACAGCTTTACTGCTTAGTCATTATGTGTGTTTTTTAGGTTTTTAATCTTTGAGTCATACCAGAACGCTTCATTGATATATTTTTTTTCTTCTCAAAGCAAAGGCTCAAATTGAGCTAAAAGTTTCATCACACAGATATTTTTCTGTGGCGCAGAAAGAACTAAACAAATCAAAAGTTCCTTTTTTTTACCTATTTGTTTAAAAACATATGACATTTGTTTAAGGACACATTGATTAGTAGTTAATCAACTGGTTCAGGAAATTGATTATTGGCTCCTACGATTGGAACAATATTTGTTTGTAAGAATTAACACATTTTTATTCCAATATAGTAAAAAATAGTGTTTTTTGTTTTACTTAAAATGAACTTAAATTGACATATTAAAAAATAATCTAATATTTTTGGGGGTGTATTTTGGGTGTATTATCATATGACATTGTTTAGCGGTCAGCCCTGTTGCCTCACAGCAAGAAGGTCCTCAGTTTGAGTCCGGGGTCTTTCTGTGTGGAGTTTGCCTGTTTTCCCTGTGTTTGTCTGAGTACTCCGGCTTCCTCCTTACAGTCCTAAACCATTCATGTTCAGCCTGATTGGAAACTCTAAATTGTCTCTAGGAGTGAGTTTGAGCGTGTGTGGTTTTGTCTTGTCTCCTTGTGGCTTTGTGATGGACTTGTTTTTGCTTATAGCACGCTGGGATAAGCTCCAGCAACTTTAATTAGGAAGAAGCAGCAGATAATGGATGGGCGGATATTTGGCCTTCTATACATCCATTTATCTACTCGTGTGTCTATTTTATGTAAAGACATTGAAAAATTAGTAACACTAAACACTGACTCTACTGTCTGACTTTCCATAACTGCACGATGTTGCTGTTTGGCAACATACCAGCTTACTGAATAAAAAGTCACAAAAAGACAGAATTAAAACACATGGTGCAAATAGCTCATAACTTTTATATTGTCGTATTTCTTAAAATTATGCAAATGCAAGAAAAATTGGGAGAAATCTTTGCATGTTGAGGAGCTCTTCCACCCAACTCATCATCACAGTCAGTGTGGGAAAGAGTCAGGGTTTCTTGGGTTCAAATGTCATGTGATACATTTCAAGCATCTAATTGGTTAACACTGAGCCTCTCCTTCAATGTAAAAGCCAGTCGGTGTTTAAATTGTTTTTAAATATTAGGATTTGTTAAAAGAAAAAGTGTACACTGCTATATGGCAACACCATTTAGTAGAGGGTTACCTTTTGAGTTTCTAAAGCCAAATTTTGACAGTTGTAGTAATGAACTGTTTAATAATAGTCTAACAGTCACACATACAAGACTTGCAGACATGGTGCAATAAAGTCTGATAAGAATTTATGAAACCGAAAATTTTGCAAATTCAGCCTGTAATGCTACAAAAGTTCACTAAGCATAAGAATGAACAAACTCTTATGATCCCAACTTCTGAGGCAAATAGAACATGTTATAAATTACATTTGTGATGTAGCAAGATGTGACTATACTTAGTATTAAATTAAACTAATTCAATTAGCAAAACGGGCCTTCAGTTGACCATGAATTGTGTTTTAACAAGTTTAGAATCTTTAAAATGTAAGATTTAAGTTTCTTTTTTGCACAGAAAAGCCAAAAGGTAGCATCTTGTAGTTTACAGCATAAAGAAACAATTATAAGTGTTTAATTATTATTTCACATCAGTATCTTATTAGTGGTCGTGACCCTTTTTATTTTCACATTTGTATTCCAGGTGTTCAGAGGCAGCTTGTTTACTGTGTTGAAAAGATGACTGGTTTAGCTGAGGAGCATTTGTGTGACCCTTCCACTCGACCGGATGACAACTACACCAGCTGTAACAAGGAACCGTGTCCCGCCACGTGAGTCTGCCTTCGTGACACCAGCAGGGTTCACAGACACAAACTCAGAGGATTTTGTGGTTTTCAACTCCCGCAAAGACAAATTCTTGTGGTTTTTAGTCTGAATGGAAGCAAATTACCAAACCTTGAATGGTGTAACAACTGCGTTACAGTGGCTTTAATAAGAAAACTTACACCCTTTATTTCCTCTTTTTTTACTTCTAAAATGAGAATATGTTCTTTTAATCATTTCATCCTCATAGCAGAATCAGTTATATCATTTGTATGGTAAATATTGACGTGATGGAATCCAATGTGTAGTTTGTACATTTGAGGTTAGATTTTAATTATTTTATACTGAACCAAAAATATAAACACAGCACTTTTGTATTTGCTCCCATTTTTCATGAGCTAAACTCAAAGATCTAAGACTTTTTCTATGTACACAAAAAGCCTTTTTCTCTCCAATAATTTTTCACAAATTTGTGTAAATCTGTGTTAGTGAGCACTGAGATAATCCATCCACCTCACAGGTGTGGCATATCAAGATGCTGATTAGACAGCAGGATTATTACACAGGTGTGCCTTAGGCTGGCCACAATAAAAAGCCACTGTAAAATGTGCAGTTTTGTCACACAGCACAATGCCACAGATGTCGCAAGTTTTGAGGGAGCGTGCAATTGGCATGCTGACAGCAGGAATGTCCACCAGAGCTGTTGCCCGTGAACTGAATTTCTCCACCATAAACCTTTTTAAGTTTTGTATGTTTTTGAAAAGAATTCAACACTAAAATACCCTATATTATTGAATGGAGAAAAAAAATATATTTTCCGTGCCATTACATTTGTGTCTTTGTTCTTTTTCCCTCTTTTTAGTCCTTTGGTCTAATTAAAGAATGTGTGCCTTGCATGTGAGAAGAGAGACCTTTCACTGAAGCAAAATGTGACATGTCCCTATTGACCAGTTTTTCTCTTATTCTCCCACCCAAGACAAATTCTGGTCATTCTGTGCAGAGAGCAATACAAATCTCACTCACAAAACTTTTTATAACGCAGCCATATTGACAAGGCTGCATTTTCACAGCATGCAGTGACATGCTGTCATATTCATCTCAGGGGTACAAATAAATTGGAAATCTTTGCATCTTTTGTGTCTCTTTGTGCAGATGGTGGGTTGGATATTGGCATAAATGCTCAGCAAGCTGTGGAAGCTTGGGCTTGGCTAAAAGGATGGTTCTCTGCGTCCAAGCTGTGCGTGCAGACGAGCAGAAAGCTCTGGATCCCAGCGACTGTGAGCATCTTCCCAAACCCGAGTCGGTATCTGCCTGCAACACACACACACCCTGCCCGGCAGATTGGGTCACTGGCAGCTGGTCAAAGGTCAGTTTTGAATGTTTGTAATTCTGGTGCCTAAAAAGGGGATGGGGCAGGGGGAATTATATCACGTGTATCTAAACATATTTGCAGTTACTTTAGCATATGGCGAAAAGTAATGTCTGCCTTCTAGTTTGTCTGCATTGCATGTTTTCACATCTTAGGCTTTCCAAACAGGAAGAAAAATGTAATGTTCATTTCTGGTACACACCAGATTTGCTGCTATTGATCATTTGTAGTATTACTGAGTGCTTATAGGCAACACGTAACTTTAGATTTTCTGCTTGTAGTTTCAACAGTTTCAAAAAACAAAAACCTTTTAGATGCCTCATCAAAATATGGAGGAAAAAGGGGTTTTTACTCTTGTACACATAAAACAGGAAACCTGATTTTTCTCCCAGCGTCTATTGTTCTTCGCTGCTTCAATCAGAGTTGTTTGTTTTCTCTCAGAAAACAGCAGTCAGTCTGGAATTACACAATTATTTTTTGAAAGCCTAAAATATCAACACGACCGCTCTAACACACATTTATCCCTCAGCCAGCCTCAACTTCCTGCAGCTTCATTGTGTCACCAAATTTTGATTTGTCCCACATTTTTGTTGCTACTTGCAAAGCAAATTGTCGAAAATGAGCTAATTTGTGCTCATTTAGATATGTAGGCCATCCTGTTGAGTTTGATTGTAAAAAGTCTGCACAGCAGCTCTTTACCCTTTTTATAATAGTTCAGCATGGAGCAGTGTTATCCATTCACACACTAATAATGGTGTCAAAGTGCTCTCCTGCTATTAGTGACATCTTTCTCAAGGAGTCCTAATCATGTGGAGGGGCCAGAAATTAGACAGCTAACCCTGAAATTAGTGGACAACCAACTTTATTATCCGAGTTGTGGCTTCTGTTAGAAAAAAAAAATGAAAGTTACCATGCTTTGATAAGTTTTTGGTGCAGGAAATGTTACTTTCCAAACACCATGTTATTTACACCCTCACAGAGTAACAACTCTTTGCAGTTCCTGTAAGCAAATTATCTCATTAACCACTGAATGGATTTGAATGAAACTCCTAGAAAAGAAAATCCTTGGATGCACATCTAAAATTGATTAACTTTATACATCCCTCCAAGGAATTCTAGGTGTTTACTTACAATTGTAAATGTAGACTGTGAATAAAAGATGAATGTGGCCTCCTGATCCAATTTAAAGTGAAGAAGGCAAAATAACAAACAGCATATTTTCTAACAGTAAACACAGGCTGATGTGTCTGATTATATTAAAATCAATAAGAAATTGATCTTTCTTCTCACCTACTTTAACTCTTCTGTTTTCATTTTTCTACAAAATACATAAAGTACAAATGATAAAGTATTTTTAAATAATCGATTGCCTCAGCTGTGTTTATCCCAGCTTTAATCAATGACAGACTCTATGGTTTCTTAAAGTTCGTATGGTTTTAATCCAAAACTCTTAATATTTAAATAAATCTCAACTAGTAAAGGAGTACTTTATTTTCTTCTCTAGAACATAGGAATATAGATGAGAACATTTAAAGAATCATTAAAAACGGACTCGAGTGAAGCATTAATTACTGCACTTGACTACTAAATGAAACTTGAATAGGAAGTTCAGTTTGGCAGATGATTTATTTTTGCAAAGCTTTTTCTTTTTTATTGTCCTTCACTTCAGTGGTTCTATCTTTTTTTTTTGTCATGGGCAGCCTCCCTTCTTGCACCAATAGAAAAGCTGTTCTTCCCTCATCAGAGTTCAGCATCTCGTTTTCGTACAAACTAAAACTTTTTGTCATTTCGCCATCTTGAAGGCAGGTGAGTTCATCCCAGCATAGGGATTGGATGCCCTCTTTGACAGAAATGTAAAAGTGTGACACTCGTTATTTCTTTCATTAGTAGCTTACATGAAAACATAAATAAACGAAACCCAATCGCCTCCAGAAGCACCTTGCTATTGAGTAAAAATGGATGCACAGAGCCGTCGGACTGTTTCATCTGTCTTGTAGCTTCGGGTTTGATATTTTCCTTGCTCTTTATTTCAGCTTACACATAATGTTTGTTTCAGGATGCTGCATTTGTTGGCCTTGGTGTAAAGAGTGATCTTGTCAGCAGGAATTGGTGCCAAATTAAAAATTCAACTACTGTTCATAGAAAGTTGTTTTATTTTTTAGTTTTTTATTCTTATGTCTGTAAACACACATTTAGTTGTAAAAGGCAGGTCTGTGTAAAAATTATTTGATGCTGTTGGATTTTCACATATCCATTATGATTTGACAAGCCTATGTGTTGTCAAAGTTTGCCTCTTACTATCCCTCTGTATGTAAAGAGGCCTAATCCTACGCCTGCTGTCTGTTCTCGCCTGCAGTGTTCACAGACCTGTGGAACTGGACTTCGCCATCGTAATGTTACCTGCTCCAGAAACACAGGTGTTGATTGTGACCCTCAAAATAAACCTTTAGCTGTCACAGCCTGCCACGTTCAGGTTTGTACTCAGATTGTTGATAATTTTGGAGGCATCGAATGGTCCGGGAGTGGATGGTCCAGCAGTGATGTGCTCAATGAAATTAACCCAATTCCTGAAGCCAAACCTCCTTCCAAATACAGCACCACCAGAAGCCAACCAAGAACTCATAATGAACAAAATTACATTGCCGAGGGAGACTTTCACTACCACAATAACATCGAAAATAATGAACATCCTCAAAAAAATAGTGTTCCTGTTGATGATTTTTACTATGATTATAACTTTATCAACTTTCACGAAGATTTATCTAATGACTTTGAGAATGATGAAGAGAATTCAGAAGGCAGCCATGGATTCGGTTCTCCACAGGAAGCCAAACCAACCCACAGTGTGGAAGAAAACGCTCATACAAGCTCTCCCACAGCAGATCCTGCAGTTTTAAAAGTCGACACTTTGACAACTGAAGAGCCCCAGAGCACTAAAACAGACAACAGAGAAAACCGTTCCGAGGAAGTAAATGATGAAAATCTGGATGACGTTTTGTCGGAGGATCACCTTCTTCCTGTATTTCCCACTCGGTCGTCACCAAAGTCTACAACTCAGCATTCACAACCAGTAAAAGATCGAAGTCCATGGTGGCTTGAAAACCCAAGCACAATGCCCAGTCTGCTTTTCACTACAAAGCAACCAGCACTGGATGAAACATGGGGGCAATCTGGGGAGGAGGATAATCACTCTGAGGGTCTCACTGCAACTTTAACACATGGTGCTCCCACTCCCAGTCATCAAACCACTGACGTTGCTACAACAGGGAGCTCTCTGGAGGCAGTTAATGATTTTATCTCTGCAGAACAAGAAGACGTGGAGATATCAGAACCTTTAGCCTCTCCCTTTCCAGCAACTGCAACTCAGGTTAGGACTGAACTTGACGATTCCGAAATACCTCAAACAACCAGTCTGTCTGCATATTTACCAGGTGCTTTCACAGTGGAGGAACAGGACTTGAATCTGAATAATTTTCCCACCAGTGATCGTAAATTCTGGTATACCAGCATTGACCTCAGCACATCACCTCCTTCCTCTGAGGAATCCTCTCCTCCTCCCACTCCCTTCCTTCTTATCTCAGGTAACAGAGACACGTCTGATGGCTCCTTGTCTGTAACTGGAACAGAAATCAGACCCGATACAAACCTTCAGGGAGCTACAAAGATTCCTCCAGCAGATTTACAGACAGCTACAATGGATTTTACATATCCTGTGTTCCCTGAGACAACTGGAACAGACCCCACATCCCAACCTCCACTCTTTCATTTAATTGATTTTGACTATGATGAAAAATTCATTCCCCCACGGATGGGGAGCAGTATTAGCAGTCAACCTGACCCTTCAAAAGTTACATCAGCTACTCCTAAACTCAGCTCAGCACTGGCAAAGCATACAAAATCTCCAACATCTGCTGCTCCAGTTCCCCCAACTCACGCGCCAAGCTTTTGGCCAAATTCAGTCCAAACCTCTGCCTCCACACAAGTCAGCGGAGCTGCCTTCTGGATCGCCAGTAACTGGAGCACCGTAAGTTTTTGAATTACACATCTGTTTTAGTTTGTTTTTTTTTTGTTTCAAATAGAACACCTACAACTCATTAAAGAAGTCATATAAAACATACAATTTGAGCTGAACTTAGTGCATAACAGAACAAGATGTAAAGAAGATGCATTGATCTGAGGTTGAGGTGATAACCACCAAGGTGTAGGTAACAGGCAGGTAAAATGTCACTCACCTTTAAAAATGTGTTTCTTTGTGGGCAGTGCTCCACCAGTTGTGGTTTGGGTGCTGTCTGGAGGATGTTGACTTGCAGTACTGGTTCAGAGTCTGACTGTGATCCAACCAAGAAGCCTGCACCAGCCCGGCAGTGTTACCTACGCCCCTGCTCCAAGTGGAAGGTTGGGGAATGGAGTAAGGTAAGATTGTTTGGTATATTTCTGTATATATGCTTTATTTGACTGGACAGTGTGTGAAAAGCCCCGGGTGGTATTCTTAAGAAAGCGATTAATAGTGATTCAGATGAACTGATATTTGACGGTTTGCTTCGTATTCAAATTCCTCATTGATGAAACTTGTTTGACGCTGCACAGCAAACCGATTCGTGGATGCCTGCAAGCAGCAGTACATCCTGCTGTTCTCATAAAGGTCATAGTTCATCTTTTTCCCAGTGCTCCAAGAACTGCGAAGGCGGCGTCGAATTTCGTGAGGTCCAGTGTTTCGACCTGAGAGATGAAAGACCTCTGCGACCTTTCCACTGCCGAGCGATGTCCACCAGGCCGCCAACACAGAAGTCCTGCAATGTTCAGCCATGTCTTGACTGGTACACCTCCTCCTGGGGTCAAGTGAGTGAAATATGCAGATTTACTAGAGGTGCATGTATAAATTCTTGTTTCTGAGCACTAATATAAATATGTATGTTGATTTGCAGGGTAACAGAAATTCTGTTATCACCCACTGCCAAAAGGTGAAGGCAGACAATGTTTTTAATGTTTTTGTCCATTTAGCATATTTTTAACATGTTTATTTTTATATGTGAAGTCAAAATGGATGGGATAAATTGTAACAAAGCCACGTCACACATTTTTAAATACAAATTTGCGTCAAGTTATGAATAACATGCTGTGACTGGGTGAATCAGAATCCTGTTATGTGTGTACTACCTGAGGGTGACAAAGTAGGGCGGGCAGTTTAATTACACCAGCATATTTTAAAACTTTATTGACATTACACACCACTGCATCACGAATGGAAAGCCTCCGTCTTTGAAGTGTCACTCATAATCATCTCCTTTTCAGCTGCCGGGCTGATTTGCTCTCTGAAGAGACTGCAGTAAGGTCCATTAGGGTTTGTATCTGGTCAAATTGGCTGCACTCACATCTGAAGCATGGCCACAAATTTTTTTCATTATGATAATGCAAACCATGGGTGGTGGACAACAGGAATAGACACTTTATTTTATAGCTGCTATATTTATCAATTGGTGTTTAGTTAAAAAACATAATGGGCTTTAAACATCTGAAAATAGTTCTTGTGTTAGTTTCAGAGTGAAATTCTTTACATTAAGACTTAATACTTGCTTGGCATAAGAAAAGTGTCCATGCCAATGTCTGTTTTATTTATGAGGCAGTTTATAAACAAACTTTTGCAAAACGGAGAGAAAAGAAATATATTAGAAACAGGCATACGGCAAAATAAATCTAGATAAACTGAATATTTTGTGTGACTGTAATGGGATTGCTGAGTGCTGAATGACTGCTGAAATATGTTGAAGAGTAAATTGTTGAAGTTGGAACAAGAAGAGCTGAAGCTAAATTTAGCAAAACCCTAAAATTAGTAAAACTGTAGCTAAAATCAGCAAAGTTCTAGCTAAACAATAAAATTAGCTAAACAGTAGTGAAAAGGTCAATGTAGCAAAACATCTGCTAAAATATAAAATTAGCAAAATTGTAGCTTAAATCTAAAATTATGAAGACAGTAGCTTAAAGCTAAAAGTAGCGTAAGACGACAAAAAGAGAGTAGATTTCAGAGAATGTTTTTAAAAAGTGGAGAGATTACAATGGGTTTTTATGTGGATTTTCTTTTTAATAAATAAAGTTAAATGGCTTAAGAAATACATGTTAACACTAAAAGTCAGCCCATTATCCCTCATCTAGCCAAACATTTTAATATACGATTGATTAAAACGGCACAAAGTATGCAGGAGTAGCTTGACTGCAAAAGAAAATGTGCAGGAAATAAACTGTAATTAGGAAAACGGTAGTGTTAATGCTGAAATCAGCATTCACAACATTTAAAGTGGGTTTTTTTTTCTATTTATTGTATGAAGTCATTCCAATTAATAAAGTCAAGGTTTCTCCATGTATAGATACTGTAGGTCAGTTATTCCACAAATAGTAGTAGCAGCTGGAAAGGAGTGATCATGTTTTCTTTTGTGTTCAGATCTTGAAACACACCGATAAAATCTGTCCGTTCAGCCTCATTGTTTCAGATGAAGCATGATGATGTCAAACATCCTATAAATAAGACTGATCCATCCAGCAACAGGAAGCCACTGGAGCGAGGCCAACACTGGTGTTATGCTTCATGCTCATGTTTTCCTGTTCCTGTTAAAAAAAATAAACAAAAGGTAGCATCATTTTAGAGCAGCAGTGGGCAACAGAGACACATACTGTGTGTGTGTGTGTTTATTAATGCACTCAGTTTGTGAAGCATTCGAAAACAAACTCTATACAGATGGGTTTGGGTTTGTGGTATCTGCGGAGGAAAATGCTTGCCACAAAGTTTTGAACAGTTGGCATTTCAGAAGAAGCGCTGCTTGTGTCTAACAAAGACTGAACTGTCAACAACTGATGGATCGTTTAGCTGAAGTAAGTGTTGAGTCACTGCTTTGGGGTGTTACAAAGACGTCACAGAAACCGTTTTCTTTGCGAGTCAATAAATTGTTTTCTTTAACAACCTCCCAGAGTTTCTTCTGAGTAAACTTGGTGGTAAATCAGTCGGTGCTGCATGAATTTGGAGGTTAGAGCTGAAAAACAAAACAGCTGTCATGAAAATTGATCGGGGGAACCCATAGAGAGACAATCACAGATTTCTCATGTTTCGTGCTGTGTGTTGGTCAGTGCTCCGAGGTGTGTGGAGGGGGGGAGCAGCAGCGCATCGTGACCTGTCCCGAGGACGATCGATGCGACGCAGACCTTCAGCCCAGCAACATTCAGTCATGCAACAGCCAGTCCTGTGCTCAGTGGCTCACTGGGTCTTGGGGACAGGTACATCGCACACAACAATCAACCACATTTCATTGTATTTTTAAACAAATTTCATAAAGAAATTGCTATCTCAGAGGCAATCTGGATGTGGTTTTATTCCTAGAGGGACAAAAGAATCTCAATTACATTCTGAACTAGAGAAGTTGCATTTCCTGCGAAAATGCAGTGTGAATGCTTTTTTTGCTGAATGATTTTGCTGAAAGTGGCTGAAGATATGCTGAACAGC
>NC_051444.1:23637476-23640841 GCF_001649575.2 Kryptolebias marmoratus
AATAGTTAAAGAATAGATAATAATAGATAATAATAGATAATAAAGAGAAACAGGAAAACAATGGTGTGAATGCTTAAAAGCATTCACACAATAAAGAGAAACAGGAAAACAATGGTGTGAATGCTTAAAAGCATTCACACAATAACTTTCATGCGGTTCAATGAATTCATAATATCACCCTACTTTTCATTTTTTAATACGTGTAGGTTTGCTGGGAATATTTTATCCAGCATTTTGAAAAGAAGTGATCCCTTTGAGGAGTCAGTGCAATTTAGCAAAAGTTCTGATCACAAAAAAATCTTATTAGATGCTGTAATAAAGTTTAGTGCTCCCTTTACACAATAGTAGCCTAATGGAATCTCTATAAACAGATATGAGTATGCAACGTATGTGTGGATAAGAGACAAGTTTCTTCTGTTTTAATCCGTTCACTGTAAGTGTCTCTGAACCACTCGGCCATCAAAGGCTGCTGTATATTTTTTTTTTTTCAGTGGACATTATTATCAGGAGGAGTAATCTGTCGAAAATGAGAGATGAAACGATGTACACCTCAAACATCTAAGGAATAAAGATCTGAGGATATTTTTAATCATCTCAAACCAGAATCTGCAGAGAAGGTGATAGAAGCTCTGCTGTTATAAACAGATAAGCCATTCATCAAAAACTACAATTTTTAGAGGGATAGACAAAACAAACAACCACATCAACAAGGTTAAACAAAAAAAAAAAATTAGGGTATGCTTTGTTTTTTATTGCTCCTCCATAATGTATTATTTGAGAAGATGTTAAATTTTATGTTTCTTTGTATTCTTTTTTAATACAGCAGCTGCTGTTTAAGAGAGTATTATGATGTGACTTGATGCTTTACAGTAAATCAGCAGGTTCCAAACTAAACTTCCTAATGTAATCTTTGTAAAGCATTAGGGATGTAAAGTTCATGTAGTATTAAATATATTAACTCATAAATATGTGAAAAAGTTACCTCATTTACTTATTGATTATTGATCTTAATAATTATTGTTTTCTGGAATGAGACTAACAAGAATAAACATACTTCCTACATTTGAAAACTTTTCTTCCATTCATGTGCTGAATTAGCTAAATTGTAGAATATTGCTGCAGTAGTTTTTTTATATTCACCTATATGGACCAACCACTTCTCCTTTCTCACTTTAGATCTGGGTTTGGTTTAAGTTTTCTTCTTGTTAAAAGCAGAAACTTTCAAATCTTTGTTCCTTTACTTCTTAGTCCTGAGGATTCATGACCAAGGAATTTCTAAAACATAAAAATCATATGACATGAATGTCAATGAAAGTGTAGGTGAATTTGTTTTTATTGATGATCCTTGTAAAATGATCCTATTGAACTGCAGTATAAAGAACAAAGTAGAAGTAAAGTTAAAATTTAAATATTGAACTGAAGCTCTTTACTGCCAGACAAAAAGTAGTCCATATCATAAAAAAAAGTAAAAAAAAAAAAAGACAAATACAGCCATCGCGAATATTGCAGATATTGAGAGATTGGGGAAAAACTAAATAAAAACAAAGTGTTGCTATTTAAACACAAAAATAAGCTACTTAATGACATGTTTAAATCTTTGTTTGTGTGTAGTGTTCTGCTTCCTGTGGGGGTGGCGTCCAGCAGCGTCTCATCAAATGTGTCGACACAAAGGCTGAGACTGAGGAAGAGGTGGATCAGGCTCAGTGTGACCGTGAGCTGAAGCCTAACAACACCCAGAAGTGTCATTTACACGACTGTGAGAGCGCTCCCCCAGGTGAGGCAATCAAGATGTAAACAAGTGTGTGGAAACCAGGCCTGTGAAAAAATCTGCTTCACTTCAATTTTAAACTGACAATTCAGGGTAGAGAAAACGCCATTAGACTGCTTTGTGAGTCTGGGTTCTCTTGGTAGTTTGGGGATTTCTTTTAGCGTTCTTGTGTGCAAGAAAACATTTTAAAATCTAGAAAAACTAAAGATTCATCACGAATACTGTGTGACAGGATGGATCATGAGGGTAAATGATTGACACTTTTTTTACTGCCAGACACTTATTTAAACTAATCTATGTGGTTCACACTTCAATGCACAAATCTAGGACAATGAAGTCTTCAGTTTTGTTCTGAAGAACATTTCAAGGTTTAGAGAGAGGAGAACAGGAACTGAACCACAGATGTTCTGACTGGGAGACAAACAACAAGCAAACTATATAAAATGGCACAGAATGGTTTAGATCATTTAAACGGGACCTATTATGCTTCCTTGAACAAGTTAGGATAAGTCTGTGAGCTGTACAAAACATGTTCATTACATTTAATACACCAAATCATTCTCAGATATTGAGATTTCACCTGATCAGTTCTTTTTGAGCTAATTTTAGAATGAGCGGTTTTAGGGTTATGTCATAAGCTGCTGTTGGCCACGCCCCCCAACTCCTTGTCCCATCTAAAATATAAAAACTCTCTGAAGGATTAAACGCTGCGGATCTGACGCCCATTTATAATGTTATTAATTCAAACTCTGAGGACTTTGGGATTGGGGCGCATAGCGGTTCTGAACTTTAGGTTAAAGAATTAACCCCGGTTCTCCCTGAAACATGAGTGAGGTATCTCACTATGGGACATGCCCCCGCGCCTGTCCCCCAGAAGCTCTATTACATTACGCCAGTCCTGACTGGCCAACAGAAGTGACGTCAGCTCCAGGAGGAGGGCTTCCTCCCAGCATAAATGCCTGACGTCACGCAAGTGATCTTCAGTCTTTTAAGCACACCTCTTCCTCGCTTCAGGCAAGGAGGGTGATCTGGTGAGATACCTCACTCGTGTTTCAGAGAACCGGGGTTAATTCTTTAACCTAAAGTTCTCTTTCAACATTCGTTTCGGTATCTCACTATGGGATATAGCAACTCCCGTATTGCCAGATAAGCTTACTCGAAGACCAACAGATGCATTCTGCAGTTATCTAGGCGTGGAGCCCACGCCCAAAACTGTGTGGGCCAGAGTTGGCGCCGTGACGTCCAGTCTATAGAACCTAGTGAAGGTGTGAGGGGTTGCCCAGCTGGCAGCGTCACATATGTGTTCCACAGGTACACCCTGAAACAGTGCCCAGGACGAGGCCATACCACGAGTGGAATGAGCCCGTAGACCTGCAGGGGGTGCAAGGCCTTTGGTCTCATAAGCCATAGTGATCGCCCCGACTATCCAGTGGGAAAGGCGTTGCTTCGTTAGGGGCTTACCCTTATGTGGTGCAGCCCATGACACAAAAAGCTGCTCGGATTTGCGAAAACCCGCTGTTTTCTCCACATAGATCCGCAGAGCTCGCACAGGGCAGAGCGTGTGCAGTCGTTCATGCTCCTGAGAGGAGAATGGTGG
>NC_051444.1:23653652-23669938 GCF_001649575.2 Kryptolebias marmoratus
AAAAAAAAAAAAAAAAAAAGTTCAGATTTTTGAAATAGGGTTTTGTGGCGTATAGGCTGTTTACACTTACAGTAAGACCAAGTCTATCAGCAGGTCCTTACTAGTAAAACGTTCGGCTGCAAAAGTAATGTGCGTGTGTAAATCCCACATTTTATGGTGATTTAAACAAACTTTATTTTTACACTGATTCACTTTTCCTTCAGTTGGTTACTCCGGCTGGTTCCATTTTGCACAATAGGTTTCACATGGACTGTAGCAAACTGTGGTCAACTTGGTTTTTACTGTAAATAAGCATAAACGTCCAAACAAATAACTGCCTAATAAAAAGTGGTGGTGTAGAGGTTTATAAAATACTATTTGCATGACCCGCAATGACATTTTTGAGACTGGAGTTATTTTCAGATGGCAGAAAATTGCTTTGGAAGTGTTCCCACTCTGACTAGCTGTCAGCTCCTGTCCCCTAAGAAACCTTCTGCCTCATATTTTAATCTGATAGAGCTCTGAGTATTGCCTACTGCAGGTAAAATACTGATTAGCAACAACTCCACAGAACTCTGCTTGAAATAACCTAAGCTATCTCTTTAAACCTGATTAAACAATGGAAAGAAATGAGAACAGGGTCACAGATTTATATGTCCAAAGTCAAACAACTGCAGCAAATTACTCCCAGATGATATGACCTTAGCTTCTCTGTTTTGCATAATAGTAATGTATTACAGAAATGAATAGGCGCAGCGTCAAATTTGAATAATTTTAATCTACTTTATTTTTCGTACCTCCTGTTTGCAGATGTGTTGGATTCACTGGCTGAAGAAGGTTTAACTGTAAAACACAGAATGAGCTCTTTTCAGAGACTTTTTCATTTGTTAATTTCACTTTGTTTTCACCAAACCAAAGGCAGAGGTCTCTACTTCCTCCAGGCAAAGTACTCAAATCCTTAGAAAATGTTCTGAATTTAAATAGTGTCTGCAGAAACGATGATTGACCCATGTGTGAAGGGAATGATACAGGACATCTAAAATTATAATTTCTCTAAGTGAAACAGTGTGACTTTAAAGCAATAGGTTGAAGGGAAATTTAGATTTTTTTGCTGACACCAGCCGTGTCAGGGATATTCACAGTAGTCTGTTGACTCACCTCAGCATGGCATTGATAATATCAAACAGAAGCAGTTCCATTCAATATCAGTCAATGTTATATTTAAAGACTCAAACCACAAAAGCACAACACCAAATGGAGAAAAAAATGTACAATTACAAAAAAATAGTTGATTTCTTATTGATCGTATACTGTAATACACATATAAATTCATACTTGATAATCACTTGAAATGAAATAGACCTCACAGCAAATTAAAGTAGAACCAGATCTTTAGGAGTGTCGAGAACAGCAACATTTCGGCTGTAGGAAGCTGCGTGAACTTTGCTGCTTTCACCCTTCAAAGAGCATTATTTGTACCACTTGGAATTTACAAGCTCTAATTTATAAATGCCACAACACAAGACCAGTGGAAAGAACTGCCAACATTATCCTCAATGAGCCTCTTTGTTTCCAGCATACGCAGATGATG
This sequence comes from Kryptolebias marmoratus, assembly GCF_001649575.2. Taxonomy (NCBI): domain Eukaryota; kingdom Metazoa; phylum Chordata; class Actinopteri; order Cyprinodontiformes; family Rivulidae; genus Kryptolebias; species Kryptolebias marmoratus. The sequence goes on from NC_051444.1 coordinate 23,655,223, forward strand.
AGTTGAACTTCTGCTTTTGAACAGGGAAAAAAAGGACGAAGGACAGTCAGAAACAAAGCAACTGTTTAGATCACGAGCGGCGTGTGTGGTACATGAAACACATCCACAGATTCGCAACCCTCTTTTAGATTTTGGGTGAGTTAGATGATGTCATATTACATCCCAAAACTTTTTGCTTGAAGAATATTAAAGTGCATTCCTGGCTTTGATGTGAAGGTCTCTTTGAAGGCTATGAATGGTTCCAATTTGTGCTTGACATTTTTGCTTTACAGATGTTTGAAAGAACAAGTCATTTGCAAAGAGGGTCTGATCACTGCTATTGATGGTATAGTGCATAATAAGACAAAACTTTATGACCACTAATAGGTGACATAAATAACACTGCAACATTTTATTACCCTGAAAAGGCCAGACTCAGTTTAAACCCTAAATATAATAAATACATGTTGTACGGTAAGTCAGTGGTTCCCAACCTTATTCCCTCAGAGCTCCACGTCCTGCAGCAAGAGAAACTCTCCCCCCTCTAAACCCGTGTGTGTGCCTGTGTATGCCAGTGCTGTGATCTTTCATAAATCTGGTTACAGGTTGTTTTATTATTTTTGTGTCTAGAAGGTCTCTGAAGACTCCCACATGTGCCTACAGTAGTCCTAATGAAACCTGAAGCTAACAGTATGTCCACTATGATGGAAGTATAAATATACCACTGGTGAGTCCTGTCATAAGTAGCGTACAAGTAAGCGTGGGAAAAACTGGAATTATTTCCTGCCAGTGGTGCATAAAAGCCATCGGTAGGAGTCCATCTGGTTGTTTTTCTCCACTCTGAAACAGTTTACCATGGTTCGGGGTATGGGCTACAGCCACAGGCGATGCAGAGAGTCTCGTTATGTTTGGGTGTTGGAGTGAGTTCATGGTTTTTACCACATGGTTGCTGTTTGTTGCAGCTACAGCTTTTCTGTAACAGTTATAGATCAGTCCAGCCACCACCACACCTAAAACCAACTATATCAGGTTTCCAAAGCCTTAAATAAATCAAAGTTGTATCTAAATGTGAAGCAAATTCTGGGGTAAATATTTAAAAGCGGCTCTCCCCCTTCACCCGAGCTGAGAGAGTAAATGTTGGACAATAGTCACTACAAAATGATTGTTATCATGAAAATATAAAAGTGTATTGCTCAGGATTTATTTACAGATAAATCCAAGTGGCATACAAAAGTGTTGTATTTAAGTTTATTCTTTTAATTTCATAAACATTCGAACCTTTGTAAAAATGGGCTCTGTGTATAATAGTAGTGTGTGATGTAGTGAAATTTCCACCCAGATTTTTTTATAATTTTAAAAACAATTTTGTACATGTGCAAAACATTCTGACAGTCTCGGAGCCATTCAAAGGTTGTTTCACGTTTTGTTTTCCTTATCATTCGACCAGTTTAAGCAAACTGGACGTCTCCAAATGTGGGTTTTGAAAAGACGAGAAGGACAAAAAAGCCAGCATTGCAGAAAACTGGTGATAAAAGGTGCTTAGCAGTGTAGAGTATGAGGGAAAAAAATCATTTTTCTTTGTAATATGAAACTATTCAAATCATTGAAAAAAAAAATCCTCTACTTTTAAATTAAAATCATAGGAGCTGAACAAAATTTTAAAAATGCTATAAATATTTTATTTTTTGAAAAATTCAGCACCTTTAAGGTCCAACAGGATGTCACGGCAGTCTGTCGGTTTCTGATTGAATAAATCTGGATAAAAATAAATGGCAAAATTCTGAAAGCAGAATGTCATTTTTAAAGCTCTTTTTATGTTTGTGCATTTTTTAATTAAACAAATAAACACTGTTGCACTACATTGTCAGATGTGAACCTCTGCAGTTCTTTGGCATTTCTGTTTCAGAGATCAGATATGAAATCAGTCTTTCTCAGAGGGCAACTTGCTGGAAACTGAATGCCAGCTTTGCTGACATTTTGAAAGCATGGAGGTATAAAAGTGTTATCGTAAGTATTCGAGGCGTACGATAACGTGGCAACAAACAAATGCGCATGTTAAGTTTGTGCGTGAGCATCTCAGCAGCACAGCTGAGATTTGATGCCTTTTTCTTTCGGCGAGCTATTGTTCTTTTTATGTGTGCAGTCAAGCAGCAGCTGGCTTTGAGTCTGCTTCTGCTTTCAGTCAGAGTAGACGGCTTGTTGTTTGCTTTCCAAGAATAAATGGTAATAGTCACACATGTTTGCCACCCAAAGCCAAATAAAACTAAGAATCTTGCTTCTTAAATAAACAGTGAATAAATATTGTGAAAAAAAATCTGTTTCAATTTTTGAGGGAAGTAAATAGGATTTCAGAGAATGCTAAGAAATGTTCAGCGAGGATTTTTGGTTTTATGTAGTGCTTAGCAACAGCCCTGTTCTCCAGCATTTACCTGCTGCTTTACTCTGAACCTGTGGTTTTGAAACGTTATCAAGCATGTTCCTTCCTGAAAACAAAAAAATACAGGTTGTATAATTTAAATGAGTCATTAATAAAAGCAGAGGAAGCACCTGATAAAAAATAAATTGAAACATTTCAAAGAAAAACCAACAAGATAAGGTAAAAACATGTAGTTAGTAATTAAATTTATTAGGCAAGCTTAAACCTTTTTGCCTTGTTCCTTTTTACAAGAGGCAACATGTGCTATATTTTAACATAAAACATGACAAGTTTTATGGTTTGGTCAACAGAAAATGCACAAATAATTATCAAAATAACATTGAACCAATCTCCAACTACTGTTTTGATTTAAAAAGCAAAAAATTATCAGCCAGCCTGTCTGAGTTGCATCATATTGCTTCATAATTTATATTCAAGGCAAGGATTCATATTTAAACCAGGCTTCGGATCCACTGCTGGTGAATATTTACATTTGCTAACTTTAGTCATACTTTGCTCTTTTAAACAAAAAATAAAAATTACCCTTTTTGTGTAAGTTGTAAGAGGTGGCTGCTTCCAGGAAGCTATTATATACAGACAAAAGCTGTTAGCAGGAGTTGAGGTGTTTTGCATCTTATTGTATTTTGTATCTCATTTTTGTGCAAATTTAATGCACAAAACGAAGAATAAGTTTGCATTTAAAACTCCTGTCCATCAATGATTTAACATTTTTGTTTTCTCACATTCCTTGAAAGCAGTGAGTATCAAGTGTCCTTAAAACACTTTAATAGACCTCGCTAAAAGGCCCATGATGTTTTATTCACTAGAAGACAGATCATGAGTGAAATTAGCAGTCAAAATCACACCTTTGACCTGCAGTGCACTTAACAGAAAAGATGTTTTCCTTCACAAAATCATTTGGAAAGTCAATACGGTGAGTAGCCTTAGGTGAACAGTGGAGGTAGAAACAAAGATCAGATCAGGCCTTTTTAAAAACGAAGAAGCTGTGTTGATTTTTTCTTTTCCTTAAACTAATTCATGTAAAACTTTTGATTCAAAGCGACTTGCAGTCACAGAGGAGAGGAACAGATTGGAGTTATTGGCGATGTCGGCATCTTCCTCAAATGCTCAGCCCTCCTGTTGGCCTACAGCTGAACCGATACCTTTCACAAACAAATGTTCTGAATATGCAAACTAAATTAACAAAGATGCACATAGGGGAACTTTATTGGCCAGCTTAAGTCATTCTTTCTTTATGTTGGCTTATGTTTTGATCTGGTATAAAGTATATGATCACTTCAGAATATGGACCTGAAGTGATCAGTGTGCGTTGCATATATTTACATCAGACTTTTTATTTAGATGCGCTGAGTTACCTCTGTTTGTTCACTTTATTCATCTCTCTTCATTATAGCTTATAGTCTGATGTTACATTTCACTTAAATCAGACAGGAAGTCAACACAATTTCAGGTAATGAGATGCAGATTTGTGTTTCTTTTGCAACAATCCAGAGTTACTTTTGTGAGATACTTCAAAAGTTTTAAGTTTTTACAAGCACTTTTGGTGTTGCACCAAGGTAATTATCAACAAATGATCAAAGTTAACAGATTTTGTGTCCTCTGTGTTGGGAGCAGGCAGTGGTTAGAGCTAAAGGCCCGCCTCCTGGCCTTTTGCATGTTCTCCCTGTGCATCAGTGGGTTTACGCCAGGTACTCTGGTTTCCTCCCACAGACCAAAAACACTACTTTTATATGTTGGACAATGAATCAGGCTTGCACATCATTAATGTCCCAACACGAAGCCAAGTAGGTTTGTATTTATTCTTTTTTTTTTTTTTTTAAAAAAGGCTCAATATGAAGTTAGGAATATGTTCATGTTTTTGAAACGGGGACATAACTAATGGCAAATTAAAGACTCCTGATTTTTATGTTTTGACCATTCAGGTTTGTTAATTCAGTTCTATGAGGGGCTCATTTTGTCATTTGTCTCTCTCTTCCTATGACATCTAGCGCTGAAGTTGAGCTCAGTAAGCTGTCGAAAACCCAACAAATGTTCACCATAAGACTCCAAATTTCCATAGAGTGAAAGAGCAGATTTCCCGGATGTAGGGCAAGAGGAAAAATAGAGAGCGAGCAGAAGGAAGTTTAAACAATTTCCTTTTTAAAAGATTCCTGTGAAATACTTGGCAAGTAAAAAACGATGGGTATGGAGCGATGCCAAAAACAGTGTGAATATCGGAAAGGCGGTGTTGTGAGTTTCACTGAGACTTGGCAGAAGCATTAGTCAGACTCAAGTGCCAGACATAAGGGCAGACATTAGAGCTGTTAGCTGACATACAGGAGGTGATCAATAATCCATCTCCCATTTTCTGTGGCACATCTTTACTAGATTTTTTACTGTTTCTTCAAGAGATACTGTTCATCTGCTGTAGATGGTTCTTATTAGGCCTGATTCTGCTCCTTTTGTCCTCTGCTTGTCCTTTCTTCTCATTATTTAATCCCACTCTGTACAACATGCTGTCATGGTCAGATTTGAGGTCAGGTTAGGGAATGAATGAAAATGCGGCAAGAGCTCAAAGAAAAACTTTGAAAGTCTTTCAGAAAACCTGAAAAACGTTTAACTGCTTTTAAAACTTAAACTTATTAAACGTTTGCATTGTTCTGTTAAATGTCATTTCCATAATGGAATTTTTGAAGCATTGTCGAATTTGGACCCTGAACTCCTGAGGTCAAAAAAGGGGTTTTTCATCGCCAGCCGCTATAAGAAGGCAAAGCGATAATGTTTTCGTCCGTGTGTGTGTGGCTTTGTGCCTGTCTGTTATCAAAGTATCTCATGAACCAGTGGAGGAATTAAAATGAACTTGCAAAAAGTAATTATTCGAAGGACATCCGCAACTGATTAACCGTTAGAACCGTTGTTTCACAATGACTGCCATAGCCGACTGAATTTAAAAACATAAAATTACTATAATTGAACAATTTTACTGATATTGACCTAATCTTGTGTGGTAGTAGCCACGACTGATACCCAACACTTATTCTGTGCGCTCGTGAGAAACTTTCATAGAAACATGAATGTTTCTATGCCAAATTCATAAAACGTTTACTCACCAAACTCCAACTCGGATGTGTTGGCTCCATACAGAGATGAGTTGGCTATAGAAGCCAGTGCCAACAAGGGTCACGGGGCAGGGATAGCATAAAAGTGCCCAATCAAATGCAGTTTCACACGAGCGCGCAGGAGTAGATCCACGAGTGAGCAGATTGATATATTGAGAGCTGCAACTCGGTGCTGAGTTTTGTGCCCTGCAGGAGAGTAGCGCTCGTGGTAACTGAATTGTGCAGGCATGGAGCGTAATACGCGCTCGTGGTGGACTTAACAGACCCTCGTAAATTTGTTGCCATATAATGGAGGCAGTCCTATTCAAGATGACCACCACAGCAAATTGACATTAGCGTATACAGAAACTGCTACAACTCGGTCAGTTTTACAAATATTGACCTAAAAATTGTTGTGATTGTAGCTAAGAGTCATTCACAGCACAGTCTGAGGGTGACATCTCATGATATCGCATGAGTTTGTGTATAATGTTGTTGTCTAGAATTGTTATATTCTCTTAACAGACACTCTGTAACTATGTTGTCAAAACAATGTTTACAGGCAGAGAGGCTTCTTCTTTAAAAAGTCATATCAGAAGGAACATACCCACTTTGGAGGTTTTCTTGAAAATGTTCCTGACTTTATCTTTTAAGATTTCAAAAATTTGCAAAACAAACTTCTCACTTTTCATGCAATTTTCCCCAATATTTTTTTTATTATTGCAAAGGTATTATCTAGATTACTGCTGTCAGCATATCTACATATTTGTCCCATCAATTGGGCCTGGTGGAGTATTTTACTCTAATGGTCCATCATTCAAACAGAAGCTTACCAATAATTTAGATGATCCCATCAAAGGAGTCATAAAGAAGTCAAAGTGAGTTCATTCTTTAATTCATCTCAGCCCAGATGGGCCTCAGAAGTGCTGCATTTTTTACTCTTATGGTACATCATTTAACAGTGGAAGTGAACACAGAAGGTTGAATTATTCTGCAGCAGCTGTTCAGAGAACTGAACTGAGTATTTACTTAACCTAAGGAGAGAGCAGCAGCATCAGTTTCCCTCAAGGGTGAACGAAGCCACTAATCACATCGGAAGAAGGTATAATCAGGTGTTATCGCTTCTGATGTTCTGTAATCATTTATAACTTAAGTTGCCTCTGTTCAAGCTATGTTTGAAATGTGTTGCAGGCCTAAAACACAAGAACATTCATTACCAAATCACATGAAGTTGAGACAAAACTTGAACTATTTCAGATTTACACCAAAGTAAAAATAAATACAAGAAACCCAAACCAAAAATGTTCCGTATGTCAACAGAGGGTTTAGATTTAAAATTAGTTGTTTTTCAATTCACTAGGTATGCCTCACTGAGAAGAGTAGCTGTCTGGTGTTACATAAACCCTTGAGTTTGCACTTCTACTCTGAATCTGTGCTGATCGCTGTACCTCTGCAGTCTATTTCTGGCCCCACACCATTGCACCTTGCAACTGCTCTAAAAAAGCAAAAGTTTCCCAACAAGGTCACCATCAGCTTAAAAAGTGACGGTGTTCATGGCTTGATTCTCCTGCACTCATGAGCCCCCCACCCACAAAACTTGTTATAACAGGTTTAGGTGCTGTAGGTATAGCCAGAAATGTTTAGTCCCAGACAGACATTAAGCCTGCTTCCAGGCTCAAAACCAGCAGAAATCTGTTGATTTTTTTTTCCAACCTTTTCTGGTTAACGAGAGACCCGTGTCAGTGCATGATAAATTCATAATTTACAGTTTAAAAAGCAAGTTACAGTGAAATGAATCTAATATTTGTTTTTTGTCATTTTACAGTGAGCAAAATGAGATTGTCTTTTGTGTTAATTCATTTATATCTTTTATTTGTTCTGCTCTGTAAGCTGTGACGTGTGATAAATCTTGTGTAACCTTTGAATCATAATGAAAAAACGTGGCTTTGGGGACTGATTTTAGATGGTTTATATTGTGCAGCTCAAGGTTGTGTTCTTGGCAAAAGAAAACATGTTACAATAAATGCCCCTATTTTATGAGAATATTTTTTTTACAGTCACAGTTATAGAGGATATAATGGTCTAGTGAAACTGTGACCTTGTACTGTATTCAACATTAGGAAGACATTTTTATAAATATATATATATATATTTATGTGACACTAAAAGTTTTTCACATTTTAATTTTGAGGCTGATTTATATTGTGTGTTTAAGAGCAGGTAATAAATACCAGCATGAAGAAGACATCATGCAGCTATGGTTGGAGTATAAACATATAAAAGTGCAATTCATTGTGCTTCTTTACTGACTGTGTCCAGAAATATTGAGCCCTTGCTCAGGCACAGCCTGAAATCAAAGATAAAAGGGGTCTCCAATCCTGGTCCTCGAGGGCCACTATCCTGCAGGTTTTCCTTGTTTCTCTGCTCCAACACACCTGATTCAGTGGTTAAATCACCTCTTCATGTTCTGCAGAAGCCTGTTAATAAGTCATTGATTCAAATCAGGTGTGTTGGAGCAGAGAAACAAGTAAAACATGCAGGATAGTGGCCCTCGAGGACCAGGATTGGAGACCACTGATTTAAAGATTAAACTGTTTTCACTTCCAGCAACCCCATACAAATATTCAAAGCAATCTCTCTTCAATTCAATTTATTTATGTAACACAGAGTTCAAAACAAAGGTCATTTCAGGGCACTAGACAAAAAATGGTGAGTCTCAAACAGTTCAAAATAGATTTAAATATAACTACTGTCAATTTATAATACAGTACACTGACATTCAGTGCATTGTAAAATGCAAATTAAAACGTTATCTATCCAAGGAAACCAGTGGATAGAGTCGAATCTTCACTCTCAGCACAATCCTCCATCCTGAGCAGCATGTTAGGTGTAGTGGAAAGAAATGACTCCCTTTTTAAAAGGAAGAATCCTCCATCAGAACCAGATCCGGAGCGAGCGTCCATCTGAGAGGACAGGAAAGAAGCACCGAGAAACAGAAAATATTGGGCTAGGCGTAGTTTTTATAGAAGAAAAACAATGAACACAAGCCTAATGATGGCAATAATAACAAATATTGTACATAAATGGAGAATAGAGAGAGTAAAGATAACATACTGCTGGAGGACATACTTACCATATTGCCTCACTCTAAGCCTGTAACAATGTAACTAAAGGATGACTCAGGAAACCCAAGCCAGCTATCAAAACTATCAAAAGGAAAGTCTAGTCTTAAAAGTACACATGGTGCCAGCCTCACAGATGAAGTGAAGTGAAATTTATTTATATAGCACTTTTCAGCAACAAGGAGATTCAAAGTGCTATGAAAACTAAAAGACTGAGAAATGAAACTACTTGGAAAGTCTAGGAACCACAGGTAAACCTGCAGTCTGACAGTAAAGTGCTCTGTTAGAAAAATATGGAACAATACAATCTTTAATACAAGATGGAGCTCGGTTGAAAGCTTTGCATGTTAGAAAAAGTTTAATTTTACAAAGAGCCGATGAAGAGAAGCTAAAATTAAAGAAGTATGATCTCTAATTCTCATGGCAGCAGCATTTTGCATCAACTAATAACTTTTATGCATTTTCGTTGGACACTTCCAACAAATGCACCATTTAAATAAATGAGTTGTGACTTAGTCCAGAAATCCCTTTAAGATGTCATACTTCTTGCTGAATTTTTAGTTTACTTTCTTGGTTTGTTTTTCTACAAAAAGAAAGAAAAAAAGCACATATTAGAAAATTGTGTGCAGTCATTAAAATAGATTATTTCTTTTTTTTTATTATTTTCTTGTGTCCCTAATGAGACGGATGCTTTCAGCATTAGCCACCTGCTGTCTGTGATCACCCACAGCTTTTGGGGTCGCCTGATTTACATATAAAACCATTTTAAAAGTTTTCGTTGCTAATGATGATGGAACTCTTCATAGACAGACTCCAGAGACAGAGAGGAGTAAAGATTTATCTTAATTTAAAGAATAAAAAAAAAATCATGGGTTTATTTGCCCTCGGAAATAAATAACTGTCTTGTTCTGATGTACTTTACAAGTTATGACTTGCAGGAAGTGAATTGTTGGTCTACAATTCCTTCTGTTAAAGCCATTATCCAGGGTTGACATTATTATGACATTATTCACCTGCACCTACGTTCCAACAGGAAAGTGTGGGTTGGTCTTTCTGTTTTTTTCTGTCCTGATGATTCCTTAGTGGTGCTCGAGGAAATCAACATATCAGATGGCAAACCTAACTCTGCCCCCTTCAGCACTAATGAGAAGACAATGAGCCCATTACAGCAGCAGCTTCTGGCTCTGAAACAGTGAGTGTTGGATGAAATGTGATGATTCAAATAACAGTTTCTGGGTCGAGTTTTCAACTCATGGCTGCAGGCACCAGATTGTCAGAAATAATCACTTAAAATGGCCAGCTCAAGCTCTCTTGTTTCCCCCTGCACACACACACACACACACACACACTCAGCAGCACAGATGTTTTGTTTTGGGGTTTTTTTTTCTTGGAGTTTTCATGACTTGTCCTGTTATCTTGCCCAGTCCTTGTCCATGTCAGGTAAAAATGTGACAAGGTGGCTGGAGAAGAGTTTTTGTTGATGTTATCTACCTCAACTTTTTTGCTTTATGTATGCCCAAGAAGGAACTCTTGCACACCAGAAATAGGTTTTGTGCATGTTGCAATTTAAAGGGTAATTCCACGCATTTGTGACAGAATAAGGCCTATTCATAAATTAAAGGTTTGGGTATCTGGTGATGACTTGTTAACTTACAATCAAACAATTCCAGTGTAAAAAATAAAAGAGAGCTTAACCTTTCATTCCCGTGCAAAATATATTTAAAAGCTTACCTGTCAGAAAAATGTCATCCCTCATTTTCCCCTTGTCCTTGAATGACATGCTGCACTTGGCAAAGGGTTGAATTTTAACACAGTATCTCACTTGGTTTCCACCGCTGGTGACTCGTTTGTGAATGGTGTTCGTGAGGTAGTCTCCAAATTTCTCCAAACAGGAGTTCTCGGTTTCCTCTTGTGAGCTGCAAAGGCTAGCAGTCCTAATACTTGAATTTTAAATATGTTCAAAAGACTTGTGTTACAGATTTTCCTCTCAAAATAGTCACAGAGTTGTTGTGGGCATCTCAAACCCTTCTCAAGTTTTTTTTAATAATTTCTAAAGTGCTGTATTACACCTGCACAGGAGCTCTCCTTATAACAGAAAACATTCAAGGCTGCAGCCCTGAATGTTCAGGTCAAACCTCATTAGAAATAAATATTGATTATTTAAAAAACTGGTTCAAATTTGCCTATCTTTACTTAAATATTTAAAAGTGTACTCCAGTAGATTAAATCGTAAACACGAGGCCAGCTGCCAAGGTGAATATAAAGTGGGTGGAGGTGGGCAACAAAATAATGCGCATGGCCTAGAATATAGTTTTGCAGGCTTTGCTCAAAATAGGCTGCCATTTCTAAAAGGTTGCTCCCCAAGACATGGCAGCGCAGCTCAGATTGATTGCAAACTGGAACTAAACATTTGTGTATGTTCTTACAGTTTCTTCACAATTTTGAGTCTCCAACGAGTCTCCAACGAGTCTCCAACAGTTTCAGCTCAGTCATTTGTCATTTTTAGAAACAAATATTTACACCTGAACGCACAGAATCTGTGCGTGAAGGAACTAGAGCGGGTTTTTATTTGGTCGACGCTTCTCCATGACCCTCCGCAGTTTGCTTATCGTCACAGCCTGAAACCTTTTTATTACCCGCTCGAGCAGGTGTGTTTCTGTCTGACCAACGCAGGCATCAATTTGAGGATCTTGTCCTTTGATTTCCTCAGTGCTTTTAACACAACCCAGCCTGCGGGGCTTTGTGAGCAGCTGCGGTAAATACAGGTGAATACCTCCACAAGCCCCTAAATTACTGACCCCCCCACCCCCCGCAGACAAACAGGCAGCTGTTGGTGTGACTGAACGGTGTCGGAGCAGGTGGTCTGCAGCGCACCTCAGGCTTCATGCACAGCCCAAGGTACCGCCATCTGCAGAAATCATCTTATCACCGCTCAGCTGTGGTTCTGGGTTGAAAATGCAACACTGAGGCTGTTTAGGGAAGACACAGCAAAGACTCGACTTTCTGACTAGTCTTAGGTTTCTCATTATCTGTGGTTGCTAGTGATTTTACCAGTGTTATGTTTTTGCTGGCAGAAGTGATCATATTTGCAAAATAAGGTGGGGCTGAATGGGAAAAAGATAAGTATATTCGATGCATCAGTACGATGAGGAGTGAGTCGGGCTGCTGGCCTCAAAATTATTTGTGGAAAAGCTTTTTTTTTCTCTCTCTCTCTCTTCAAATAGAGCCACAGAAATTGTTCAGCTTTCCCTTGTGGTCAGTGGTGGTATGTCACTTCAGTGGCTCTGTCCATCTTTTATATACACTCTTACAAGAGACACTTTTTTTATCTATGTAAGCTTTTATTTTCTTGTAGTTTTATATGCCGTATTTTCCTCCTGCTGCAGCTCCATTCATTATTCATATCCAGAGTTTGACTGACCAATGCAACACTGAGGCTGTTTAGGGAAGACACAGCAAAGACTCGACTTTCTGACTAGTCTTAGGTTTCTCATTATTTGTGGGAAATTGGTGGAAAGAGGAAGATGGCACAGTTATATGAACGTAATGGCCAGCAGTACACAATCTCTTGATAACGCACTGATCAAACTGTGAGGCGTCTTCAGAGGCTCCAGCTCTGCTTTAATAAAATGTCATTTACTTTGATCAGAAAAAGCTTTTAGAGTGACTCTTTGTGCCAGGAGACAAGACAAATCTGCTTTTAAACTATATGTTTTTTTTTATTTTACATTGTCAGCATTAAAACATCATTTTGGGGGAGATTTATTTTCAGTCTTTTGAATATGCTATTTTCCAAATCAGGATTGGGTCTCTGCTCTGTCCTGTCTCCACTGGTGTGTGCCGCTCTCTTACCAACATATTTTCTCCAAATGAATAAAGAATGTTTGTTATCATAAGGGTCATTTTCTCGAGGAAATCTGCAGTTTCGTTTTGTGCTTCGATCTGCTGAAAATATTCTGCTGGATTTATAAGCACTGAAGTAGGTTATCTCCTGTAATTCATGTTTAAAACGTCGTGCTTGAGTTCCTGAAACAGGAAACAATATCATTCATTTCTACTCAGTGAAATAAGAGTTGAAATCAAAATTAACTGTTTTATTTTTTTCATGCAGGTGTAATATGTTAGAGCGTAATAGGCATTTTTGAATTCTGATAAAAAATTACAGGCTCAGCATTTTTGAAGGATTGCATATCACCCGCTGACTTTTGTCCTGCATGTTAGAACTAAGATCTTCTTCTGTTGCCAAACGATAGTTACAGTTTGTTTTGGTCAAATCTAAGAGTGACTGGATGTGGCGGCCATCTTGAATCAGGTTGACTCCAGAAGTTATTTGGTTTTAGACGTCACACACACACAAAAACATGGTGGGCAATGAAAATACGTTTACAACTTTCTAAACATGCTGGGTTAAACAAAATGGAGAAAAAATACTGCCACTTTCTAATTTTCATCCATTTGGTTGTGTCTTACATTAAGATTGTCCCCACCCTCATTTTGTGCCAGTAATTGTTTCCGTTATTAGACCAGACATTTGTAAATGACCTTGACTTTTCAAACCTCAGTCTCTATGTTTCCTCCACAGGCGCAGTTTGTGTTCGAGACCGGCTGATGATCCGTTTCTGTCAGACCCTGCGCACACTCGGCCGCTGCCACCTGCCCAGCGTACAAGTGAAGTGCTGCAAAACCTGCAGTCAACGTTCCCACGCCAGCGTCACGTCGCCTCGCCACTGAGGTGCAGCACTGAAACTCCTCTTGAGCGTCACCAGAAGGGACACTGATTGCACCGCAGGGGGATTAATTATAGGAGAATCAACTATCCAGCCCTTTTTCTGAACTACGGATTAATTGTGAGGCAGACGCTCCCAAACGCTGCATGTTTAGGTGTATAGGTCAGGAAGGAAAACACTGAGATTGTAAATATTTGTTTGCACTTTTTATACTACACAATTTGACGATGTCTGTTAAGCAGAAAGTAGGGTTTTAGATAAGGAATGATCCTTTCATCTAAGTTAGTTTTAGTGCACGATTACTCTTATAGATAAACCACTCATTTAGTATTTTTTTTAATTAAACGTTTTGTTTTGTTGTTCAATGACAACTGCACACGTGCAACGTACAGGTCAGTGTTTTTATATCTTATGTGGTACAAGTGTTAAGAAACTAAACAAATATGGTGCAGAATTGTCTCTATGGTTAAAAAAATGTGTGTGTATATATATTCTTTCAGTCATCTTGTCCTAAAGGGTTATTCTGGTTTGTTTCAAACTGCTGCATAACTTTACAGATTCAACCAGAGTTGTTCAAATTCTGCAAAACAAACATGCATCCTAATTTATAAGTAAGACCTTCCTGCGGCTTTCCAAAAAAACCCAATATGCATAAATCAAATTTAATTTCCTATTCAAAAATAAACAGAAATTGGTTACTCTGACCATGATTTTAGAACCTGTGTAAAAAGGCGCTCCATCTGGAGGCAGCTGCTGACTTTCTTTGAACTCTGCTGCTGGATTTCATAGCAAATTAATCAATGAGTGATTAGAAAAATGTGCTTTCAGTTTTACAATCAGCAGTATCTATCTGAACCTGAGCTCCCAGCAGAAGAGACGAACCAAAGGAAAGAGTCGAGGCTGGAGGAAGGGGAGGAGAGCAAAGTATTTCCTGTAAGATAGTGTGCTCTGTGAAAACAGCTGGTGTCTCTTACTGTTTCAGCTGAAGAAATAAAAAGGAAAAACGTCTGCTGCAGAGAGTAAATATGAGAATTTCTGAAAAAATGAAAGCAGCTCTGAATGTGTAGCTAGAGCAAATGTAAATTTGTGTTCAAATATACAGGTGCTGGTCATAAAATTAGAATATCATGAAAAAGTAGATTGATTTCAGTAATTCCATTTAAAAAGTGAAACTTGTATATTATATTCATACATTACATACAAACTCATATATTTCAAACGTTTATTTCGTTTAATTTTGATGATTACAAATGACAACAAATGAAAATCTCAAATTCATCATATCAGAAAATTAGAATCTTGTGAAAAGGTTCAAAATTGATGGCACCTGGTACCACACTCTAATCAGCTAATTAACTCAAACCACCTGCAAAG
>NC_051444.1:23671065-23716386 GCF_001649575.2 Kryptolebias marmoratus
TCTTCAGTAATATTCTAATTTTCTGATATGATGAATTTGAGATTTTCATTTGTTGTCATTTGTAATCATCAAAATTAAACAAAATAAACATTTGAAATATGAGTTTGTATGTAATGTATGAATATAATATACAAGTTTCACTTTTTAAATGGAATTACTGAAATCAATCTACTTTTTCATGATATTCTAATTTTATGACCAGCACCTGTAGTCCGCTGCACCAAATGTAAAAGCAGGAAGACAAAAAAGGCTGGTTGAACTCAACATAAAAAAAAAATAAAAAATATCTGGTGTTTCACACATTTGGACAAACACACTGATTATTATGCAGGCTGTTGTGTTCAACCAGTAGGTGTCCAAAGATGGAGGTCCCTAAGTCAAAAAAACAGATTTGCATTTACCCACACTGCAAAAACAAAAGCTTTTTATTAGACCTTGTAGTTTCCTCCTGATAGATAAAGATTTTATCTGACTCCTTTGTTCCCATCTGCTTCAACAGCCTTCAATGGATGTGTGCCAGATATAAACTAGAACTGTCATCAGATTACACTTTATATTTCTACACTTGTTCTGAATTGTTAATAATTATAAGCTTTGAAACATTTAGTCACTGCAGCTCAGATGAAAGTAGACCAAAGCCAACCCTGGGCCATCTGTAAGTGATAAATGATCAATTCTAGGTCTGAACTATTAGATGAATGTCAAAGTGTCTTAAACATGTTTTTTTTTTTATCTTTTGGCCAGCAGGGGTCAACTATTATGGTCAAATTAGAATCAATAGAAGGCCTTGAAAACCAAATTCACCCTGCTTTGTATTTGATTTATTATCTCAGGAACTTTAAAGTAATGAGTCGATGAGCCAAACCAACGCAGATCCATAACATTTAGAGATACAGAACTGGGTTTTAACAGCAAGTTTGCATTTCTAGCCTGTGATTTTCAGTTTTTATCTTTTGAGCTTAGATTTTATCATCTGAAGTCAACTTTTAATTTCAGATATGTTTTTTTTTATCATCTCAGGCAGTTTTTCCTGGTGTTTCCAACTAACTCACCTCTTCGCTCGTCTTTCCTGGCATCTAGCTTGACGTGCAAACAGACCATAGAGTGTATAGGAGTATAAGAAACGGATATAGCCGCTGTGACATCGGCTGGTTTTGTGAAGCCTTGAGCTTGTGTTTTACTAGCGTTTTCTTTTTTGCAGCCAGAAGTGATCATATTTGCAAAATAAGGTGGGGCTGAACGGGAAGTAGATAAGTATATTCGATGCATCAGTACGATGAGGAGTGAGTCGGGCTGCTGGCCTCAAAATTATTTGTGGAAAGCTTTTTTTCTCTCTCTCCCTTCAAATAGAGCCACAGAAATTGTTCAGCTTTCCCTTGTGGTCAGTGGTGGTATGTCACTTCAGTGGCTTTGTCCATCTTTTATGTACACTCTTACAAGAGACACTTTTTTTATCTATGAAAGCTTTTATTTTCTTGTAGTTTTATATGCCTTATTTTCCTCCTGCTGCAGCTCCATTCATTATTCATATCCAGAGTTTGTCTGAACAGATCTTCACATTTGGAGGGTTTTCACCAAAGGCTCATCCTGTAAAATATCCACTGCAGCTTGTAAAAAATATCTCTAATTGTAACAGTTGTTTACTGTCACCCTTTAACAGACACATTTTCAAACTCACTAAGTTAATGTGAAAGGAAGAAATTGCAGGGAAATACTTGGTGCTAGAGGCCACGCAGGCTCCGGATGTTTTGGTGTGAGGTATTGGCAGGCCCAGTGCCTTATCTGCTTCGGTAGTGGATCATTTTGATGTTATTATTCATTATTAAACACTTAATTAAAAACAGTCACATTCATCATGTAAAGATCCGTGTCTTTTAAGTGAAATTGTTTAAAAGGAAGTCAAATGTCTCATTGCTTGAGATCACGTTAAGTTTAGGAAGAACTAAGGAGTTAAACATGTTATCGTTCATATGTACAGGTCTTTTTTTTTATCATCTTCTGTCAGACACGTCAACTTTTCAGACTTTTCTTCTTGTGTTGTTTTTTTTTTTTCATAACTGATGCATTTAGGTTTCAGTAGAAGATGAAAAGCGATATACGCTTTTCATACAGTCCCGCCGAGGCCGAAGTACCTTCATTTCTCCTTTTGCTCATTTTTCATATTTGATGTTAACCACGTCACACCCGAGGCAGCGTGTTTGTAGTTATGCTCCTTTTAAGTGCAGAGCGATGTCTACGTCTGATGTGGCACATAAACAGTGAGTTTTCTTTAAAAAAATGAACGTTTTGGCAAAGACAATACTTTACAATAAAAGCAAGAAGGTTGTACATCTCATCTGTTGTTGTTTCATGATTTTAGATTCTTTTAAGGCTGTGGGGGAACAGCCTCATTACCTCAACCAGTTTTACAAAGGTTTTTTGACATCTTGGGTCTGAATATCTCCAAGAAAATGTGATCCGTATCAATCGAAGCTTTTATCTTTTGACTGAACAGAGAATTGAGGCTCAAACCTACAGCTGCAGAGTGGTCAGAACAATAGTTTTACTTTTGTAACTAGAAATAAGAGTAATTCATAACTGTTAATGTTACAGAAAGTAAGCAAAGAGACTTTTTTTCTGTTCTTTTTTAAGGTTTTTATGTAATCCTCTATGCCTTTTCTCTCCCTGGTGATTGTCGGCGTTTTCATTCACATGCAGCCCTCGTGGACTTGGAAAATCAGACAAATTTATCAATAAATATCGAATACTTCATAGGTCTTAGGGGCTGAGCAGTGATTGTGTTGCAGGCTGAAATGAACTGAATTTATTGGCTAAATAAATTGATCGAACTTGGCAGAAATTAGGAAATTAGATGGGATTTTTCCAGCTGCTTTAGTCTGTATTTGAAAGATTCGAATAATCCCTGAAGAAACATCTGTTTACATTCAGCCTGTGAAAATAGAAAATAAGAAAACAAGTCTGGCGTGCCTAAACATTTTAATTTTCAGTGTTTATATAGTAAATGAAGCAGGTTGTTGAATCTAACTATTCATACTAATTTAGGATAAACCCGCTGCCTCCTGACTGCATATTTCACATAATGTTTTGTTTTTTCTAAATCCATCTACTTGTCACTTTTTATATCCTCATTTGCTTACACAGCTTTAGCATTTAAGATCTTTTCATAGTCAGAATATTATATTTTATCTTTTGAGCATGGTGTCCTAGCTGTGTTTTTTAATTATTCATCAAATTTTCTCTGTATGGGAGAAAATGAATCACCTGGGGTAAAATAAAGTTTAATTTGAAAGGTTTAATTAGTTGGAGGAGAAACTTAAGTGCTGGTGCACTTTAGGTGTAATGTCTAACATGTGGGTTTTGAAATGGGCAACAAATTACAGACAAAAGTAATTCTGATGGTTAAGTTGTGCTAAATAATGCTGCATTTCTAACTTCTGTAGTTTGGATAGCAATACATGCAGGGATATTTATAATTAATGCTACGGGGATCTGCTGTCCAGCTCCTTTAAGTAGTCAGGAATGTTCACGTTAGCAGTTTATCTTGTGTCTTGAAAGGTGAATGTAGGTTTACTTATGAGGATTTTTCTCAGTCACTTGTTTTCTGATTTCAAATGACAAAAGGTTTTATAGTTACAGTTCAGCTGCTCTCATACGATCAGGCCTTCGACTCAATAAAACTCCCAAGAGGATCCACACAGACGCATTGCAATAAGACTTGTTTTGGTGTCTGATTTTGTTTCTGTTCTTTTCAAAGACTTGCATAGTCAGCATTATATTATAATACTAGACTAAATACTTTCTCTCCTTGTTGGGAATTGAAGACAGCAGGACTTAAAGTTTGTACTAAGATCGTCCTGTGGGGACGCTGTTGCCCTTCTGGCTTCACCTTCCAGGATCCCAGTGTAGGTTGATGATTTGCTATTGAATTATTATGATGACAAAGTCAGTTGTTCAAATCAAAATCAGAGCTTCAGTCAGGGGACTTTAATGAGGATGAGCTATCAGGCTAAAATAATCATGTCCCTAATGCAATCAACTGGCTAACAATAATCTTTTTTCTTTTATTAAAAAAAAGAAAAATAATAATGAATAGAGCACAATCTGGAGAACTTCTCATTTATTAATTAGTGCTGGGTCATGGGACATCTTTATTATTTACGGAGCTCGGCGCTACAAATATTTCTTTCTGTAAGCTTTCTTTTATCTTTAATTTAAACTTTAATTGAAGTGAATGCTAAATTAATTGATGTAAAATGCATAGCATGCAGCATGCAAGCTGTAGGTTCTTTGTTTTTTAAATGTAGAAGTTTAAAATTAGAAAACAAATGGAGGCTCCATTTTAAACTAAACGACTAAACATCACGTTCTATCGTCAAGAAAATATTTAAATGATCTGTGCTTATAAGGATTATGATAAAAGGATAATCATGGAAAGCAATAGGAGAAGATTAATTTTAACTTTAAGTACTGCTGTAGTTATTTTACTTCATAATTAGATAAAGAACTCAAATATTGACAGCTAACAGATTTATTTGAACAGTTTCATGCAGTTTAAAATCTGGATCTCTCAGAGTAGAAACAAAGATACTTATATGTTTAAGTTATTTCTTAAGGCAGTAAGTAGTAAAACTAACATTACACGCTCAAACAGACATTATGTTCACAGATGAGCATGTTTTTCTCGGTGGACATTCTGACTCTAAACAAAGTTTTTCTGGAGCTCCGTGGAATCGACAACACAAGCACAACACTCGTGGCGCTTCCGTTTCATTTGCAATTTTCAACTTCTACAGTGTCAAACGACCCTTCTCAGTTGATTGGACGGTGTCTTTTCATCTCTTCAAGTTGTAACCATCAGGTCCGTTGTGTCCAAAGTCCATTTCCCACCACAGTCACCGTCGTGGAGTCTGGAGCTGGTGTTCAGTAATCGACTGGCGGCAGCGTCACCATTTGGGTGAACTCTTCATAGTTGATTATTCCGTTGGACTTGACGTTTGCTTCTTTGAAGAGGTCATCCACTGCAGAGAGAGAGAGAGAGAGAGACGATGGTAAACAGCTTCAGAAGTGGACTTCACAAAAAAGAAGCTCAAGGAGCCATTTTTCTGCCATGATTGCTCAAAACTCTGAGAATGAATGCAGTTAAACACAGTTTGGTGCTGAAGGTCTCTGCTGTTCAACTTCTTTTTTTTTTTTGACAATTCTGAGCCTCATAACAAATTTGTTATTATTTGTGGTTATATTTACCTAGATATAAGATGCAGCCAGGTCCAGGTATGTTTTACATTATGTGCTGACACTTAAAACTTCAACACAAAAGGTTGCACTTTATATTTACATCAGTTCTGCAATATTTTAGTCAATTGTTGCATTTCAGATTATTCATCCGTGATCTGGATCGTTTCAGTAACTTATGCTGTATGATCCTGTTCTTAATATATTTCAGGCATGTTGTTAGAAAAAAATCTTTCCTGTAATTTTTATTTATCAAAAACTAACAACACCGTTATTTTACCTGTGATCTATTTTTTTCCTCTTTGTCTTATTACTTCTTCATTAAAGTTAATATTCTTGTCACTTCATTTTACAGAAATGACACACAAACATTGCACAAGAATACCACGTTCTATAATTTTTTTTTTTTTGCTTGATTTCAATGGGTTTTAGTTTTTTAATTGTTATAATTTTTTGGACAAAAGTACCTAAACTGGTGTATTAGAGCCATGCAGTGAAACAGTTTTACTTCCTCTTTTTCTACTTCTAAAGCTTGAGGCACCATTGTGTGCTCTTTTAGCAAAGGGGCATCAATATTTTGCAGCTCGGGAATCCACCAACTTGATGGTTGTGAGAAGCAGTTGAGTGTTTTAAGTATAAACTACTTAATGTGCACAGCAGCTGCCTGCCATAACCCCCCACTGATAGTGCTTCGAATAACACGAAGCCAGGAACTGTTTGAATTAAAGAGCTTTGAAAACTCTCCAAATCATCTCCAGAGTTTTAACCTGATATTAGCTGGAGTCCTTCCTTCAGACGTCTTTGCTTGAAGTTTAAATTTGTGCCTTTTCCTTCAGAAATAACGTGAGACGCTCCGTCATAACAAACCAATATTCAAATGTATTTTATACACACAGACCAGTACGTTGGTGCACACAGGACCATAAAAGTGGCATACAAAAAACACAAGGACAGAAAACTGAATCGTATGCTTTTTCAGAGAGGAAAGTTTTTAACTTTAAACACTTCCACAGTGGGGGGGCCTCTCTCAGAACCAGGAGAAGCGCTTTGCATTTCATTCAAACACAGAAGGCAGCTCCCTCTGACTCAGAAAAGTATAAGTAAGTTACCGTGATCCCCTGACCTGAGCGCTCTGACAGGTGCATAACTAGTTGACACGTCTTTTATATACTGTGGTCCAAGGCCGTTTAGTGCTTTATATACAAAAAAATAGGATTTTGAAATGGATTCTGCTTTCAATGGGAAGCGAGAGAACAAGAGTAATGTGTTCAGATTGCCTGGTACCTGTGAGAATAAAAGCAGCTGCATTTTGAATCAGCTGTAGTCTGTATTCGGCACATTTCGTCAGGCCCGTGAAAAGCCCATTACAATGCTCCAGTCTGCATGTTGCAAATGCATAAATTAGGTTTCGGAAGTTGGATTTGGATGCAAACTTTTCAACTTTAGAAATGTTTCCCAAATGGTAAAAAGCCAATTTAGTGATATGGTTGATGTGACGTAAAGTTTAGATATTACACCGAAGTTTGGTGTGTTTCGTTTTTAGACTCCAGGGACAGAGAACTCAGATAAGCTCCAACTTTCTGGTTCTGAGAATTCGCACTGAAAATGAATATTTCTGTTTTATCTTTGTTTGGTTGAAAGACATTCAGTGACATCAATACATTAATATCATTTACACACTATGTAAGGGAGTTTAGAGGATCTAAATCATCTGAAGATATGAAGATCTGCAGCTGTAAATCATCTGTATAGTTACGATAGTTCACATTTTGAATACCATGTGTGAGTGGAAGCAAATACAGACTGAATAAAAGTAGAAAAGAATTTAACCTTGAGGTACACCACAAACAACATCCACTTTGTCAGAATAATAATCACCAATATACACAAAGAACTGTCTGTCTCTGACACAGAATCTGCTCGAAACCAGCTAGGAACTGGACCAGAGACGCCAACCCAGTTTTCTTTAAGGCATTTCACAAAATTGACTTAAATCAGAGGAGTTTTTTCGATACATACGAAAGATAAATAAATGATTTTTGTTTTTTTCTACTGAGTACAAAGCTGACGTTGCTTCAGGTAAAATGGCATTTCTTATATTTCATTTTCAATATGTAAGCAGGTTCACATTAAAGCATTTTCATATAAATAGAGAAAAAAATACTTAGTTTATTTCATCAGCACAAGAAGCAATGGAAAAAAAGCAAAAGAATAATTGTTTTTTGTAATTGCCGGCCAGTTGATTCTCAGGCAATTACACCTGAGAAAGAAAAAAATAAGGTGCTTTGTATTTCTTAATTAGTAATCTTTATAGCAGCTTAAAGACAGATTGTATTACCTACAAAGCTTTCCTTTATACTGAGCTAATTAAGTAGACTAATGTATGTTGCTTTGTTGTGGTGTGAAAATGACCATTATCAATTTTCGGCTCATCAGGACCTGATTGTGCACTACTTTTATAAAATTAAAAATCTCTCCAAATGATCAATAACAAGTTAAATCTTGGAATAACATTTATACTCAGATGATTTTACGGGAAGAGTAAAGGGGTCTTTCCTGAAAAACCCATGACTGGTTGAATCTGCAGCGCCAATAAAGGCATTTACTGCCTGGAGAGAGACGAGTGACGTTTAGGGCGGGGGAGCAAACGCCAGGAGAAAAGTTATTTCTACTCAGGCAGGTTTTATACAGCAGACGGGGAGCACGAAGTGAAGCAAACTGTGGCAGATGTGGCAGAGCAGCTTGTAATTTTTCAGTTCTCGAACTCAAATCAAAACCCAGACTTGCAGCGGCGAATGTTGTTTTCCTCGTCATAGAAACAATAAAAGAAACTGCAATTCTGAAAAGTGGAAAGAAAATGCGACTTTGGTAGATTTTCAAACAAGATAGAGGGTGGACCGGTTTCTGGCTTCGCATTGGGAACAACATCACTTGTAGTTTTATAAAATGTAATATAACGGAGTGGAGAGATAAATTATAATGTGCTACTTTGTCAGCACTGGAATCTGATCGAAACAACCACCAACATCTAAATTTAATTTATTCTGGGAGGTTTGGGGAAATTGAAAATGCAGAACAAACATTGTTCAATTTTAGTGTTGCACAGCTGTCCAGACCTCATTATGATGCACTCCAATAGTTCTTGTGCTCCACTTAGATGATTAAACCCTACGTAACACACTCATACACATCTTTGTTTTTATATGCAAGCATCCTTTAGAAGTTTAAGTGATTCAGTTTGATCAGCTTTATATGTAACTTCAGGGTGGATTCTGATTTGTATTATTCCCCTGATAATCATCGGTTCAAGTTACCTTCTTTGTTTGTGAGCTTCTCTCCTAACTTGGTGAGTTTGGCCCGCAGCTCAGATGCCTGAACGTAGCCTTTCTTCTGCTTGTCCGTCATCCTGAAGGCCTCCAGGATTTCATTCTTGGGGTCCTCCTGCTGCATCTGCCTGTGCATCATTGTCAGGAATGTAGAGAAGTCCACCTCACCTTTCTTACCTGAGCAGGCAGAATAGTTACACTTACAAAACAGGTTTAAGAAAGTGTCTTTTTAGACCTTTTTTTTTGGTTTTCTAATTCCTCAGTATGTCTCAATGTACGTTGCTCACTTTTATGACCTCTCTAGCTCGTGTTCCTTGCTTGACAGACGCTTTATTTTAACTGTATTTAAAATTGTAGTTCCCAACTTTTTAGCTTCCGACCCATAAAATAACAAAAGCGGAGACTCACCAACTCTTTTACATGTTTATTCATTTATGACGACTGTTTTTGTTTCCTGTAACAGTCAGAGCAAAGTATGAGCTTTTATTAATAATTTTTTTTAATTCAGGTTGATTTCTGAAGAACATCTCAACACTCTTGACTTGGTGTTTCATGTTTGGTTCCCGACCCCCAACTTTGGTTTAAGATAAAACTAAGCTCCACCATCTGTCCTGTCTGTGTGCCATGGAGGCCTAATTGCTTCCTCTTTTTTTTGTTCTTTACTACCTGACATGATTTCTGAACACAAAAGTAGAATTTAGATTTTAGAGTTTTATTGTAAACCTTTCTGAAAACGATCTTGTCAGGCCAACAAACAAATTAGATTGTACATACTGAGTTTATGAACCTGCAGGTGCCTTTCTATTTCCCCGTACGTTGGACTTGTCCCCAGGCAACGCATAACTGTTATCAGATCCTTGACATCAATTTTTCCATTTCGCTTTTTGTCGTAGAAGGAGAAGCATTCTTTGAACTCTGTAGGAGAAGAAAAGAACTTAATTCATAATTTATACCACTGTGGTAATGAGTTCGGCACAGAAGGGGTTTCATTATGGCGTATTATAGCCGTTAACTTTACTGCTGTGTTATGAGGAAAACTGATCAGGGTTTTACCTGATCGTCACCATTGTATTATTTCAAAATAGAACAATAATAAAAAACATACTTAACTGAGTACCCTTACCATTGATTTGAGCTGGTGTGAAGAATTTAGCCTGCAAGGCAACAACATTGTTGTGTTAGGCCTGAAATATATTGTTACACAAAAATAAACACTGGATAGAAAAAGGGTTGTTGCTCTTACCATGTTTGAAGCTGTCCGGTTTCCTTCCAGGAAGGAGTGTGTTCTCTGTAGCCAGCGTCACCTGGCTCTCCACCTGTCTAAAGTCCACCACCAACACACCGCACTGCAATTTAATACAGGTCGCCATGGAAACACTGATATCAGAGCCGACTGCTTCATTGTCCTTCTCCGTACCACCACTCCAATAAAAGGGGCCCATTAAAGCTGAACAATTACTTGATGAGACTGCAGTGTCATCACCAAAGGCTGGCAACTGAGCAGAAAATAAATGATTATTGATTGAAAGCACATTTAGTGGAAAAACACAATTACTTTAAAGACATCTGCGAGCAGTCTTTAAGGGTTTATGCTCCGGCCTGGCTGCTTGTGTGAAAGGTCGGCCTGTTATTATCCCATTGGTTGGCTCGGGGCGTGTCCTGCTGCTCCCTCGGAGGTTCCCTGCAGCCGCTGTAATGAGGAACGAGATGGCATCCCGCCCCTTTCCTACCTCAGTAAAGTTGAAGGAAATCTAAGATGACAAAAGTGAGGTCAAAGAGAAGTAAACAAAGATCAGCTGGCGTTTGTTTCTTAAAGAATTTACATTGTTACGTTGAGGGAAAAGTGAAGGAAAACTTGCAAAATACCAAAAAATGTGAAACTTTATTGAAACAGAAGTTGGTAATGTATATTACAGGAATGCAGAAAGTGGGATTCTCTTCTTATATTTCAAAATTTCACCCAGAAAACTTTACTCAGTCAGGAAACAGAAGTGAGGAGTGAGACTTTAAAAAATATTTATTATTAAAGGTATTTATTTTATTTGTTCTGCAGTCAAACACTGTTTCAAAGTTTAAAAAGTCGACCTGCATCTGTGCTTCTCATCACAATGTGTATATTCAAAACTAATTAAAGCTTGCTCTTGTCATCCACATGAAGCGTCATTATAAACGCCTTCTCATTCTGTGAAAACAACACAGAGGTCAGAGTTTTATCTGGCAGACGTAGAAAAAGAAACACAATGTGGCAAATATACTAACAGTTTTATACATTCATATACAGATCTATACAGAATAACTCTGACAATCTCATTCTACATGACATTTCTTCTAACAATCAACTTCTTTAGAGGCCTTTACAGGTCCAGGTTTAAAAGCTTCAAATGAATACATTTTAGACAAGATTATATAAACACAAATTGATATTTAGGTAAAAGAAAATGGCTTTTTATGCTCATTCTGAAAGTTTAAGTTAAATGATACAAATACTTTTTATAGTTAATAAGAAATTAATTTCAGACACACACACACAAAAAAATCCTGTTTGTCAAATCTTAATTTTTAAAACTTTTGAATCAGTATTGAGCCACAGATCTGAACCAGGTCCAGATGTTAGACTTTAATAATTACTTCTTTCAACATCTGCAGCAGCTCCATATTTAAATAATGTCCGCCGAGTAGCATGTTTGGTATAAAGTGTTATAACTGGTTGACAAAAAAAAAAAAACAACTTATGCCTCCATTCCTTTACCTGTTTTTCTGTGTAGTTGCAGGTAGTTGGCAACAAATTGCTTCCTTTCAGTTTCGGTCTGCAGCAGAAGTAATTATCAGTATGAATCCAGCTTTTGAGACATACGAATTGATTTAATGTGTCATCTCCTTTTTCTGTAGCCCGTTTTTCCTCTGGCTTGTTAAAAAAGTGACGCGTACAGCGGCTGAACGATTGGATTCTTTGTGGCAAGAATATTTTCCACTCTGTTTTTTGTTTTTTTCTTTGTGTTTACAGAGAAGTGAGTGCATTAAAAGGACTCAGCAACTTCTGTCTTGAGAACTTGAACATGTCATTCAGTGGCTCTTCCTGACGTGCAGGGTGTAATAGGACCAGGGCTCCGGAACGTAAAGGAGGCCCGGGTACTTGTTGCGGAGAACCGGGTCGTTCCACAGATAGACCACCCACAGAACCACCAGCAGCGCTGCAACACTGAAGCTGTAGAAAAGAAAGCGGCCGTTGCTGTCTGCGCTGACGCCTTTACGGTGTTGATACGTCACCGTGGCAACCATGGCGAGGAGAGTAAGGAGGAAGAGCTCGGTGATTTGTCCCTCGGTGACCAAGTACCTTCAAGACAAAAAAGGAAAATAGGTTAGGAATGTTAAAAGAAACACAAACGGCTGTAAAAATGCACAACTTTACAATGATTTTGGTTTGAATCTTCATGCTTCTAAGACAATTTCTACATCATTAGATGATTGTTTGGGAGATAATGTAACTCACACTGAGCTGGGTTTGTGTAAAAGTTGTGTTAAAGACAGCAAATATTTAACCGTTCACAGCTAAATTCAACAGCATTCGAATGTAAACAAACGGCTCTAATTGTTGGCAACAAAACCAGACTGCTGATTTTGCTTGATTATTACAAATTACGCCGTAGACTTTTGTTAGTGAATGATGCACATTTAGTGGTTATTTTTTATCATAGATAATAAACATAAACAAAAACATTTTAATCAAAAACATTGAAAAATCACGTTTGACAGCTATTATGGCTTTAACTGGTGGAAACTATATTAATTACTGTAAGCAAATGTGGCGCATTGTTCTATTTTACTGTTTTTAGTCGAAATGTTCACAAACAACAGCCGTCGTTACATTTCCCATTGAAAAAAATCATTTTTTAAGAGATCAAATGACTACTTCCACAAGATCTCTCTGAAGAGATTTGAATCATAAGGTGACTATTCTGCACGAGAAATTGAAAATAAAATTGAAAATATTACAACAACGGTAAAATAATGTTAAAATCATTGAAAATGCAGTTATTTTGTGCAACTTATTTCATATTTTATTTCATGAAATTTCTCAAATTTGGTAAACAGGGTTGCCACATATTCCTCATCCTCCATTTCAGATCCAATTCATTTTCAACAAATCAGCATATAAACGTGCACATAGTGTTATTTCTAAGAGATAAAGATAGCTACTGGAAATTATACTCTAAGCAGCTTCAATGACTGCACATAAAACACAAATCTGTTCTGGTTGCACACCATAAATCCTTCACTCAGCATTAAACACGTATGATGCAGATGGAAATGCTACCAGAGAAAGCAGACAGCAGATGCTGCTGCATTTACATTGTGAGTCTGAATATGTCTTTATAGGGAATTATGATGTTTTGATGTAGATATAGTCAATATGTCAGGCTGTAAACAGATTTTATTTTGTCATACCAGCACAAAACGAGTCACCAACATTTCCTGCTGTATTGGTAACGTCTAAATGAAGGTTTGGTTCTTTTTGTATCTATTCACGTAATATGTAAAAATTCAGAACACATTTGTCAATATTTGGGCTTTCTTTGTGTTTTTGTATTCAGTTTATTGCTTTTATTGTCTTCATGTTTCAGTTTGAGTTTATTCAGTCATCTTGGTTAGTCTTAGTTCAGTTCTTGTTCCTCATGTCTTTGTTTCATGTCATCATTCACTTCTCCTCAGTCAGTCTCTTGCTTTCCTGCCACGCCCATCTTCACCTGATCCTAGTTGTAATCATCTCACCTGTGCCCACTTCCCCTAATTTCCCTCTTTAAAACCCGGTCATTTCCTCCACTCACTGCTGGTTCATTGTCGCTTCATGAACTGTCTGATTGTCCTCTCGTCTTATGTCTCAGTTTGGACTTTGTTATGTTTGGTTTTGCTGCCATATCAGCAGAGCTGTGGAGTCATCTTTTATTTTAATGAATTAAGTTTATTTTTTAAAAGCTGAGTCTGCGCTCTGGGTTCGCCTCCTTCTCCACCCAACATGACAACAGTATATGTGTTAATAATGTTCAACCAGAGGTTTTTAAAGATCTCCAGTGACTGACCAGTAGTAGAGCGCGCTGGGTCCCATCAGCAGCCAACCTGAAACAGGAATTTTCTTCTGCTCGTCAGAGTTCGAGAAGCAGCCACTGAAGTAGATGAACAGAATGATGAAGAAGGGAATATACCTAAAAGAAATAAATATAATAAATAAACTGCACTCTCATTCAGTGTTG
The DNA here is from genome assembly GCF_001649575.2 of Kryptolebias marmoratus. Taxonomy (NCBI): domain Eukaryota; kingdom Metazoa; phylum Chordata; class Actinopteri; order Cyprinodontiformes; family Rivulidae; genus Kryptolebias; species Kryptolebias marmoratus. Next base: position 23,684,873 of record NC_051444.1, read on the forward strand.
ACATTCCTGTTTCTGTGTCCGACAAATGCTTCTTAAGGGAAAGTGCAATTTGCTTTTGTGTGCATTAGTCCACAATTTCAGTTTCTAAAGGACCTTAAATTAATTCCTTTAAAGGCTGCAGCTAAATCAAAACTCTTTTTACAAAACCCATAAAGCTGTCTTAAAATAAGAAACGCTTCTCTTAGCATAAAAAAATTAATCAGAAATGGGCAGCAAATATAAAAGCTTTTCTCTAACGCAATCCAGCAGATGTAAAAAGTATAAAATACATCAGAGGCCGACTCAGGGACAAAGTTCTGGGGAAATTCTTCATATTTTTCCTAGAATTTCTCTATAAAAAAGGTACACGTTGCTTGTGGTAGGTAGGTATTCACAAATACTAGTTTTTACGATGAACAAAAGAAAAACAGTTGGAGGCAGAAAGGAAAAATGCTGAGAATAATATTTCTCATTCTTTCTTTCATTTCAAGGATTTTCTCTTGTGCTTCAAACACTGATTTCCTTACAGCGAATAAAGAAAGCACAGATTACCTCAAGCCGAGATAATTATTGCGGAATAATAAGAAAATAAGAAGTGGATTTATATGACACCCAGTGTGGCGACTTCTAGAGATTTGTTGGGCTATTAAAAAAAAAGTGGATATGAGCCGAGCAATTTATCAAAGTTAAAGTTTAAATGGCAAAAGCGCTACGATGATCATCGTGGTAAATGAACCTTGTAACAATAACAACACAATGACTGTCAGAAACTACTGCTGAGCAGAAGGAACATGTTGAAGCTGCACAGCTGTGAATTTAATCGGACGAAATGGACAATTTATAATAATAACAATAGGTTTTAACACAATACAATGAGACCTTTTCATTCCACCGTCTAAAAAGAGTGCACCTTCCTTAATCCATGCTATTCTCACTGAGACATTTTATTTCCCCCTCTGTTGGCAGGAGGGGAGAGTCTGTCGAAGAAAAGATCTTTCATTTGTGTAAATGCGTTCAGAATACCAAGTGAATATGTTATCAGAATGACTGCCGCCCCGTTTAATTCATGGCTGTAGGAAACGGAGACAGCCTGGAGGCGTGCAACACCTACTGAACCAAATCAGTTTGCAGCCTTTCATAGCGCCTTTTTTTTTCTTCTCTTTTAACACCATTTGTAGTTTGTTTGGCTTAAAGAAAGAGCCGGTAATTTATTTTGTTCAGTCGGAACGCATTTTCCACATTTTCCCCAACATTATATCAGAGAGTAGAGGATTTGAATGCCAAGTTTTGTTTTGTTTTGTTTTTTCCCCTCTTTTTTTCCTTAATACCTTCAGGAATAAAAGCTGTTTGCAGATATCCCTGCAGATGATGGAGACAGTTAGCTGTTAGGCAAGTGCAAATACATTTGGGTTTTGTTTTGGCTCCATTTGGGGATTTTATGACTCCTCTTCACGTATGTGGGCTTGTTGATCCTGAGCCATAAAAATTAACGTTTAAATGTAGCTGAACTGCAAACCTGCCATGTAAATATTTATTATACATGTATCTTTATAATTTAAACTAATAAAGATGTTGTGTTATGTATTTTTTTTTCTCTGAGCTAAGGAGGCCATCATAAACTACTGCACAGGTCATTTTGTCTATGCTTATGAACAAGATATGTGTTTCCTGTTTGTGACTTTATGCTAATTTGTGTCATCCGTGGCTGAGGGGGGTATGGTCATTACTGAAATGAGCTGGTCGTGGGTGCTCGTAGATTTTGGAATCCCATCCAGAGCACTCAGCACACCTGCAGGCACAATTTCTCAGTCATGATTAGACACTAAACTGGCCCAGATTGCAAATCCATCCTTTATTCTCTGCTGAGCCAAGACAGACGTAAGCATCGATGCATATTTCAGACCGGCGTCCTTTAGAAATCATTTTATATCTAAGTAATACCAGCTGTACACCTTAGCATCTATTTCATATGTTTGCTTGTGTCAAAAACATGCGAGGGAGCTTAGAAACTGGAGGTGTAATGATTGTTAACTGTAAAATATTTATCATCTCTTGCTCACATATTCAAAGTGGTTCAGAATTCGATTGCTCCTTAATTGCATGAACACATCCCTGAAATTCACACAGGAAGAGAAAAACAAATCCTTGAGTCATCATGCTGTGCATGCACAATGCATGTAATTATCACAAACACATACCACAGAGAGTGTCCCAGGTGTTCATCATAATAATACAGCAGCTCAAAGGAGTCAATCTGTGAAGGAAGAAGCCAAAACAAAAAAAAGGCTGAATTAATGAAAGAATCACACTTCAGCAGATATGTTACCCTGACACGGTGTTTCAGTCCACCTGGAGCATTGTGCAACACTGCCACCTACTGTTACAGCTCCACACGGAGGGAAAAACACATTTTCTATCAGAACACAAGAGATTAATTAGAACTCATTCGAACCACAAGACACGGCCCTGAGCTTTCAGATTCCAGCAAGCTGAAAGGCTGTGAGAGAAACTTTGTTTGATGGCTCCACCACCATTACAGCTAACGAGGAAAATGTTATGCATCTTCAAGCCATTCAAAAATAATCCCTGTTGCACTTCCCCCTCAATTAAAATTACAAACTCTCACGTAAACTGCCATATGAATTTCAGTCTCCAGTTTACCAGGTAAATGTGTCATTGTTTTGTGTTTCACTAAATGAAGGATGCATAAGTGAGGAAGAGTCTCATTTCACCTAAAAAAAGTCATTTATCTGTGCTTCTTACTCAAATATTATAAATAGCTATTATTCAGGAAAATAGAAACATGTAAATACAAGAATCTTTATGAATTTTGGGTATTTCTATGCGCTCAGAAAAAAACGCAGGTGAAAACTGGAACCAGAAACATGTTACAGCGCATTAAGAAAGCAAACACGAAGCGCCAAATTAGAAAAGAGCTGCAAAAGGCTTCTCAGGAGTAGTTATATTTCAGGAATCCTTCAAGTTGCTAAGTCGTTTTTAGATTACATCTGCTTAATTAGGAATAAGAGAAATAACACCTGGTGATTTGCGGGAAGGAGCCAAGACAAAATAAATCACTGGCTACTGGCCGTGTTTGGCACTGTGAGGACGTAACTCCTTTAAGTCCTTCTGCACTCAGATTCACAGAGTTCCCAAGAGATCCTTTTAACATCAGCCAAACCACTTATGTTTATGAAATAAGTGTCATCAGAATAACAGTGAAAAAAGCAAGAGGTGGCATACAGTATATATTAACTAAAGGCCAAGCACTCCTTTATCACCCGCCGTCTTTCATGCCAGTGTTTTACACTAAAATCATCTTATGTTGAGAAATATGTGCAAAGTTGTAGCCGTTTTGGTCAAATCTTGAAAATAATGTGCACTATCTCATGCACGACATCCCCCTCAGAGTATGTGATGTGAATGACTATCAGCTATGAACACATCAAATTTTAGCTCAATAACTGTAAAATTAACTGAGTTATAGCCATTTTTGTGTTGTTTTATTGTCAGGTGGCTGAGGCAGCCAACTAGAATGGGGCTGACTCCACAAGGTAACTAAACTTTGTTGTAGAAGTACATCCAATGGTTAGTTACTGCAAGATACTTTGGTTACATACAGACAAACACACACACACACACACACACACACACACACACACATACAGGCAAAAACATTACTGTCCAACTTTGCAGTTCGGGGGTGTTTAAACCTGATTAAATATTGCTAGTTTAAACAAATCTCTTGATGCAGGAATGTTTTGTACAACATAAGAAAAGCTAGTTTTCTTATACTAAATTACTATGAAAAAAATAAATCCCAAGTCAGACGAACATTTTTTTTTAATTTTACCATTTTACAGTATATAGTGGTAAAATAAGAATATTAAATAGGTCATCCTTTGTCCAATACTGTATGCACCACAGATCCAACCTCTTAAAGATATTCTTTGCCAAGTATAAATTCAAACATAAAAAAGGTTTTCCTGAACCATATCAGATGGTGCTGTTTGAAAGCGTTTACTCCAGTAGGTTTCCAAACATATTGCTATGACAGTTTGAAATGCAGGTATGCACCCAATGTAAACAAAACATTTTATCTGCATTCTTTACTTAATATATCTGAATGTAAATGTACCATTACATCAAAATCTTTCGGCTTTTCCAAACGGCCCAAAAGGAGCCATTGATGTCCCATTTTTTGTCACATTGGCTGTTTTCGTAGGTAAACATGGTAGTTGGCAGCGGTTTACAAGTCTTGCTTTTAAATATTTAATTTAAGGACACATTACCCATCAATAAGAGAAAAAATATGGCGCAGATCTTGTTTTTTACATTATGATTTGTTTTGACAGGTCTTCATGGCACAGCAATGAGTAGCGCTACCGTTTTCCCAGAGTCCCAGTCACGAAGCAGGAGCGAGGGTCTTACCAGTGAAGCTGGTTTCAGGTCTTTGATGATGGGGTTTTCTCTGACTGACAGGTGCAGCTGGTAGCCGCTCAGGATGAGCCGGTGGTTGATGGAGTCTCCCACCAGGTGGATGCTGGCGCCCATGACAAAAGTGACGATGCAGAGGTAAACAGCTGTGTGAGACACGGCCCTTGGAGTGTGCTCGATCAGCTAGAATCAAACAGTGACACATTTATTCTTTACTTGATTGCAGCTGCATCCTAAATATTTATTTTCGTTCCATCTCCAGGAATCTGGGTCAGCAACAGCAGCATCTGTGAGTTACTTCAGAAAGTGGAGTCAGACAGCTCTAATGATAGTGTGATGTGTTTTTCCTTGAGTTTGCTGTGGAAATGTCTGGAGGGAACATTCTTGTTGTTGCCCGCTGAGCTCCAGTGGCTTTTGTTCTTCCTGCCATATGTCTGGTTCTTTCTTCATTTCAAACAACTATCTGCCATAAATGTAATGAATAATACATCGCCAAGGCATTGTTTTTAGTTTAATCATGCAATCTCAAGAGAAACCTCCATCCCCAAAGGAAAAGTAATGTGATTTTTTTCATAAATTCTGCAATTTCAGTCTGTTTCTCTTTATTCTGCTGCTTTTTGACAGTGCTGAGTGTCTAAAACTCTACATGAAAATGAAAACAATCTGCCTTGTTTTACAGCAATCTGCCAACTTGTTACTTTTCTCAAAGAATCATTTGAGTTTAGTGTGAAGAAAATTAGCAAGACCAAAACATAAAAATGTTTTACATTGGATTTGAATCCAGAAACAAAGAAGGAAAAAAAAAAAAAAAACTGGAAGCACTCCGAGAGCACAAACCTCCCCCGAGGCTGTAGGGTCACTGTCCGATTGGAATCCTTAAAAAATTCCTGAATCCTTATCGTGATCTGGATCACCACCAGAATCTAATGACTTGTTCCTGGTATCATGTTTGACGTTTCCTGAAGAATTCATGAAAATCTGTTCATAGCTTTTTTATGATCTTGAGCAGACAAACAGATACCACCGAAAACATAAACCTCCTTGGCAGAGGTAATAACCAAACACCTGATTTTTAACTCTTTTATAAAGATGATAATCAACTCCAATAAACCCGAATCCCTCTGTCCTGAAGTGTTACAATTATAAACTGATGAAAATATAAAACAAGATTATAAATTATAAAATTTAAAGGGAAACACAACTGCTGACCATCTGCAAAAACTGGAGGATGGCTGAGTAATTGGTTTCTCCATTTACTCCACCATGCTAGAATAATACATAAACTGGATCTAATCAGGTTCTTTCCCTTGAATAAAACCATATTTTAAATGCTAGAAATACTGCTTAAAATTTGCTCACAGTGGAGCTTTTTTCCCCCATTAGAAGGCAACCTAAATCTCTGCTCTACAAGCAGAACCTCTGCTGTCTGCGAACAAACATACCGTCTAAAAAGGTGAAGGAAAAGTCATTCGCTGCCTGACAACAAGTCAATAAGGAAGTGTATTATTGTGCATCTCCACGGAAAGCCACAAGGTGAGGCTCCAAAAACATCTCTTTCTTCAGCTGATTCCTGCTTAAAAAGAAAACATCTTTTTTTTCCCCTCTCAATAAGTACAGAGTAAAGACATTTTTCTCAAAAGGAACTTCGACGTAAATAGCAAGATTTACTCCTGTGAAGAATGTTGGTGGTCATGGAAATATTGCCCCAAACACATGTCCACATGAGGCCTTTCTGGCTTCTAAAAGACAAATGTTGCCGTGACTGTGGTTCATGAATCACCCCTGCTTCTGTCTGCAAACCTTTATTTGCTTGACAAGCTTAGACGAGTGTTTATCCCTGCAGAGCAGAAAGTGTGGAGTTAGTATTTGTGGAAAAACACAGAAACCCTCCCTCAATTAATTAAAAGTAATTTTACCCATTAACCTCTTCAACAGACTCATGCCTATCTCATTAGTGCTTACTATGGTATAGTTTGTTTTTACAGCATTAGAAAAATGTTGTGCAGCTTCACAAATGGTGCATTAGTTAGAATAATTGACTTAACACCAATAGCAGTTTTTCTGTATAATAGTTTTGCAACCAAACTACTTCTACAAACCTTGTACTGTTTTACCCATTCATATATCAAAACGATCAGCTTTATCAGGAATAGCGTGCTATGACTTTTAGCATTTGTAATTTTTCCGCTTTTTGAATTATTTAAATTTATTCACGTTTTTTCCCTTTAAAAACACAGTGACATGGCTTCAGTTCCTTCAAAAACATTGTTCTCTGAAATCTACCTCAGCATGCTTGCTCTGTTTTTGTCTTCTTATTCTCGTTCTAGTTTTAGGCTGCCGTATAGCTAATTTCAGCTTTTAGCTGCTGTTTTGCTCACTTGAAGCTAAAATGATCAAAACTGTAACTAAAAGCTAAACTTCAAAAAAACCTCCTTCAAGTGAACAAATCAAGTCTGTGAATTTATTTATTTATTTTACCCTTAAACATCTAGTTTTCAACCTCTGACAGTTTCTTCTGAACACGTGCTTTCACATCACTTTTGAGTCCTTGCCTTGGTAAAAGTATAAACTATAATTTCTGCAAAGACATGTTTTGACAATCAATAGAAGACTAACTAAACAAAGCACGTCCCACCGGGGATAAATTAAAGTTGTTGTTGTTAGAAGTCTTTAGCATAGTGTTGGAAATAGCTCTGAAAACTGCACTGCAGTTTTCAGCACACCTTTACCGTCTCACATTAAGTGAGTCATAAAGACCTGAGGGACAAGAGGGACACACTCCCAAATATGTTTGACAATAGACTAAATAAGTCCTTTACTACAGATCTTTCTTTCGCTACTTATTCTTATTTAGTCTTTACATAAACTGTCGTCAACTAAGAGACATTAAAACTACAATGCTTGTGTCTGGCTACACATTTTTATTTATTTTTATTTTGCAGTTTTCTCTTCTAGAGTTTCTTGACACAGGTGTATTTTCCTTCCTCCAATAAATTGTTGGCAGTTCTGGCTTTCTTGCATCAGCTGTTTGCCTGAAAACACCCATTTTTCTTCGCTGTCAGAAAACCTGCAGATTTTGTGAATGGGTTTTAACAACGTCCTGTATGTGGCTCTGACAGGAACTGAGGACTGAGCTATGAATGACTGAAACAGAAAAGGACAAAATGATGAGCAAATACCGAGTGTCCTAACAGGCAAAACTCAGTCAGAAGAGACAATATGTGAAGGAGAGAAAGATAATTGATTTGCTTTGTGCTTCTATGATTGCTGCTGATCCTAATAAACATACAAAATAAAATTAAGGTAATATCAAAACAATCCACAGTTGGGTATGGATTTTTGTTTTGAGGGACACCACAGATTCACCTGACTGAAGTAAGTGTAAATAAAGGCTAAAACATAAACGAATAAAAGCTTAACATTCCTTGAAGGAATACATATTGTTTGCCATGTTTTGTGACGTATTTAGAACTAAGATGATCTTATGCTGCAAAATAACGGACCTTGAAAATAACATTATGTGCAATCTCATGCAATATTCTCTTACCTTGCAGGATCTCACACGATCTGTTAGCACTTGGAGAATGAGTTGTGAATAACTGTCAGCTTCTATTACAGCAAATTTAGGCACAATATCTGTTAAACTGACTGAGTTATAGACGTTTTGAATTGAATTGACTCCGAAAGATAATCAGTTGTAGATGTGCATCCAGTGATTACTTTCTGTAAGTTGCATTCAAATATTTCCAGTGGTTTATGAGATATTCGGGTAAAAGACACTTAAACACACACACACACACACACAGAAAGACTGGCAAACATATTGTATGCCTTCACCTTCTGGTGGTGGGTGGTGAATATTCTACAAGGTTTGTTCTATTGAGGCACTGCATGAAATTGTAAAAAGGCCTTCGGACAGAAAAGAAAGAAAAAGTTGATGCATTATTAATCGAGAGCTGTGTTTGTAAAGATTTACCTTGAGCATTAGGAACGGCGTAATGACATTGTACGCCATGTGGAAGTAGTCTCCAGCACTGGGCTTGTTCAGGGGAAACCACTCCAGAGGAAGCATGATCTAACACATATGTATGACACAAGAAAACATTTGATATCTACTGAATCCCCATTACCCGTTCAGTCACATAAGCTTGATGTAAGCTGCTGTTTGCCTCCTTACCATGGCAATAGGCCTCCCAAAGTCAAGTACCCAGTTCTGCACCGTCAGACAGAGCCACAGATCAAAGTGGAAGTGTTGCCCTCTCCTCTGTGGTACGTTTTCCTTCAAAACACCAGCTGGGCTGTGAATGCACATGTCCAACGACAATAAGTTATTCTGGTGAAACAATATTACCAAGACAAAGGGTAGCAGGAAGGAAGAGTTGATTGTAATACACTGTTGCTAAGCAATGGCAGGAAGACTCCATGTGTCTGATTTACATGTCCGTATATCAACCACTAAGCTGTTTGTTTTCTCTCTCTCTTGTATCCAAACACAATCACAGCAGGACAATGATGCACCAGCTGTGGATTTGCTGACCCATTCAACTTACTGTTTATTGTGAACAGCTGTGCAGTTTCCTGTCGGACGCTGAACAAATTCCTCGTGGCTCAGCCGAGACAGAGCTGTGTATTTACATTGAACGAGTGCCACTGAATGCCCTACGGGCCCTTTAGCCCTGCCGGTTTGTCAACACAAGACAAACTGATCTGGATTACGAACAGAGTGGTTATGAAGTCTCCAGCTTAGCCTGAAATGCTGTTGTCACTGAGAAACCCTAACTTCCTAAATAAGGTGTCCTGAACAATGTTATTACGAATTTAAAAAAATAAATACTGTATGTTAAGCCACACAGCAAAACATAAATACTAAAAAAATCATGGCACTGTCCTTATATTGTCTTTCCTTAAAACCTTTTTGTTAATTTTGGTCAAACTGTTGTATTGTTTTTATTTTAATGCTTGTTAATTCAGAGTTCCAATAATTGGATTGTTTTCACTGACCTTAACATGGGTAACAGGATGTTTGTTAGTTGAAACGATAGCTTTAGTAGTTAAAAAGTAACAAGGTTTTTGTTTTTAGCCCTCAGGACCAGCAGCAACAACAAAGTCCCAAACCAATACAGCAAAGAAAACAAAACAACATATGAGGCAGAGCAGGTTTAAAGGACCACTCTGACTGCCTCTGGGTAGAAGCTGTGTTTCAGCCATATTGTTCTGGCCTTGATGCTCCACAACCTCCCAACTGAGAGAAGAGGGTCAGTCCATGGGACGGGTGAGTGTGAGCCTCCATAATACAGTCTGCACTACTTCTGCACCTGCAGATGTAGATGTCATAAAGCTCCCAGACCAGACGCCGTTGGAGAAACTGGGGTTCTTCTCCTTCACACGTCTGTATAAAGCTACCAGTGAGTCCATTCTCCTGAGGAGATATAAGTGTTGGTTGGCCTTTTTAATGATGATGGAGGTGTTTAACCCTTCTGAAGCCCTCAAAAGGGATGAGGTAGAGAGAGGAACAGAAGCCCTTGTAACTTCAGGTCAATTTGACCCGAAAGCCATGGGAGGGTTAAGGACCATGTCAGGGGAGACGGAGTGTAGCTTCTCCTCTTGAAATTCACGACCAGATACTTTGTCTTCTCCACATTATTGCCGAAGTTATTCTCGCCCCACCAGATCCTCCACCTTCTGTCAGTATGAAGACTCATCATAGTAGGAAATCAGTCCCACCACTTCTGTGCCATCTGAAATCTTCACATTACTGCTCAGGAGATTGGCTGAGGACTTGGTTAGTGTGTACAGCAGCAGGCTCAGGACACACCCCTGGGGAAAGCCAGTGTTAATGATGATGGAGGAAGGTGGTTACAAATTAGTATTGTAAATTAGGTATCCTTCCTTTTGTGGCATATTGTTTAATCAGATCTTACATTTTTTTAGCTAGGTATTTGTTCCAGAAAGCAGGTTTAACAAACACTTCATAAAGACAAAGATCAGAATTTCCATTTTCCAAACAGCTGATAAGAAGCCCTGTCCATACTTGGTTTTAAAATGTGCCCAGGTGACCCGATCACACCTAAACTCCCCTCTAAAAGTATTAGAACAGTGAGGCTAATATAAATAAGCAAGCTCACACCCGTCTATATGTCAATAATCATAGATCCCACCTCACACAATCAACAACAAATTAGCTGCTTTCTGCACAGCTTTGCAGTCTGTGGTGCTGTGCTTAAGAAGATATACATCATCGCAAACAGTCTTGTGATTTAAATGAGGCAAAGCATTTTACAATATGGTGACCACAGCCAGGAAGCTTGAGAAAGCATCAGGTTTACAAACTCTGAACATGTAAACTCTGGACAGAGCATCTGTGTGAATAAGTGAAACTGACACAAAGACATAAAGAGACAGAAAGTGAAGGAAAATTGGAGATAATTTGTGCATAAACCTGGAATGCAACAAGAAAGTCGCTATCCACAATTTGCTCTCCAGTAGTAATAGTAAGCTAAGACTTAAACGACCCAAATACTGTTTGTTCAACCAGTTAAATGAATTAAAACGAAACAACAAAGCAAATGATGGAGTTTACTGATCGTAGCAGAACAAACCTGTGTAAATCTTCGCCTCTACGTTTTCGTATATTTGCCATTGTCACTTCCGTGTAAGCTGTGCCAGTCTAATGAACAGGTTTCTAATAATACCAAGGTCCAAACAGAGAGAAGTTAACGGGGCTCATTCGTGAAACTCTAAAGCGTTTTCACTTCCTTGTTTTCATTTTAGCCCCGCCCATAGAAGGAATTCACCAATGAAACGGCAGAACGAGAAGACAGCGTCAGGGCAAAGTAAACCCCGAATTACGACTTGCAGGCATATAGTTTGTAGATGACTTGAATGACTACAGGAATGTGAGCGTAAACTATAATCACATGACAACTGCAAACATTCATAAAAATAAGAAGTATTTAAAATACACAAATTAAAGAAATGTGCATGTAGGCTATTCTTTTTTTATGCAATAGACAGACATGTTGATGAAGAATGAATGAATGAATTAAATGAATACAAATACCGAATAAAAATACAAAAAAAAAAAAACAGGCTGTAAACATATACATTACTATCAATGTCTACATAATTTTTGAAATATAAACAGAAAGGCTCTCTTTATATATATATATATATATATACAATTGAAATCCTTTTCACAAGCTCAGCATGTAGTAATAAAGTTGTATTTTAATCTCTAAATCACACATTTTCTGCTTTTCTGTGTTCAGATGATGGGGACAAGGTGAGCTTTTATTTTCACGAGAAAAACTTGTTTGTAAAACCTAAAGCTTGGGGGGTTTACCCCTAGTGTTGCTGCAGTTACAAACTAAATTTTGAGGATTTTTATGATACTTGCTTGATACCAAAATTACTTTTATAAAAATGAAAAAACAGGCATCACTAGCTATACCAATGTCTTCTCTGTATTAATGTGTCAAAAGTTTGAAAAGATAAACTCACTATGTTTTACCTGGAGAAACTATTTTCTCAGTTAATTTGTGTCCATTGAATTGAAGTTTTATGTCTTTTAAAAACTGGCCAGATTTTTATTCACCTAATGTCTCTGAGACTCGTAAGAACTCTTTCCTAATTATATGTGAAGGGGTTTGAGTTGTGATCAACAAATTAAAGAAGCCTTTATGTCACTGGATTTAAACTTTCTTTCATCCTCTAATTAGAGAGAGATAAACAGTCCACAAAGACTGCATTTCATGCTGTCAGGAGTGTTTTAAGTAATGACGCCACAAAGTGTTTTATAACCTTCTCCCAGCAAGAAGGTTGCAGGATCAATGTCCAACCTGGGGCTTCTCTAAATTTATCCCTAGGTGTGTGTGAGAGTGTGAATGTCCTGGGTGTCCCCCGCCTCTCACACAGTGACTGCTGGAGAGAGTCACCAGCTCCCCGTGACCCAGAAAGGAGAAGTGGGTAAAAAAAATGGATGGATGGATGGATGGATGGATGGATGGATGGATGAATGGATGGATGGATGGATGGATGGATGGATGGATGGATGGATGGATGGATGGATGGATGGATGGATGGATGGATGGATGGATGGATGGATGGATGGATGAAAAACCCTTAATACATACAACATACCCACCCCACTGGGGCTGCAGTAGCTCAGTGGTTCAGCTACTACTTTAGGGGCATTCAATTAATAAAAGATTATTGAGTGAATACTGTGAAAACAAAAAGCATCTGGACTTGTGTGTATTTTTAATAAAACTGTGTTTTCAGACAGAGCAATAAAAAAAATCACGGTGGCATTTGATCAGCGGTGTAATTATCCAGTGACAATATTTCATCTTGGTCACAAGTTGATGACATTTGATTTGAAGGTCACATTCAGTTCTGATAATGACCTTATCACTTCTTTGAATCATAACATATCATTGTTAACAGAATATAAAGAGCTGATAAAACTGCACAATAGTGCACTTCACAAAATAGATGGCATCATGAGGGAAAAAAGAACATGATGTGGAAATATTGAAACAACATCTTAAAACATCAGCCAGGAAGTTAAAGCTTCGGCACAAATGTGTCTTCAAATGGACACTGACCCTTAGCAAGCTGCCTGATTAGTTACAAAGGGGCTTACAGACGACAAAGTTGATGTTTTGGAGCAAACATCAATCCCACAGAAAGTCTGTAGGCAGAGCTGAAAAGACGTATGAGCAAGACCTGCCTCAGTTCCACCAGTTCTGGAACTGGAGGAAAGGGACAAAAATCCAGCAAACTATTGTAAGAGGCTTGAGGAAGGAAATCCAAAACATTTGACCAAAGTCACACAGTTTAAAGGCAAATCTACCAAATACTAGGAAAATGGATGTAAATCTGTGACTTTGAAGAAACTAATAAATTCTCCCGAACAATTTAGACTCTCATTATTTAACAAATAGAAACAATTGGGGAATCCTAACTGACCTGAAACAGAAATGGTTTAGACTGATTTAATGTCAGACAGTGATTAAAATCTTTTTATACAGTGTATTTAAACATCTGGTTTAAACTGTAAATAAACTGGATTTTAACAAACTGACCAAAAAAACACAAAACAGTACACGTCAAGTCAGCCTGTTTTAATTTGACACGATCTCATCTTTTGTATAAACAATACAGAAACCAATGCCCTTCAGTGACCAGCAGGTGTCTCTTCGCTTTGGAAACACATTTTACTCAGCATCTAGTTTCGTGCCATTTTTTGGATTTATGTCCTACATTAGAAAAATTAAAGCATATAGCAGTGGATGCTTAGGTTTGTTTGTTTTTTTTATATTAGCAACAGCAGTTGAAATAGACGATTGCAACTACTGCTGAGATTTGTAATCAATTAAAAACGGAGTGAGCATTACTTCATCACAAGTTCTAATGAGGCTTACTCTTGTAGGCGGACAGGTCTGATCCAACATCAATGTGCAGCCTGCTGTTTGGAAGGAGGAGGGCTTATTTACCGCTGCCCCATCAGCAGCATCACTCCTGCATCCCAGCAGGTCCGGTGATTATCTGTGGAGTCACTCTGCGCTTCAAACATGCCGAATTCCCTGCTTTTTGTTGCAGTCGCCGCCTGCACACTGATAGGTAGGTGATCTGTTAACTTTCAGAGACCGTGAATTAATATTAATCAGGAGATAAAAGGGGCAGACGAGGAGAATTAGAACTAGGATGCTGAGGGTCGCTTTTTTTTAACCCCCTTTGGATTTGTGCGTTTCGTGTGCGTAAAATCCGGATTCTGCCAGCTTTACTGATTGAAAACACGATCCATGTGGAAACATCAGCCCTCAAGGCTGTTTTAATCATCCTGGACTTCTGTGTTAAATGGAAATCAATGGACAGAATCACAAAATCGTTTGGATATTTTAGCTTTTTTTGTTTGTTTGTTTGTTTCTTTATTTGTGACCTGCTCCATTACCACAAATAAGACCCGTATAATTTTATTTGCAAAGAGGAAAAAAAAAATGTCTGTCGAAGCAAGCTATTTGAATTTAAATTAGCCTTAACATGTTTAGTTTCACTTACCTCAATAAATGAATAAAAGTCCTAGTTTGCATAATAGATTTATTGTTATTGGAGGGTGCTGTTTTTCTCCCTGTCTGTGAGCCTGTGTTCATGTGTCTGTCTGTCTGTTAGCAAAATATTTCTCAAACACAGGAAGGATTGTAATGAAACCTGCAGAAAGTAATCATTACATGTACATCTACAACTGATTTAAGTTTGGAGTGAATCTAAAACAGAATGGCCATCACATCTAATCTACATTTCTTAAAAAAAACACAAAAATGCCTTTAACTCTGTCAGTTCTGCCACATAAAATTTGGTGTGGTAGTAGCTGAGCTGGATCCCCAACACTTATTCAGAGAGCCAAAAGATTGACCTTTGTTTAAAATTTTACTAATAACTGGCAAAGTCAACCTTGTTTGTCCGTTACCCCAAAACAGATTTTAATGAAACTTTCAGAAATTAATCACTGGATGTGCAGTTACAACTGATTGATGTTCGGAGTCAATCCAATTTAATCTACATGAAATTAGCCAAGACAAAAATGGCTACAACTCTGTCAATTTTACAGAAATTGAGCTGAAATCTGATGTGGTCGTGTCTGAGAGTCATCCCCGGCACATCCTCTGAGCGTGACTTCTTGTGATATCTTGTGAGATTGTGAATAAAAAGGCATCAGTTTTCAACGTAAGATGAGCTTAGTCTAAAACTCTGGCATGAAAGGCGACGGGCGACATGCATTCCTTCAAGCAAAGTTGGGCCTTTAATTGTTTTTTCTTGTTTTGTTATATGACTCCATCAAACTTGTTGAGTTTCGTCTGCACTGAGCTTTCTGCCTGTGTGGCTGATTTCAGTGCAGACAAGGATCCTAGTGAGGAGCTCAGACTGTAAGATCACGGCGCAGCGTGGAAGGGCAGGGAAATCTGGGCAACAAAAAGGCAGAAACAAACAGATAAAACTTGAAAGTACCAGTTTTGCTTCATGCAAAGACCTCTGTTACATCACAGAAATATTTAGATCTGAAAACCAGAGTAACCTTTCATACGCTGCAGCATATTCCTCAGTCAAGAAGGTCTTATTCAAATTGCATAAACTCCTGATCTCTAAATGGAAATGAGCTGATGAGATCTGTTAGATGTGCCCCATTGGTTTGACAAAGATCTGTTCTGAAATATGAATATTCTTATTGAAGCGTTTCCTTCAGTGGTAATCACTCACGGAGGCTCTTCAGCCTGTACTTTACTGAAGCAGGCGTCCCAGAGAGCCAAGCACTGAGAGGCAGATGGAAAGAAATGTACACATAAATGCCTGAGCACATGTCTGGGGTAATTAAAGCCCTTGTCCATCGCTCTGACTACTGAGACTGTTGAATTTGATTAAGGGGCTGAAAGACTATGCTTCTTTCTTTTATGGTTCTGGGCTCATTTATGGCAACATACTGGCTCTACATCAGAAATGTCTTCCGTGTGATCTGTTTTTAGAAAAAAATATCTGCACGCATGACAGAAACTTCTCAGGACAACGACCCTTATTGAAGCCATCTTGTTGATCCTCATGGTGAAATTCGATTATGGTGGGACCGGAAAGGGGCGCATTCAGAGGAGATTTTGTCACGGACAAAGACGAGCTTTCAGCTAATCTTTTCTGCTGAAAGAAGTGGATGCAACAGAGACCAGAGGAGCGAAGGGATGCCCACAGAGAGCACGCTCTCAGCCAAATCATCAGGATAATGGCGCTTCTCATAGGTGGTTTTTGGATAACTGGGCCATGGCTATTAGTTGAAGTGAACAAATGCTGCCAAAAACACTCCATAACTCAAGAGCGGAAACGAGAGTGTGTTAAAATGAGGGACAGGTCTGATTTGAGATTGCAGTGTGAGATGAATTGCATCCACGTTGTAGATTTGGATAATTGGCTTGCCTCTGCCGTGTGTGCCTCATCGCCGTAAAAAAGCTCCGACACGAACCAACCTTTGAACTTCAGAGCCATGAAATTAAATACCAAAGCCGTAAAGTCCTGAAAGTTGAAATGAAACTAAAAGTCATTTTTTAGCAGCAGCAGCATTACAGATCCAGAAATTCGGTCTCAGACTGTCGAGACTGAAATACGTTTTTAACTGCTGGATCGATTACCCTTCACAACTGTACAACATTCATGTGCGTTTGACAAAAAGGTCTTTATTTTTCAGTCTTCTCCCTGGGGTTTCTGTTGTTCCATCACCAGATTGTAATTGTGCTTTGGATTGAAATATAAGGCAATTTTGCTTCTCTGGATATCCCCATGAACTTTTTAAATTAACCCAAATGTGTTATTTTAAACCAAGTATGGACAGGCTCAAATTAGAAACCTGTCAAAGTCTTTAAATCAACAAGTTATTATTTTATCTGACCAAAGAGTATCAGATCTGTTATAAAGATGCCACATATATATAAATTGAGAAGTAATTAACAGTATTAAAAAGTCTCATATCATTTTCCTTTTATTTGCTTTTGATGAAGTTGGAGCATGAAGCTTGCTAGTCTGTTTAATTCTCAGTCACTGCAGCTCATGCATTAGCTTTATTCTTTGTTAATTTAAAACCATTGCTTTGCTTTTTATTTGCATGATAAAAAAGCTCAGTCTAAACCACAAAACTAGATGATGCGGCTGAAACTAAACCCTGACTATGTTTACATGCCCATCTTTTTTCCTTGTTTCGATCACATTTTGGACATGGTGTTTACACGGATGCTGTCAGGCTTTTTCAAATACACATTAGTTATATGAGGTCACTGAAACATCCATCCTCTACATGCAGTCGTAACTTTTGCCACATCATCTTAGTCACGTTGATTTTTTACCAGCAGTTTGTTCTGACATGGTCTGTTTGTTTTAAGTTTTTTTTTCTCGTTTTTTTTTTTTTAATTGATGCCATATTTTGTTTATTTTTCTAGAGGGGCACACTTGCTATGAGTTTAACACAGCTGGGTGGTTCTAATCTTTATTAACTTGGGCTTTCTTCTTCAGGCTTTCTGCATTTGTGCATAATTTGATGCCTATTCTGCACATAAATGCCTCCTTCTTCCATATGCTTTGTTCACTCTCAGCTCTGAGTAAATCTCAGGCTATTCCCTTGCCACATGGTGTAAACTTTGGATGGTGTGGTGGAGAACTTGTTATTTATTCCTCTTGATTCTGCTTCTTGAGTGCACCTCTTCAGGTGAGCAGCCAGAGCTTTGAAGCGTTGTTTGGCAGTCTCTAGAGCCTCAGGTGTGGACAAGTGTTTTCATGTTAGGTCTTTCTTCATTGCACCTGTAGTTCTGGCAGCTGGTTGATTTCTCTCTGTGTCGTCTTGATTTTTAGCTTCCATCATCCTCCTCCTCCATGGGGGACAATGCTTCTTTTGACTTGTAGCCTCGATCTTCCAGCCAAGCAATTGAAGGATTATTGTTGCTGTAATGTATACTGGCTTATAGGTTTCTGTGATGGTGTTAGCAGTGCTGCATTCACACACTCTAGCAGACTTTCAGGGGGTACTTTGTCACTTAGCCTTGGCAACAAATGCAGGTCATAAATGTCTAACTTTGTCACAATCTTCAGTCTGAGGCCAGCTGCCCTTGTGTTCAGTTCTTCAGGGCTTTTCAATGGGGCTTGGTACCTATACTCAAATGGAGGAAATGATGATAAATCCCCTCTGACCTGTCATCTTGGCTCCCCCCTTGCTGTAGCACCTCATTAATATAAATTAAGTGTGGTAGCACATTCCTCTAACGAGTGTTGGAGCACAGGGTGTAAAGTTGTTTCTGAGTCAATCTGGATTGTGGGCTTTGAAGTTTCCACAGTTTCCACATCCTTCCAATGTAGCACATTTCCCTGGGCTTGCTTGTATAGCAGCATTCAAGCAGTGATAAGTTATCTTCCCTCATTCATGAATGTCTCGTTGAAGGAGCCCGTTTATCATCAGAATGCTCTGGTGCCTCAACATCTGACACGGACCTTGTTACTCTGGGAGATGTCCAAATCATCATGCTTCATCTTTGTGTCTCTTTCTCATTATGCACCAAGGTCACTGAAGGTTGGCTGAACCGGCATTTGAACACCTGATCTTCCGTTCCGAAGTCTTGAATTTATGGTCATGTGGCTCACAGCCTGAAGGTTTTTTTTTTTTTCTTATTTTATCCTTAAGGCAAAGCTTCTTGGGCGTTACAAAATACAGCTGCAGTCAAATGTTAACATGCAGTCTTCTTGGGCATGCAGTAAATGTCTTAATAATTTGGAGGTGTTAAAGATTTATTTAAACCATTCTTTTTCCAAAGCGTTTGTTGTTGTACATACAACTTCAATGAGTTTAGAAAAAAAAAGATTTGGGGACACAAGTTTGAATTCAGTGTGGATTTTCTTTAATCAACACAGTGTCAGAATTAGACATGAAGACTCAAATACATACATACATACCCCCCCCCCCCTAATCTTTGGTTAAATGTCTCTTAGCAAGTTGCACCTCGGCCACAGTATTTTTATAACCATCAACAAGCTCCTGGCATAAATCTGGATATTTGACCATTCTTCTCATCAGAATTAGAAGAGTTCATCTAAAGACATAGTCTGCTGAGTTTTGAGGAGATAATAATTAACCTTCATATATTTGAATGACATGTTTGTCGAGTTTGACACTGTTTTCTCAACCAAACATCATCCGCATTACTTCAGAAATGTTGATCTCCTGAGGATGCTGACTGTATCAGTCCATCCGATCAGCGCATCTAATCAGTCCAAAGATTTTACTCAACTCCCAGCAGATTCAACTCCCTAATTTAGACTGAAAATGAACTGTTGTGGTTGTTTTCTTTTTACAAAAAAGGTGCTTTTTGTCTGTAGTTTCCCATCAAGGGCCGAGCCAGCGCAAACTGTACAGGGATCTGATGTCTAGGTACAACCCGCTGGTGAGACCAGTCTACAATGATTCTCAGAGTCTCAGCGTTTACTTTGGACTCAGCCTCATGCAGATCATGGATGTGGTGCGTAAATTACGACTTACAGTCAACTTCAAGAAACGTTGTCACATCAAAAAAATACTATCTAACCTGTTGTAGAATCTTATTTTGTTAACCTCTGTAGAAGCAATAATATAGCAATTCTTCCAATTATCATGAATGCATATACATATTTTTTGTACCTACTATAGAAAACCTGAGCAAAAGTCATAAATAAGCAAAGGTCCAAGCTTTAAAAATGGTAGAAAATCGTATGGAATGTCATCACAAGTAATTATTGCTACAACCTCGAGAGGCAAATTCACTGTGAATGTTGACACTAGGTTTCTGTTTCATTAAATTTAAAACGAGAAAAAGTTACTTTAATACCTGCAACATAACATGTATATAATAATTATTTTTTATTTCTTACAGGATGAGAAGAACCAGGTTCTAACAACCAACATCTGGCTTCAGCTGGTGAGACAGTTTCACAGTCCCATTAAAAATTAATTATATAACTTTATGATTCCATTTAAACTCTTACATAAATCTTTATATATACCTATATATATATATATATATATATATATATATATAGATATAGATATAGATATAGATATAGATAGATAGATAGATAGATAGATAGATAGATAGATAGATAGATAGATAGATAGATAGATAGATAGATAGATAGATAGATAGATAGATAGATAGATAGATAGATAGATAGATAGATAGATAGATAGATAGATAGATAGATAGATAGATAGATAGATCCTGTTATTTATCACAAGATTCAGGATCTTTAAGTACATGGATATGAGTATACACAAGCTCTGGTTGATTTTTTGCTGGATAATTTTATTAAACCCTATAACTTATTTTCTGTATTTTAAAGCTTACAGCAGCAGGTATGGATGGAGTTGCATTACTGTCTTCAAAAAATGTCAACTTTTACACTTTAACAGAAAAGTTGTCATTCTAATCAGTAAAAAAAACTAATCTAAATTAAGAATCTAGATGTTTAAACGTATAATACTCTTGCAGTGATGAGCAGTCGTTTTCTTCTCATCATCCTCAGGAGGAATTAAACCTTTTTGTGTCGTCATGTCGTGGGATGAAATGTATGAACGCAGATGCTTTATTGCAGCTTGTCCGTTTTCTGACACTACTTCCCCGCTGCTGCATCGTCAGCAGACTCTACTGTTTTAAATCACCCTGTGGGATCTCAGCAGTCTAGCACACCCACACCCACACACACACACACACACTGGGAAACCCACTCAGACAACATCCACTGGATCAACGATCTGTAGACGATTTAGCGTCCGTTGGCTCAGTGAGAACGCCTAGAAAAGAAAGTTTAAATGTCCTAAAGATGCATTTAACGCTGAAGTCGATGTGAAATATTGCTGGTAGTTCTGTAAGCTCACTTGTTCAAACATTCTGGGTCAAAAGCTTCAACCTGAGCAGACCATAGATGCTCTGACAGCTGTGGCATTTAGAAAAATATGTAAATGTGTCTTCAGTTAGATTAAACTCAGGTCTTTTATGTACAAGTAGTTTTGTTAGCTTGAAAGTTTGTGAATAAGGTTGTTTTCTATCCAAGAAAGAGCTGTGAATTTTAAAATATTGCATGTGAACTGTACAACAAAGTCCTCTTTAAATCAGCGTGTTTTATTCAGCTTTTATTACAGACTGACCTTTATACTCCTTCATGGTGGTGTCAGCCAGTTTAAACATAACAATGTGAATTAATTAAGGGTGTGTTAAAGGTCTAATTTAGAAAATCCTTATGAAAAGCTATTTAATTAAAGGAAAGCAAGATATACAGTGAGTCACATCACCCAGCCGTGCTGTTTTCCTGTAACTCTATGCGCTCGTAATCTGTTCTGTTTTTCAAAAACACTGAAGTAGTTTTTTTTTGTTAAGGTTTATTTATTCCTTATATTTTTTTTATTTAAAATTAAGATGAAGGAACATATTACATTAAAATTTTGACTGGAATGTCTGAGCAATTCTTTTTTCACAAACATTCACGCCTCTTCACAGTGGGGTTCCCTTGACTTTTCCTCTTTCTGACACTATTCTGACAGCACTTTAAATGAGCTCAGTATTGTATACTCTGGCAGATGATATTCCATCCAGACACGCTGCTACAACTCAGTACAGAGATTAAGCTTGATTCTTGTAGCCTGTCACTGTATGAATATATCCACAGCTGCTGCCACAGATGTTGTTTTTATGTTAAAGAAACTGTCAGTGCAGTGTGAAACGCTGTCTTAAATCCGAAGCTTGCCAAAAAGCATCTTTAGGGAACGATAAAGACATTTACTGTGTATATGTGCGCGAAACATGAGAAAGTACATAATGATTTTACATCTCCCAGTACTGGAATGACTATTACCTCCAGTGGAATACAGCGGAGTATCCAGGTGTGACCAACGTGAGATTTCCTGACCATCTCATCTGGAAACCAGACATTCTGCTCTACAACAGGTAGTGACTGCACAATACAACCACAGAAACCCAAAGGGAGGATTATTTTGTGTTCAAATGAGCCTTTATTGTGTTTTCCCTCCGTATATTCTGGTTTTGTGTAAAAATTACACCACTACGATGCTCATTTGTTAAAGCAATACAAAAGAAGTTTTAGCATTAACTCTATTATGCACAAATGTTTCTGCAGGGATAAGAGCTGAATGACTTCAGAATAAAATGATTTTTTTCTAGCTTAACTAGACAAAAAAGAATAGTTGAATAAACTCGAGAACTTTCCACATTTTTAAGTCAATTTACTCAGCTTAAGATTTTTAGTCCAAACTTTAAACTTCTTTTGGTGAAGCTTAGAACAATTTTCATCTTTTACTTTCTGACTTGAAGCTTTGTAAATCTCTGTAACATAACACTTTCCTATAAATGGGTGTTTTTTTGTTTCTTTAATTTGGTATTTAAAAACAGGTGGTATCATTCTTTGATTTGTTTAATTTTAAAATGGCTGCCACAGCTAATTGTCATTAGAAAACAAAAATAGCTTCAACACAGACAGTTTTAAAGATAATGAGCTAAAGCTGAGAGTGATCCACAGCACATACTTTGAGCTCTAAGTGATCACATGACAGCACATAAAACGTTAACAATAACTACTGGAGTTATTTCTGTATGTCTGTTAGCAAAATATCTCATGCACCACTGGATAGATTTTAATGAAACTTTAAAAAATATATATTAACTACATGTATCTCTATAACTGATAAACTTATGGAGCATACAAAACATGCCACAAAACGTGGCAGAAAAATGGCATTGCTTTTCCTGATCTCTCTTGTATTACATTTTGAAAGTGTAAACTTTTAGAAAAGCTCAAGTTTTCGTCAAAAAAAAGTTATTTAGTTCCTTTTTTTCCTGAATCTCACCATGTTCTGGTCCTTCATCAGGGTTGTTTCTTCTGGTTTCACACATTTGAACCAGCATTCGTGTCTTAAAAAAGTGTTGGTTTTTTTTTCTTCATAAAAGCTAATCATGGATGAAAGATTTCAGCAATTTTCCAGTTAAATGACTTATACTCTTAGGTAAGCTCTTTTTAGACAAGAACGTTGTATTTCAAGGTTAGCTGTTCACTGGAGTTTAAATTTATGCGGGACAGTCTAGATCAGTGGTCTGTAGTAATAAATCATTCGCAGAAATGAATAAAATTATACTGGACAAGATGGGAGAAAGTGCCTTTATTATATGTCCCTAATGGAAAGTGCCACAAAGTACACCATTAATCAATCTTTACAAGATCCGAACAAACCACATTAAAAGCACTCAAGTAATAAGGAAGAAAACATTGTTCTTCATTCATCAATGTCACAGCAAATTCTTGATTTCAAACTTTCAGTATCAAGATGGTTTCTTCAATAAGATCAGTTCAACCCTTCGTCTTTCCACAGAAAGTTCATTTGGGGGTGAATTATGAAATGTGGCTGCGACTCAAACCAGTGTGTCTGAAAGCACATTGTGGTTAGAGATGACACTAAAAAATACTGACACAGTTTTACGTTGTGTGCAGTGCAGATGAAAGATTTGATGCAACCTTCCACACCAACATTTTGGTGAACTCGTCCGGCTCCTGTTCCTACCTTCCTCCAGGTAAAGATTGCAATCCTGTTGTTTGTTTACTCTATATTTCAAACTTCAAATATATTATTTTTAACTGTCAATGCCTACTAACAGAAATCCAGTTGACAGCGGGACTTTTCTGAATGCAAACCCCATAATAGTTTTGCACTTCACTTTTTGTCACGCAGGTCAAAGGCTTGTATGTGACAAAAAGGGGTTAGATTAGTGCACCTCACACATCTGTATGCTGCTGACCAGATAAAATCTGTTTCACTAGGGATTGTTTTTTTACTTTAAGTCAAGTCAAGTTTATTTGTATAGCACATTTCAGGACAAGGCAGTTCAAAGTGCTTTACATCATAAAAATAATACCTCATAAACCTTATAAAAACAACATAAAGTCATTAATTGAGAAACCAGTAGGAAACATCACATTTTGTTGAGTGCCATCATCAAAATCATCAATCATCATCAGATATGTTGGTCAATGTTCCATTTATTATGGTTCAAAAGTAACTAAACAGGTGGGTTTTTAGTCTTGATTTGAAGGAACTCAGTGTTTTAGACGTTTTGCTGTTTTCTGGAAGTTTGTTCCAGATTTGTGGTGCATAGAAGCCGAATGCTGCTTCTCCACGTTTGGTTCTGGTTCTGGGGATGCAGAGTAGACCAGAACCAGAAGACCTGAGTGGTCTGGAAGGTTGATACAACAACAGCAGGTCTTTAATGTATTGTGGTGCTAAGCCATTCGGTGATTTATAAACCAGCAGAAGTGTTTTAAAGTCTATTCTCTGAGCTACAGGGAGCAAGTGGAAGGATTTTAGAACTGGGGTGATATATCTTCCTGCTAGTACCATATTACCCACATTTCACATTTTAAAAAGCAGTAAAAATGTGTCACACATGTACAACTAAACATCAAGTCTGTTATAAATTTAAAAGATGTCAAAAGAAGGCCTCAGTTGTTGAGGTGCTGAAAAAATGGTTTTCTTATCAAGGCTTCATGGACCAACTTCTTCCACACTGTATGGACGTGTAAGATACTCTTTCTGTGAAAACATCCACAACTGCGTGTGCAAGCAGTGGAACTTGGTGAACTCAGTGAAGCAGCGAGGCCTCACTGACACAAGTAGTAATTACTGCTTGCCCTGGCAAGCTCCTCTTCCCACTTTATCCCTTACCATGCAAAAGCTTTACTGCGGCATCTTAATCAATACCAACATAAATAGCTCCATCACTGAATTTCTTCTGGACTGGTTGCGTCTGTCACAAGCGAATCAGCTCTCAATTTTGCTCCAAATGAACCATCATCAAGTAAGATATTCATACGTTGCGTGAACTCAACACATCCGCATTAAATGAGTACAGTGTATGCAGCTGTGACCTGTAGAGACAAATCAATGGAGTTCCCTGGCATTTGTCACTGAGGTTTATTGCAGAAAATGGGTTTTATTCTGTTTGTTTGCGCCCGTCTCTATTCATTTCCTCCTTATCGTGATCATTTACCCTGGCAGCCGAAGAGAGAGAAGAGACCTTGTTTACTGCCAGCATCTCATTCTCATATCTTTCTTAAATATGTATGGAAATTAGTTTGACGCCAGCTCTCCTGATGAATTACCCTCCTCTTTCATCCCATTGTCATATTGAATTTTTTCCTCTTGATAGGATAGATGGAACTTCATATCTCCCCAGAATAAAACCACTCTACTGCCTCTCAGGTTGTCGTGTCATTTTTCAATTTTCCTCTACTTCCAGAGAAGTGTAAAATGTTCCTTGTCAGAAAGTGAAATACACGGCTAACAAAACAAGCGTTTCTGTGTTATTCACCTCGCCTGTCTGTGGTTTTAAAGTTGGGGCCGACCTGCTGTCCTTCGTCATGTTTGTCACGACAGGGATCTTCAAGAGCACCTGTTATATTGATGTTCGTTGGTTCCCCTTTGATGTCCAGAGGTGCGAGTTGAAGTTTGGCTCTTGGACATATGGAGGCTGGTCTCTGGATTTAAAGATGCTGGAGGCAGACATCACTGGCTACATCGCCAATGGAGAGTGGGATCTTGTTGGTAAAAGGGTGTCCTTTGAATTGGTACCCAAAAGTGTATCTCATGTCCTTTCATTCCTCAGTCCATTTAAAAGGATGGTAGGTCCTTGACTTTTCGCCTCCTCGCTGTCACAGCAGGTTGTGCTCTTGTTTTGCAGAGGTTCCAGGAAGAAGGAACGAGCGTTTTTACGAATGCTGTGAGGAGCCTTACCCTGACATCACGTTCACTGTTGTGATGCGTAGACGGACCCTCTACTACGGCCTCAATCTGCTCATCCCGTGCGTCCTGATCTCTACTCTGGCTCTGCTCGTCTTCCTTCTGCCTGCTGACTCTGGAGAAAAGATCTCACTGGGTCTGACGAACAGGAACACACAAAAAAACATACACATACATACAAACATGCAGTACAGTCATGGGAAGAAGAAAGTCCACCCTCTTTCAGTGTAGATTTGCTGCTGTTTGAGATCATTGACCTGTTGGATCATTACCCAGTTTGGTCCAATCTTCAGTTGTCTAACAGTCCTTTGGTCTACAGGGGAGTTCATGGTCAACACAACGACTGCAAGTCCTGTGGCTGCAAAACTAGCCCAGATCTTCCCCCATACACCACCATGCTGACAGTTGTTATGGGGTGTTTGTGCTGATTTGTTGTTTGATTCGCCAAAGATGGTGCTGTGCACTATAAGTAAACCGCCCTGCTTTGGTCTCATCTGTCAAATGACGTTGTTATACAAGCCTCGTGCACTTAAGGTTAGATTTGAACGACTTTGGAACCTGGTAAAGACCAGATCATTTTTATGTCCTGATATAAAACGCTAAAACTGAAAGAGTGGACTTTCTTTTCCCTTGACTGTCGATTCCTTCATTGCAATTTTTTCTAGGTCTTATCATTTACTAATTTATTCAGTTTCCTGAATATTATAGAAGCGCAGAACATGTCAGTCGATCCAGATCTGATTTTCTAAATAATTCTTTGATATTTTTAAGTGCAAATATAACTGGCTTTCATTATTTATTTTGAAGTGGCCTGCACTGTCACCACACTTATAAATTTTAGCTGCCACCCCCCAATGTTCCCCTTCGACCAAACAGTTTTATCCTCCTAAATCTTGAACTTTTGAGTAGATACCTGTTCTTCTTGTTGACTAGGGTGGAGACTCTTCAGTATCGTCAGCATCATGTCTTACTTTCACAAGTCACTCTTGAATGCCTTTTATGTTACAATTATCTAGCAAGATGCCAGAATTTTATATTTAAATGTTAAAATGTTTTCTGGAGCTCTGGCTTGGTGCCTGCCAGTGTTAGCCTGTCTGAATCATTGATGCTACCATTTCAGTCATTAAAAATGCTCCAAGTGGTTCAAACACACAGCCAACCCTTTTATATTTGTTTTTTTCTCCACTGTAAACAACTTCATATGCCGTTCTACATGTCTCCTGGGTAATCAGCTGTTCAGTGAAGAACAATAGATTATTATTCCCCTTCTTTGTTGCCTTATGAACAGTGCAAATAATCATAGTTGACTAACTTAATTGTCAGGGGGTTGGGAAAACAGCTCAGTCTTATCTCAGTTGTCACTTTAGAAATCATTACATTTTGCATAAATTAGGAAGGCTTTATAGATGAAGGCTGCTGTTTAGGGCTGATATGTGTGTTTATGAATATGCATGCAGTTGTGAAAGACGTTGATTTATGCTGCTTCCTCTGACAAACTGCAGCTGTTTTCCTTCATTAACGGAGCTGCAGAGCCAGATGTGTGGCCTTGTGTGTGTGTGTGTTTGCACACACTGTTGTGTCGGTAGTTGTACATGAAGTTAGCAGATCAACCTGCCAACCGATTTCCATTTTTATTTGAGAATGGTGAGCCTTTTTATTGCTCAGATGTAATTTCCATAAACTCAGGATGTCATGAGAACAATAATAAAATTTAAGGTGACTCAAAGCCAATAGTCTTATTAAATTGCTAAACTGAAACTGTCATCTGAATAACTGCGATATGCTCTCTTGTTGTGAAAAAGTTCATTTGTCTTGGACAAAAAAGTCAATTTACTTTATTTAACCAACAGCGTGGGATTTTTCCATGTTAATGAACATCTGTTATGCTAACTCTTTCCAAACACTTTTGCACAAT
This sequence comes from Kryptolebias marmoratus, assembly GCF_001649575.2. NCBI lineage: Eukaryota > Metazoa > Chordata > Actinopteri > Cyprinodontiformes > Rivulidae > Kryptolebias > Kryptolebias marmoratus. The sequence continues at coordinate 23,712,556 of NC_051444.1, forward strand.
TGGATTGAACCTCTGATAAAATGTCTGTTTTTTATTAAAATAGAGTTTTAATTTTATTGATTGTTTTTTTCTTTTTTTTTTTTTGCTGTTATTTCAGCCAAGTCAGAAATGTGTGTTTTGTTTGAATGTGGATTGTTTTTGCAAAGGCTTAGTTTACATAATTTCTAGAGACATTTGTTACTAATTTGATTAGAAATACCTAATTCCTGGTGATCTGAGTAACTCTAAAGAACTACAACTCTGAAGATTAGTTGCTTCTGACCTTCAGGTGTGTATTAAACACACTGTGATGGGAACACCTGTGAAATCCAACTCATAGGACGCCTTGTCACGTTGGATATGATCAATTAATTTTAATCCTTTGAGATGATGACATGCTCTGATGATGGATTAGTCCAAAGATAAAGGAAACTACAGCTGCAGTCACACCAAAATCCAATGTTTTTTGTGTTTTTTTTCAGAGCTGACAAATGCACAGTTCTGGGGATTATAAAAAAGGCTCAGTAAATCCCCCGTTTCTTGGTATTTTGCTTCCAAGAAGAAAAACTTTGTATTTGTTTGCCTTTTGTTCATGTATTTTTTTGTTGTTATTCATTCAAAGTCACAAAAGGCTCTTATAAAAGACAACTTATAAAAGAACCAAGGTTTTAAAAGGTTTTATCAAGATAAACTAAAAACCATCTTAAAGGACAACAAGAAAGTTTGGTTCAGACAAAGCAAAAAATAAAAAAGATGAGTGTCTCAAGACTCTTGCACAGTATTTTATATGCATGGTGTTACCTTTAATGTGGATCTTGAACCTTAAAAGCTTCCAAAACTAGCCTCATTGATGGGTTACAAATACTTGTACTGAAGTGTGTTAAGCATCAGAGCTTGGGGACCCGATAAAATAAACTTTTACCTCTCACCAGCCCTGTTTTTAAGGTTGTTTTTTTTTATTATTAGTTGGTTTATATATTTCAAATAACTGAATGAGTAATATCAAATATATAAATTAGAGCAAAAAAACCTGAAGTGTCACAAAAAGAAGAGATTGCTAAAATGATATTTTTGTCATAACATCCAGCTAATGTTGAGGTTAGAGTTGTAATACTATTTCATCAGAAAGAAATTAGACTACTTTCCCTTACGCTCGCACTAACTGAGCTTTGGTGTCCCTCCCAGGCATCACAGTCCTGCTCTCCTTGACTGTCTTCATGCTGCTGGTTGCAGAAATTATGCCGGCCACATCAGACTCGGTGCCTTTAATAGGTAAGTCGGGCTGGAGTTGAAAGCACGTGCTGCGGTTGTTGAAAATTATCGGGATGAAATCACGAGGGGACATTTCTGCCATCATTTTTCACCACTGTTTCTCTTATATCAAAGTTCAGCCAACTTCAAGCAGCCATCAAGGCTTTAGATTCTGGTTGTTTTTTGTTTTTTTTTTTTAACTCAAAGATGAATCACCCTATTTGAATTACAGTAGTGTAAAAAAGTATTTTTTTAATATATTTCTGGGAACTTCAGAAAGTCAGTATCATAACTGAGGCTGCAGGTCACAGTCCTGATCACCGTTAGTAGCCCACTTATACTGTAAGTAAATAAATGATTATTTAAATACGGTAATAATAATTCACCCAGCTTAGAAAATCTGTGAATGTAACAAATGGTGGTGTGATGGTGACAGCAGCAGGCAGGCAAAAGCCAAGAATGATTTCATTTAATGAAGAAGAACTGTAATTTACCCCTTCTAAAACAAGATATTTATTCATAAAGAATTTAGTGAAAAAATGTAAGTGTGATTAGACTTTAAGCAAGTAATGGGTGAATGAATTATAACGCACATTGCAGAACCAGGAGAGGTTTAAAGACAATATAAATGTGGACCATTCTTTTTACCCTGTCAAAGCCATTTCCGTTATCAGCACCTGTTAATATCTCATCGAAATATTTAGGTTTGTTTCTTAGAACATTAAAGGTTCAGTACTGTGGTTTCAGTAACTCTGAGCAGTGATGTGATTTTTACCCTTAAATTTGGCTTTTGCTTTAACAGAAAATCCTTGTTTTCCAGTTTTATTTTGCTTGACGTTCACCTTTATTGTCATTATTTTCGAAAACAACTTTCTGAGGTCAATCTTTCTCTTCTTTGTCCAGCTGAGTACTTTGCCACAACCATGGTCATTGTTGGTCTTTCAGTCATCGCTACCGTTCTGGTCCTGCAATATCACCACCATGACCCCGATGGGGGCAAGATGCCAAAGTGGGTAAGTGTTTCTGTTTTCACACTTACAGCTTGTGACGTATTATAACTCCGGTGAGTTGTTTCCAGTCCAGTTTGAACTTGTCTATTTGTCTCCAGTGATAAACTGAAGTCTTATAACTTCAACTGTTGACCAAAAATCAATCTATAAAAAAGTTTCCACACGTGGGAGCCAGTCAGAACAAGTACATTAAGAGTTTCTTTTAGAAATCAAAAGTGAAAACCTGAATGATTTAGACTTAAATAATAAGTCTTAAAGTGTAAAGTTAATAACAGCCTTTATCGCTGTTCTCTGACCTGGAAGACCCGTGTGATCCTCCTGAACTGGTGCGCCTGGTTCCTGCGGATGAAGCGTCCAGGTGAGGAGCGAGTGCGTTCAGCCTGCCACAACAAGACCCGGCGCAGCAGCCTGACCAGCGTGGACCTGAACGCGAGCGCCTCAGCCTCCCAGTCCACCAACGGCCACATGCTGTACGTTGGCGTCCGCGGCCTGGAGAGCATCCACTGCTCCACCGCCGCCACCTCCCCTGACTCGGGCGTCCTCTGTGGACGGCTGCTCGGAAGGCCAGGTGAGGACGAGTTGCTTCTCCCCTCAAGTCAGAGCTGCGCCGTGGGAAGCATGGAACTGGAGCTGGCCAAGATCCTAGACGAGGTGCGCTACATCGCCAAGCGCTTTCGCGACCAGGATGAGGACGAGTCGGTGTGCAACGAGTGGAAGTTCGCGGCATTGGTTATCGACAGGCTCTGCCTCATGGCTTTCTCACTCTTCACAATCCTCTGCACCATTGGGATCCTCATGTCAGCACCCAATTTTGTTGAAGCCATTTCCAAAGACTTTTTCACTTGAAGCTGTGATCATAAAGCTGTTGCTTCTTCTCACAGAGTAACTGATCCTAAAATCATAGGGAAGTAAATCATGCTAGTAGTTTCATCCTTTCTTAAAATGAAATTTGAGGTTTTAATTCAGGTGACTAGTAGATGATGTGTAAAATATAAGATATGCATTCAAATATGTTAGTAAAATTGATATTCTGCCTTTTAACCACACAGCCCTGCATATTAAAAAGCATCATATATTTAAATCCTTTCTATACTGTCTGATTACCAAACCAAATTATATATTAAGGAGTTTTTGCAACTGTGCATCTACAGCAAAATGCAACCATGTTATGAATCATTATTCACTATTATGTATGCGTTCTTATAAAATATTTTGTATTTATCTACAGTAATGTGTAATAAAAAGTATTACACACATTACGGGTAAATATTTGAAGTGGCGGGTGAATTTGATCAATACACACGCCACTGTGGCGGGTTGGCAATTTGAACAGAGAAGGTGTTATTTGTCCTCTTGACATATAGGGGGCAGTAATGTGCTCCAGTTGCTGCTGTTACGTCGAGCCGCGTTCCCCCATCAGATACGGTTCCCCCTGCGTCTCCGTGCCGCGTACGCGGCAAAAAGCGCGCGTTCATGTTCAACGCTCCTTACCGCCGCGCTGTGCTCGCGCTGCAAGGGAATTACGGAGACCGTGAAAGGTCAAACAACTTGTTTTGGCGAAGTTAACCCACTGTTTTGCTAGCATGATAGA
>NC_051444.1:23716693-23792765 GCF_001649575.2 Kryptolebias marmoratus
CCCCCCTGGTAACTTTTGCAATTTGCAGTTGCACCACAACTGCTTCCACCCACCTCGATCATCATCATCATATGAAATAACTTTTTGTCACAACATAAAATAGTGGCTGGTAAAATATTTGAGTGGCTGGTAAAAAATTTTGTCCACCAGCCATAGTGGCTTTAATTTCCACCCTTGACATAAATAATAATAATAATAATAATAATAATAATAATAATAATAATAATAATAATAATAATAATAATAATAATAATAATAATAATAATACATAAATACTACTAAAGCTAGAGACACTCAGTACCTTTGTATAAACACAAGATATATTATTGACAGAGACATAATCAAACACTTTAACTTACTATAGTATTACTTGTTTGTTGAAATTACTTCATCTTAAAATTTAAAAAATTGATTTATGTCAAAATGGTTTATATGTTCTGCTTTTTACCTTGATACATTTTAACCCATTTTATTTTTTCTTTTGTTTACTGCATAGATAAACAAATAAATGTGATGAGATTGCATTTTGAAATGTGTTTTGTCTTCTTCTATAACTGCATCCACTTTTTTTATTTATTTAATTTAAGGGATATATGTCACTTTATTTCCCTTTCGGTTGATGAAATGAAAACTATAATTGGTGGTTAAAACTGAAACTGACAGTCAAGTTCTTTGAAAACCAATCTGAAACAAGCAGACAGAAATTTCCTAATAAAATTAATATTATAAATTTATTTCTGCAGTGTTTTAATGGTCTTTTTTTTGCACAAAATCGAATGTGAAAGGGTCGGTGCAACTTCATAATCTAGTTTTGTAGTTGTCTGGATTAAATTAACCTAAAACTTATTTCACACACAAAAAAGACATATGAGGGGAAAAAAACTGAACAATATTTTAGGGACTTTATACCTTAGAAATGGTACATGATTTGCACATTTATTGGCCAGATAATACTAATTATCTAGACATAGATTTTACAAGAACAAGCATGCAATAAACATATGAAATAATAAAATCATTTATTGCAAGACACTGTTCAGATGGTTAACTTCTGAACCAAAATATTGTTTTCTCTTAGATAACTTCATTGGCATAAATATTGGAGGCCTAAAGAAAAAACAAATACTGATTACATTTAAACAAAAAAAGAAGCAATTATGTTTAAAGGTTTGTGAAAGATCCAGCCTGGACAAACTGTAATCTGACACAAACAATGTAACAAGAAATGTCAAACTATTTTATTGGATTTTGCTGTTATAACTTTCTTTTCATCAGCAGCCACTGTTTGTGCTTTTAGTATGTCAAGCAATATGTTGTCAGCTAACTGTAAAATAAACATAACACCACTGTAGAGGCTGTCCATTGGAAATATAATGACAAAATTAGACATAAAATAAGAAGTAGCTGGACATTGCAAAACTTGGAGAAATGTCACATATGCAGCATAATATATACTATAATATATAATATGTATGCCTTTACAGGCCTTGCACATTTATTTTGTTTGGCTTGTTACTGATTAATACTGAAAACTGAGGGTCTTTTTAGCTTCTGTTAATTTCAAATTTAAACATGAGCTGAAAGCATAACTGGAGCACAATACTGCCATCTAGTGACCAAATATAATATACTCAACTATTCTCATTATCATAAGAATAGAACATATAGTTTTATATAAAGTGTCTTGAAAAACACAAATGATTTGAACAACTTCAAACACAAATAAATAACATATTTTTAAGTTTGTTTTTTTTTTCTTAATTAACTGTTTTGAAACCGCCTGCTGAGTCGCACCAGTCGCACCTTGTAAATTGTGTGCGTCTCTCATATGTGTCCGACCGGAAACTTGATCAAGCTATAAGTTCAGGTTCTTCTTCAGAGCTCACGTTTTGTTCGTCAAAATGTCAGAGGCCTTGTTGCAGTGGTGTGTGGACCAGTTACACCATAAATTTGGCTTGGAGGCATGTGAAGACATCGTACAGTGAGTACCATTAAATGTCACTTTTTAGACTGTATGGCATAAGCCAGGCTAGTGCTAGCTAGCTGGTTAGCATGATGATCCTGATGATGTCGTGTAAAAACTAGCTGTATGTAAATAAAACGGATGACAATCACCTTTTGTGTACAAAAAACGTAATGTGTCAAGAAGTATATATTTCCTCTTAGTATAGCAGATTGTTGAGCGTTGTATTGGCTGCTTATCATCTCACTGAAGTTGTCAGCATCTATGACACATATGTTTTGTTTTGTTGTTGTTGTTTAACAGTGTTAGTCTTCAAATAAGAAACATCATAAGAATAGTCTGCCACTGCTAGGTATTATTCAGAGCACGAGAGAAAAAAAAGAAAGACAAACGCTGTTTTTTTTTTTTTTGGTTACGTGTCAGTATTATTGACAGGCTAAAGAATCAGATGATTGATTTTTAAGGTATTTAAATGAAGCAGGAATGTAGGAAGTTTTCTTACATATATTTGTATAAACTGGCTTCCAACATGATACTGAACAGTTCTCTGCTAAGAAACTGCTAAGAACAAGTAAAATCTATTCTATAACACTAATGACTGTCAAATAGAAAAGAGTATACTTATAGTCTTTCTGTTACCTGACCAGCCGAGTGATAAAGGTTGTTGTTGTACTTTGGAAAACTGTGATAATTTAGTGTTACTAGTCTGATAAGCTCATTGTTTTCATTTATTCAGATCCAGTGTTCTTACACCCTTTACTTCCTTGGCCCCATTCATTTAGCTCTTCTACTCATAACAAGGTTGCAATCACAAAGTAACCAAAATATAATTAGATTGTTTTGTATCTTAGCTTATGATTAGGCGGGATCTTAAAATGCCTTTCTGCTCTTTATTATTGTTTGCGTATCTGCTGTTGTAACAAAAGAGATGTCCACTTTAAGGTAAACTATTTTATAACATTTTGCTCTTTTGTAAGAGTGTGCACACTGGAAAATTTGTTCAATAAATGGGTGTTTTGTTTCAACAACATTTTCGAGAGCTGAACAAGAACAAAACTAAAGCGGCATCAGAATAAACAGTAAATTCTTGATTATTTAATGAGAAATATATGAGCTGATCATAACCGAAAGTCACACAAGTATAAAAACGACAAGTCATCCTTTGTCATTTCCTTTCTATTCACTGTTTGAGTAGTTTTTTCTGAAATAAGTAATTTTGTAATCTTGCTGTCTAGGTACATCCTATCTATTGAAAAGCCTGAAGAGATTGAAGAGTACGTGGGAGACCTGCTGCAGGGCACTGACGGGAGAAAGGGGCAGTTTATAGAAGAGCTCCTCAGCAGATGGAAGAAAACTCAAAGACAGGCCACAGATGCAACAAACATTTTCCTTGTTAAGGACTCTGTGTCATCAGCAGGTAGGAGGATAAATGTCTGACATGTTTTGACCTGGATTACAAAGCACTGCTTCCCAGTTCAAGAAGAACAAAACAAACAAACTATGATAAATTAAATGAAACAATATAGACTCTGTGTCTGAAAGTTGTTTTTTTCTATTTTGCATGTGAAAGACATGTCCAAAGATACCCAGAAGAAGCCTAAACGCAAAGGGCGTAACAAACAGGAGGTGATGACTACGAGCCGAACTGAGCCTGAAGCTGAGGTGGTGAAAACTCCCATCGATATGATGAGGGTGAGCGCACACCTTAGCTTTCTTCTCAACTACTTCAGTTTGGTTTTCTCATTTCTTATTTTTTGTAAAGTGAAATGGTTTACCTGAAGTCCTGTATACTGCATCTGAACTTGTAAAGTAAGTCCAAAAGCAAAAACAAAGGGTAACTGGGGTTTACAATTTAAGGTATCTTTCTCATCAACCTTCATGAGTCTTTTGGTCAGGACAGTGTTTCTGCTCTTTCACTTTACCAGCCGACTCGTCACAAATCAACTCAGCAGGGTTTACATTGAGTTAATGTAGAGAATATTAACACTTAATCAGCACTAAAGATGTGTTGTGTCTCATAGCTTGTTTGTTTTGAATTGCAGGATTCTGAATCTACCCTTTGTTAGAAGTTGAACATACACATTAGTGGATTTCTTTTTCTTTTGAATAAATAAAAGTTGGTTTCATTTAGCAGTTAATGGTATCTCTGTAATGTTTAAAAACAGTCAAAACTCTGGAAACCAATGAAGCATTTATCTAAAACCTTGACTGGAGCTGTGTAATGTTCTTTGGTATTTTATTGTTTTGCCTGTACTAAATATCTTTGCTCATTTTATCTTTTTTTTTTTGTTTTATTTTGTTTACTGCTGTCTCAGGCCCAGGAAAACAGTAACAGTTCTTCAGGCAAGAAGAAAACCAAGTTTGTCAATCTCTACGCTAAAGAGGGCCAGGACAAGCTGGCCGTCATACTCCCGGGGCGACACAGTTGCGAGTGCCTCGCCCAAAAACACAAACTTATCAACAACTGCATCAACTGTGGCCGCATTGTGTGTGAGCAAGAGGGCTCGGGACCCTGCCTCTTCTGTGGAAGCCTGGTGAGCCACTTTGTGTCACTCTACCCTTCGTTCGTTTCGAATTTTCCACTTTAGTGTTTCTTTTTTACTCATAGTTTGATTTCTGTTTGAGGTTTGCACAAGAGAGGAGCAGGAGATTCTACAACGAGACTCCAACAAAAGTCAGAAACTCAGAAAGAAACTGATGGGAGGTGAGAGTCCAAGCTACTCAGACTTTTCTGAAAGCAATACGGAGTGCTAATTACTCTGTTATGTAATGAATTCGTTTTTACTTTGGTGGCAGATTGCGGAGAAAGGGAGCTTCTTCCGCACCAAGAAGCTAAGATTAAAGCTGGCTTGGAAAAGGCCGTTCAGCACAAAGAGAAAATGCTGGAGTTTGACAAGAACAGGTATCATAAAATGCCCAACTTCTCAGGAATGAATAGATTTACTCTCTAGTGTAGACTGTCAACGCTTTATCTGTACATTTTACTTACTGTAGATGGTATCTGACACATGGTAATAACATACTTGTGTAATTTGCTGCCCCCTTTCAACTCCAGTGTCAGGAGAACGCAGGTTCTGGATGATGAGTCTGATTACTTTGCCACCGAATCCAATCAGTGGCTGTCCCCCGGTGAGAGAGAGAAGCTGAGGAAGAAGGAAGAAGAGCTGAGAGAACTTCGCCATGCCTCCCGCAAGGACAGGAAGATCACTCTGGATTTCGCTGGGAGACAAGTGCTTGATGAGGGAAACAACCTGACGGAGTATTACAACAAGTAAGACGATCTGACAGCAATTTGAATCAAAGGCGGGACAAGTTCATATTGAGCAGACATTGCAAACAGCTTTGCCCCCTCTTTAATATTTACTTCCAGGTTGGATGAGACACTCAGAGCTATGAACAGTGGGTCAGCGTCACAATCAGCGGGATATTCTGAAAGAAAAAATGAAAGGCAGAGCCTCGGAGACTTGGTCAACCCAAACATCTTGCAGTCCGCACCAGAGGTAAGTCGTTTAAGAAGAAGGGCATATTTGGGTTAAGTATTTCTGTCACTTTGCAACGTGTCATTGCATGACAATAACTAAAACTCCCTAGTGGGTGGACATTGGAGGCGGTGAGTACCGCAAGCGACCCAAGGAGGAGAGAAAAGGCGTGGCGGCGCAGAAAGGAGGAGAGGAACGCCACCGGCTGCGGCTCCAGGACAAAGAGCTGCAGGAGATCTCTGATGGAGGCTGGTGCCTCAGTATGCATCAGCCATGGGCCTCACTGCTGGTCAAAGGCATCAAGAGGTAAATTTTCTGTCATTCAGGGCATTAAAACTAGAAGAGATGCTATCATGTAATGTATATTTTTGTGTGTGTTTAGGGTAGAAGGACGGACGTGGTACACGTCACACCGAGGCCGACTTTGGATCGCTGCTGCAGCCAAGAAACCCACTCCTCAGGAGATTGCTGAGGTGGAAGCCATGTACCGCCACATCTACAAGAAAGGTAATCATACTTTATGTGGGTTAAAAAAAAAATCAATGTATAAGATATTATTCCCTGAGTCTGAGGCTTGGCCGTCGTGAAAACTGCTGTCACAGCATCTTATGGCTCTAACTAAGCATAAATAAACAGTATATAAACATTTAAAGATATATGGTGCCCAATAGTGTGCAGCTATTTTCTTTTTTTTTTTTAGAGAGAAGCCTTTGGGTTTCCATTTAAAGCATTTCATTTATTGTTCTGATAAATGCTGAACGAGTTTGGTTCCAAGGTTGAAGTGAAGTGTTGGTGACGCCTCGTAGTTTGACGTGTCCATTAATCGTTGGCTTCTCTCTCCATCCCTGCAGAGCCGAAGTTTCCTAACGACTATCCCTCTGGATGCCTGCTGGGTTGTGTCAACGTGACCGACTGTCTGTCTCAAGAGCAGTTCAGAGAACAGGTTCGTGACCCATATTTCCCTGATCGTTTTCATTTAAAGCGTTACCAACTACAAGTCCACAGCTGCTGTCCTCCTTGTCTGATCTTTTCCACTCTGTAGAGATGAATTTCAACTGAGGTGTCAGCTTATAGCACTCAACACAGAGTACCTGGTTTACATTTACTGGCAGAATTCACTATGTATGATAATGACACTAGCAGCTGCAAAACATTGTCCTTAAAATTACTTGAATTATTGAAAAAACAAAGGATTAAGATTTTATATAAGTGATTTCACTTGGAAAAGTTGATTTATTCTGTTTTTTTTTTCTTAAGTACAGAAAAAACAACCTTATTACCACCTGAGTTCATCATGTTCTGTGTAAAAACTTGATGTAATACTATCGTTTACCAGCAAGGGTCAGATTGAACCCTAACAAGCAGCTGCTCCTTGTCAGATTACAAAGTGTCCCACTAGAGGCAGCATGCACCACAGGAGGGACACCAGCAACACAAACACAAGCTTTTTTTCATGATTCTGCAAAGGCCTCACCGAAGGGGCGGTGTGCACAATGAGTAGCTCCACCAGTCGATTCGGTTTCCTTTGAAAATCTTCATTGGGGGAAAAAAAGTGAATTTGACCTGAAGTGAATGCTGGTTTCTCAGAATGTGATGTGGCAGAGCACAACTCTGCATCATTGCAGCATGGTCACTGCTATTTTCTACAACATGTTACCTGTTTGCTTCAGCTTTTACATCCATTTATTGTAACTGGTTGCACATTTACCTCGTTTAAACCTCGATAACACACCCAGCTCCATTCGGTCACTGGTTAAATATAGAGTTGCTTTCGCATTCAGTCAATTGAACACATTTAAATCTAATTACACTGCTGTCGTCACAGGGGCTGTTTTGCTTCTGGCATTGGGAGAGTAGTTTTCTGACATTAACTAGTCTCATTTTACTGCCTATACTCTAGTTTGCCTATTTTATTTTAATATATTCTATGTTAGTAAAGGGAACACTTCACAGTGAAATAACTTTTAGCTTTTATTACAATAGAAAGCTTTTTTTTAATACTTTCTTTTAGTCTTCCCTGACATTTTGTACAGATTAGGAACAATCAGAATTAACAAAATAATCAGTGAACAATACAAATTATGCTAATGCTATTTCTCTTTAAAGGTTCATTTACAAAATGTTCAACCAGAATATAGCAGCAAACAACCTTTTGTTGCATGATGATACAGCAGTTTAATTGTGTTTTTACCAAACAGTTCCTCTCTTTAACCCTTGTCACAAAACACTTTAAGCCAAGCCTGAGTCGCCTTCTTCCCAAACTCGGTGGGATTTCTGAAAGGACAGACGCGGCATTTAGGGGTTGGAGTAAGCTTGCTGCTGTCACGTATTTAAGGCGCCACCTGTGGGGGTAACAGCACTGTAATGGTCAACATATGAAAGCTGGTAAGCCAGCTTTGTGGCTTTAGGGTGTGCTGTAATGATGACAGGCGATCTGTTTGTCCAGCTGGCCTCAAAATTGAGGAAATGTCCAGCACATTTTCTGCGTAGTGCTCCAATTAAACGCATTTAAGTTACACCCCGCTCCTCTGTGGGTTCTGCGATGCTGGCTTCACTGACAAAAGCTCACATCTTTGCTCAGTAATTGATTTCTAAACAACCAGAGGCAGCTTACAGAAGGAATCATCTTTGTGGTCATATCGCAGAACTATTGTTTGAAGGAGACCTTTATTTTATGCTTGGTTCCTTTTACCCCGGAAGTCAGAACTCGTATCTGAGAATCACGTCAGACCCGACTTTACTGTGTTCCAGTTGTGAGTCAGGAAACCAGTAGGATGTGCTAATTGTTGTGCTTAGTGACCTGGCAAATTACCAATCGCAATACAAGCTGGTAACAATGGATTTCTGTACATTCAAACACTTCAGGAACACATTCACCAGTAGAAGCTGAACAGTTCTGTGTCTGTGTGACTGGATTAGTGAGATACAAACTGACAGACGTGAGAACAAAAAGTTTATCACTGCAGCTATCACAACCTTTTACATGTCAGGTAGTCATTTTGGATTTTAGGTCTGTGTTGGTCAGGAATCTCCCACTTTCTGAGCTGAAAGTCCAATTTTTGACTTTTTTCTGACCTGGAACTCAAAAATTCTGACTTCTGAGTGCAAATGGAGCGAATGAACCAATCCTCTGTTTTGGTATCTGGTTTGGCTGCGTGTCCATGCTAATCTATTTGAGCATGTAGTCAGCAAACTTCTACATTTTTTACACATTCATTGAAGAACAATGTTCTTTAACTAAAGAGCTGTTTTGGTGTTTTTAAAATAGTAAAAACACTGTAGAGGTATGACTTTTTTTTTCTCAGTTCTTTTCATGCAAGTGAACAGAGCTATTTATTTGGACGTAGTTATTAATGCTTTAAATATTTGTGATTACACCGTTGTTTTTTATGTGACAGGCCTGTATACTCATATGCACAGTCTGTCTACTGTTAAACAGTATAAACAGGAAACTTTGCATCAGTCTACATGTTGTATAAATATGCCACAGTCCTGCAAAGCTACAAGCCTTCATGCAGATGTTCACACGTGCGTGTTTACCATCTTTGATGAAAAACTGAAACAGATTGCAGAAGGAAATTGCGCAGTTGTGTTGCATTTAAAAAGAAAAAAAATTTAACAAAAACAACGGAAAAAGCTGAGCTTTTCTTTTGATATTTTCTACTTGTGTTTCCATGCGTACGTAGACCCGCTTTCACACATTTGTCTACCTTCTTACAGCCAATTGTCTTCTTTTTAAAAAGCTTTGAAAATGTGTGCTGCGACACAGTTGCATTCTGACTGCTGGGACCTGTAAATTTAAGGGCTTTCCCCTTTTGTGCTCTGTCCTCATTCTCTCCTCCACCACTCATTCCACTCAGGGCTGTAAAATCATGTTTGCAGGCAGTGTGACTGCCCTTTCATCCTGTGAAAGGGTGTGTGTGTGTGTGTCCACTTGCACAGAGCAGCCATAAATAACACCCCCACCCGACATAAGGCCCCTTGAAAAAAAAAGAAAGCAAAGGCACATGTAGAAAATAGCGACGCAACCAGAGATGAATAACAGGGCCAAACGCCTGACGCTGGTGCTGAGCAATTAGGAAACACATATTTCTGTCATTATTTTGGAAAAAAAGTAATGGTTACTATTAGCCGTTCAGCCTTTTAGTCCATCTTCCTGTCGTGTTAGGAGAAGGCATGTTGTGTTGGTGCATAGTAGCACATAGCTGTGCTGCTAGGCAGGCTGAGTGGGTGAGGTGTAGGATTTACTGTCCTGAGCTGGCAGCTGTGGGTGGTTAAAAGAGGTGTAGTGAAGGACAAACAGCTATTATTCTTCAGGCTTTTCTAAATCTGTCCCAAGTGATGTCTGAACTATCCAGTGAAAGTGGAATGTGGGTAGATCAGGAGAGCATTAGTGAAGCAGTGAGAATTCACCAAAAAATGCGGTAAATGTTAGTACCTCTTGTCATAGCGCTCATAGCCCTCTTGGGGCACTGCTGCACAAGTCAGCACTGCAGACCTTACAGCACATTGACAGACGGTACAGAAAGAAGACCACCTTAATGCTGAGCAGGATTTTCATGTGCTCGACTTAGACCAATTCTTCCCCTCATTAGAAACTGACTGGTGTATTGATCCATTCTCCAGATAATCTCTCTCTCTCTCTCCTTCTCTCTCTTTCTCTCTCTCTCTGCTTCCAACTCCCCAACCCCCATTACTGCTGATAATTTGTGAGCCATTATGATCTGTAGTCTGTCTCTCTACTCCTACCGCTCAGTGCTCACTCAGCAGTGGGTGGAGATGCACTCCTGACCTGCCTGCTGCAGAGGGCAAGGGGGAGTTGGGATACAAGATAAATGTATTACATATTGAAAATGGAAATGCAGTCGTTGGGAGAGACTAATTTGAGACACAAAACAAATTTGTTGAGGTGTTTTTAGTCACTTTTGTTAACACATGCAGTATATTTGAACGCTGTTTGACTCCAGTGTGCAAGTACAACATTCATCTGCACGTGTTCAGACACATACTCAGCCTTTAAGTGGGTCTCCCCCCCTCACCGGCAAAGGCACAACAACCCATACAGAGCTTGAATTGCACCATCAACTTACTCCTGTGGTGAAAATATTGATTGGATTGGTCCACAGTCTCAGTAAAGGTCTGATTTCTTGCTCTGTTCCAAAGACCACTGCAGGGCTAAATCTCTAAGGTCATCCAAGTCGGGGGAGTTTCAGACAGGTGTGCCAGGAGTAAAAGCAGTGACTCTTGTGTGCTGTTTTGATTCATATATAGTCACTATGACAACAAGAAAGCACCGTGGGCTTTTCTATATGATCCATCAAAGGGTGCTGAGATTTGCTTAATGCTGACTTAGTGATGCAATATGTAACTTACATTATTCGCAGATGTTTTAACACTATAATAGTGTGGTGTAAAAAGATACGCATATTTATTTTATTACCTTCAGGTACTGTATGTTGAAGTGTGACATATAACGCGTCTCCCAGCTCTCATTCATATCCGATACACACACATTTAAGACATGATTTGTTCTGAATTATTTATAGCAATGGTTCTAAGCCTGGTGCTAAAGTAAGTTTTACGATCTTCCTTTTGTAGGCTAAATCAAATTAGATTTATTTTATAGGATAGAAACAATGCAAAAGTGGACGCAAAGATGTAGAGGCTTTATTATGTGACAACAAGATAAACACATCTTTAAATAATATTTAAAGATAGCCTGTATCGCACTTGGCTGTGACTGTAGGCAAAAACATTGATAATGGTATTCACAATGGAGTTTGCAAAATGTCTTGAAACATTTGTAAGGGTTCTCATTTTCCTTGTGTGAGCTAATGGCCTTGCTATTTTTTTTTTGAACATGTTCAAAAAAAATTGAACTTGAACCCTTTTTAAATTTAGTTCCCTTGAGTCAGGAAGTGCAACAACTTTGGGAGCCAGTAAAACAAAACTGTGAGTGGTTGGAAACTAACAAAGACAATAACGTGCAATCATACTGAGACAAAATAAAGACACTTTGTGACTAAACTGCGACAAATGTATTTGTATGTTGCAATTTATTCACAGTTACGTATCGTAAGTAGTAAATTACTGTGATACCGTGTCAAAATTTGAGTGTTTTTGTGCAATTCGGTGTCTCCAAATAGTCTCCAGCAGTCGCAGCTCAGTATACAGGCTTTAGTTACAGATTCCCGGTATCTGAAAGGTTTCCACACAGTCACACTGTTACGTTACGCTGGAAGCTTTAAATAAAGCCGTTTTTAGGCCTTACTTTTAGGTAATATGATTAAATTGCAGACTTTGGGTCATGTTTGAACGAGCACGATGTTCCAGTTCCATACCAATTTGGCATAAAAATTTAAAACCTTTTATTTTCAAGATTAAAATTGCGCTAACATGTTTGTTTAAAAAATCAGTCATTCAGACAATAATCACTTTTACAGTATTTTTCTCAAAAATGTTTGTAGCAAAATCTGACTGTGCTTTTGCCATATTTGGTAACTGCAGAGTACACAGAAAATCAAGTGAGTTTTAATGAAGTAATGGAAAAGTGCACCTTGAACTGACCCCAGTGAAAATGTTTTCACAGAATACTCTGTCATTCTCTGCTTTAAGTAGCTGTAATTGCGTAAGAACATGGCCAACTATGATTGGTTTTCAAATGATCGACTCCCAAGGTCAGACGAAGCACAGCAAACACAAATACAGCTGAATGAAATCAGCAGTAGTTGTCATCCTTTGGCAGGTAGGTTGTTCAAATCATCTCGGTACATCTGTGTGTTTTGTCTGTATCATTGTTCTCCATCTCTTCATGTAATCCCAGATTGACTCGGTGTTGATGAGATCAGGGGTTTGTTTGAGTCAGACCATCTGGTACTTGACTCCTTCTTTTTGCCACTGGAGACAATTATTGTTTGACGCAATTGTCCTGAACTTCAGACAATCGGACGTCTATGCGATGGATCAAAATTCGTACTTGTAGGGAATTTTTTGGACATTAGATCTGAACGCGATCTTGTTGGGTATTGAATACTTTCTGTTGAACTGAGATTTGTATTGACATTGGAGTAATTTGTGCTGTTCTTCACCTGACCTTTCTGCACTTGTTGGCATATATTATGGACTGCGACTCACTCGATGCATGCACACTAGCACATGTAGGATAACTGGAACCAGGCTTCCACCACATCACACGGCTCCAACCCAGTTCCCACTTATCTGTTAAAAGAAGAACTGGTTCCTGTGGAATTCCATTTGTGTAAGCTCTCCTCCTGACCTCCAGAGTGGAGCTCCCGCGCTTGTTAGGCTGGCTGGAAGCTCCAACTGATGCCTGAGTTTCCTTGTGTGGTAATGTGATATTTATATGCTGAAAGCCTTCCTGCCAGCATGCCTCACATACATGTACACACACTCTCTCTCATGCACACAGGATATATTGGATGCATTCCAAAGGAAGGGAAGTGAGGCAGTGCTATTTTTTTCCTCCCTCCCTTTTTTTTTTCTCTCTGTAACATTTTTGAAATCCTTAATGGTGGCTGCTTGTCTCTTTCCGCTTCCCTTCCCCTCCCCTCTATCCTTCCATCCTCACATTTTCCCCACTTTCTCTCTAACATTGTTTTACAGGTCAGTGCTGTAAAACTAAAATTATGCTCGCCGAACAAACGTGCACACTTAATGTCAATCGAGCGTTTTTCAGTCTCTCTCTGTGTGTTTCTGCTGAACCTCAGTTGCACACCAACACACTGACATTCCTCCCTCTTCCTCCCTCTTCCCTGCTGGGCAGTTTGCCATGGCAGAGAGGTCAGACATCATGTGATTTTGCAGTGGTGTGTAGAATGCATTCAGCTCAAGGCCCCTCAGCACTGGATGACAACCAACTAAACCTCGGTCACAGGTTTTCCACAGCATGAAAAATACATAGAACCATCTGCTAGACTTTAAATGGGCTGCTACTGCTGTCCACAGACCACTTCATTAAATGTCACACACTCTGAGCTGTTAGGAAAGCTGACAGTCAAGCCCCCTTTGTTATCTTCTCCTTTATATTGTTCTGTTCATTTAATGAGTTTTGTTCCTCTCTCTGTATGCTGATCACAGGACTTTAAAACAACGAAAGGGACAATTTGAGACACATTTCAGACAGCTTGCTTTGATGGTAGCTTGTTTGATGATAATAACTCAGAATCAAAGCGAGGCAGCTGAATACCAACCCCTGTTTTAAGTGGAAGATTGAATTGAAACAGGTTCAAATTCTTCTTTAAAAATAATGTGGCTTATTATTGCTTTTCCAAAATAAACCTCTTCCACATATTTCTAAGGTGCAATATTGTCTTGTCTCTTTTCTGAGCTGGAAGAATGGTCCTTAGGTCATAGTCATTATGTGGTCATTACTTCAGAGCTGTCCTTGAGAAAATAAACAGGAAAGCCTGCAGGGATAACCCTGATGTTACAGTGCTGACTGATATTATTGACTGTTACCAAGAACAGAATGATGAGATATAAAATCCTGAGTTAGGTGGTTATACTTGTGTAATACAGACTATTGCAAAAATGCATCAAAAAGAAAAGAAGAAAACCTTTTTGTTTCAAAGTACGATAGCTTTTCACTGACTTTTAGTCTTTGTGATAAATTACATATATACTGTACTTTGTTGCCAGTTTAATTGCAACAGTATGTTCTAAGTTTTGAAGGTGCCATTCACCAAATATTTTTATGATTTGTGATTAAAATATTACATTATAATGCTTGTCATTCATTTACCAGGCACTTTTAGTCCAAAAGTAGTCTTAAGTGGGGGAACATATTGGGTAGAAATGTGGGGTTCAATATCTAAGCCCTTTTTAATTTTTACTAAAGAGATTGGGGATCTAACCAACAACCTTTAAACTGAGGTACAACCGCTTTGGCTCCTGGGACACAGCTGTCCAAGAGCAAATAAATGGGTATGTTTTCACCCAAGTAGGACAATGTACTAAGTAACTTAGGGGCTGTCCACACAGAAGCAATTTGTGTAAATACAGATGCCTTTCATCCACACAGAAACTGTATATTTTGAGCCCCAAATTGTACTTTTTTGAAAACAGGTTTTAGAGAGTTAAAATCACAAAACGCTACTCTAGCATTTTCGTGTAGACTGCAAAACTGCTACATTTTGAAAACAATGATGTCAGAACCTCTAACCTAACCTAACCTATGGCCCGAGGGTGTCCTCTTCTACTTATTGAGTTTATTCTCCTTCAAATTGTCATATATCATTTTTTAAATCACAATTCAAGTTCATCTAGTCATCTAGTCTTCTATCTTTTAATCCAACAAGCAAAGCTGAGCTTCTGCTTGGAGTCTGAAATTTAGAGGACCACACCACATTACTGATAAAGACTATAATGTTCATAAAAGCTTTATTTATGTGTTGAATATGACCTCTTGGTGCATTTTCTTTTTCACAAAATTTAGTAATTGCGCGTTTAAAGATCATCTGGGCCATTGGTGGCATAAATGCTCTCAGTAAATGGTAAAAAACAGCAGTCTAATTTTTATTTGACTTGTTGCAGTTTTTGAATAATTATGCTTGCAATTCAGATAGTTTTCAGGCCCCAGCTGGAACGAGAGCAGCCGTTTTGTTTATGGTTTATGAAACAGTTTTCTTGGTCCCTGTTTGCGTTCTCCGTCAAATAAAGCTCCAACTGTGTTAAACAATGTTTGCATAAAACAAGACCTCTGTAGATGCTAATGTTGCCATCTATTTAATGCTTTGCCACTGGCAATGTCTGCCTCCTCTTCCCTATAATAAGCTTTAATGAAGCATAGAATCAATATGTTTGACATTTATCTCCCATCTTCACATCTGGTGTTTGTTGATGATGCCCCAAAATGGCTCCTCATGAGGCCAGTGTGTGTGCCAGTCCTCTGTGTTGGAATGAGGAAATGAGCGAAGGTTGTGTCAACTTGTGTGGTGCAGTGAGTAAGTGCTCTGCACAATGCCAGGAGGCAGTTGTGTTTTCCTGCCGTGATATTATCAGGATTTGAAAAAGAGTTTAATTTAATCATATTTTATGCCTTTTTTTATTCTAAATGTGAGAGTAGACATTACCCTCTCTGATATCTATCTCATTTTAAATGTTTTTGCCAACATTCCCCGAGCAAGTCTTAACAATCGCTTAATGTTACATACATCTGTGTGTGTGTTCATTGGAGAGCAATGTTTATCCAGCCAAGCCCTATCCCGGCAGACATATTACCACAACTATCTCTTCTCGAAAAGGAGAACTAGAGAGACAGAGACCGAGAGACTCTCTGCCACTGCGGGTCAGAGATTACAAACTCAATTGTAGTCTGCTGGGTGACATGTCTGCTCAGCAACTTCCTGCCAGTGACAGCCGAAGAGAGGAAAGTATGGAGAGAGGGGGAGGTGAGAGCGGCCATCCGTGCCTCTAGTGCCATTAATCTTTCTCTCATTGTGTACAGCAAGTTGTAGCTTCCACTAGCCCAGCAAGCCTGAGTTATTTTCAGCTCCATTTCATTGGGAAGATTATCAGGACTTTAGGAATATTTTGGGGTTTTCTTTATTCATGAAATTTACTTTGTGAAATCGTATCGCACATACTGGTTTAACACTGCAAGTATAGCCACTGATTATATCTAACTATGTCAATGTTGTTCAATCCTGGTTCTGGAGGGACACTATCCTGCACGATCTAGTTGTTTCCCTTCTCTTCAGAAGGTCTTCAAGTGCTGCAGAAGCCTGTTAATCATTCACTCATTCAAATCAGGCGAGTCAAAGCAGAGAAACAACTAAAACATGCAGGATAGAGGCCCTCCAGGACCAGGATTAGATACCACTGACCTATATGATCTATAAGTACATTTTGACTGCAAAAGCATTGTCCAAGTCCTTTTTTTTTAGGTTTTACTTATGAGCTTACACTAAGCCTTTGGAGAGAAGCTAAACCAGTGTCTTACTTGGTTGCGACTGTTAGCCACTAGTTGGTTAATAGCTTTCACAAAGGTGTCTTCAAAGTTTCTCAAAATGTTTGCAGGGGTTCTCTCAGAGGCTCGCAGTCTCGCCATTTTAATTTTAAACCTGTTCAAAAACATGCAACAAAGTGACACAAATATTGTCTTCAAATACTCACAGAGTTGTGGGTTGCATCTCAAACCTGTCTCGAACCCTTTACTTTCCATAATTCTAGAGTTAAAGCTGATTTTTGACACTTGCTCTCTTTATGACAGAAAACATTTGTGCTAATGTCCAGGTCTAACCAAGATGATGATAACAAATAATATTTACTGAAAAAAAGCTGCAAATCTGCCTTTCTGCATTTCAAAAGTGTGCTCCAATACAGAAAGGTACAATGTAGGTGAAGGTGTGCAACAAAATAATGTGCACAACCTAGAATACAGTTTTGCAGGTTGTGCAAATGAAAAAGGTCATATTTTTGAAAACTGGCTGCCTAAAGCACGGTTGCATGGCTTGCTGGTCACTCATTCGCAAATACCCAGAATTCCTATTGCTTATTTTCTCACAATTTTCAGTCTCCAACAGTCCCAGCCCAGTGAAATACTGGTTTTACAGTGCTGAACACTTCTGATTGGTCTTTTTGTTACATTTACTAAAACATAATTTCTTGCTTTCTTTCTCAGCCAACTCAAGATTCATTTTCACTTCACGAAAGCTTGTGAAGTGTGTTAATTTTAATTTGAGCAAGAAAAACCTGTTAGTAATTCTAAAGACATCATTTGAAACTTATTTTTTTCCGCCCCCATCTTCTATCAGCTGGGGAAACATAACCTGCTTTCTGCTACGGTGGAACAAGATTTCTTTTCTGTTTTGTTGTTGTTTTTTATGAAACTTCAGTCCAAAGAAGCACTAAGTGACTTTGACTCAGAATATGTTGCTCACGTAATGTATAGCTAACCCTTGTAATTCCAAATAGGTGATAAGTACTGTACAAAATAACCATTTTCTACCCATTTTTTTAACCCCAAAATAAAAATTGGTCTTTTCTCAGTGCATGGGACACACATAAACTGGAAGTTACCATAGACTCTGACCTTTGTGTTTGCCATTCAGTCATTCAGTACATAAAGTCCATCTTTGTCTTACATGTGACAGTGTCTCTTTGGTATGTGGAATCTATTAGAGTCACTCATTTAAAATGGCTGGGATATGAGCTGGATGTGCTGTGGGAGGCAGGGAGTTAACAGTGCTCTGTATACCACCAGGTGCTTATGTGTGTGATCAAGCAGAATTTACATCAAATACAATATGCCTTCATGCTTGACTTAACTGAGTGAGTGGGTGCTAAGGTAAAACTACAAAAAGTGTCTACAGACATATTTTAGAATTACATTCTTGACTGTCATAGCAGAACTCCCAAACCCAATAAAAACAAAATAGCTGTCTTTAAATTCACACCATTGCACACATTACATGATTTAAGAATGTGTGGGGCTATAATAAAAAGAAAAGCTGAAGTCAAAGCATGTGTGGGAGAGTTATGGTTCTTTTATATCACAAAACATACTTACACCAATCAGCCAAAACATTAAAACCACTTGTTTAGTATAATCTATTTTCTTGCTGTTTTGCCAAAATAGCTTGGATCTGTTGGGGAATGGATGGAGAGCCTCTGAGGCTTGTCTTGTGGTGTTTGGGACTGGAGTCTTGGCAAGTGATCTTTCAGTACTGTGGGTTGCAGGGTGGAGCCGCCATGAATCAGACTTGTTCCTGCGGATCCCACAGATGCTCAGTCAGATTGTAATCTCAGGAGCCTGGACGCCAAGTCATCGCCTTGGGCTTGTCATATTACTAAGCCCCACCACCCAGTAATAATTTAACAGGTTTTACGGGGTGGTGGGGCTCTTTGTGCTGCTTGGTTAGTCCACTGCAACAGTGTTTAAGTGGGTAGTGTTTGTCATTATAACATTCACATGAGTACTTGGACTTGAGTGTTCCCTGCTAAAGGCATTTTAACAAAGTGATCTGTTGTAAATATCTGTCAGCAGTTTTTGTGTTGTTTATGACTGATATACTGGTAGAATATTAAAATGCAGGATTTATATTATCTAGGATGGTTTTTAAAGTAAATGTGTTTAATTGCAGAACCATTTTTGTTTAATTAGAATGCAATGATTTTCATAGACCAATTGACTTGTTTGCCATTTAAAGCACTTCCCAGGTTCCACGTGGCTGTCTGCTGTCATTACACAAAGGTAGCAGCACTTTTTGAGGGCTGCAAAAAATCTTGGTAACTGAATGAGGTTTAATTTGTAGGTCTTGATGGGCATTTGTTACATCTCTGGCAAATCCTATGTCTGTTGTAGAAGCACAGATGTGGAATGATTGACTTTAATTGCCCTGCCTATATTTCATTTGCTTAAGCTAGTCTTCGGTTTGTTCATATGTGACAAAGTGCAGATATGTGAGAAATATTTAATTTTATGGATTTTTTTTTTACTGCTGGATGACACAGTTACAAATATTGAGCTAAAATTTGGTGTAGTAATTCCCATCACATGCAAAATATCTCGAAGACCCACTGGACAAATTTTGGCGAAACTCTAGGAAACTAATTAGTGGATGTACATACATCTACAACTGATTACATTTTTGTGCTGGCTGTTAATTTTACAAATATTGATCTGAAGTTTGTTGTAGTTGTCTCATTTTCAACACAAACTCTGAATGCTAACTGATTGCACAAGATCTTGCGATAATGGGTCACATTGCGCAAAACGTTAATTCAAGATTTGACCAAACAGCTATATAAATATCTTCAAAGTTACATACTCATGCCTGTTGCAAAATCATTGAAACAGACACCAGGACACATAAGCATCAGTTCGAACACATCAACCTAATTGCTTTGTATAAGTACACTTTTACAAAAATTACCAACATATACTAAAATTAATACCTGAGTATATAAGGCTCAAAGAGTTTATGATCAGACACTATCCTGGGTCTTCTACAGTACAACAGATAACACTAAAAATATGCTCACTAAAATAAAATATGCCATGAGTTATTAACCTATACTGTAGATGTTTAAAGCATATTAGGAATTTGCAGTCTTATTAACTTGGCTGCCAAGTTCAACATTTCATTCTTGTCGCTCTTCTATATTTAGCGAGGTTTCTCAGAGCTCTAGTCCACAGGCCGCTCCGCCATGCTTCATTGGGTAAATATGACATGAATTGCTTCTGCGGGCTTGGTGTGTGAAGCAGAGTATTGATTTACATGCAACACCATTTTTTTTTACCTGTCAAGTTTCTAGTGGTGCAGTGCTGCAAGAATATGATTCCAGACACTTTTGCTTTGTGTTTGAAAACCATGCATGTAATCACCATGAAACGGTGCATCTTTTTTTTCCATTTCAAATGAAGAGCATTTTCCGAGTGCAATTATCTGATTCATTTTGAGCCCAGACGTCGATGTATTAACATTGGAATTTCCCAAAAGCAACAGTCATTCTCTTTTCTGACATTTAATCCAACCTGTTCATGTGTCTTTTTTAAACAGAGCGTGAAAGAAGCTATTTATCCAGCTCGTTGTCAAACACTAAAGCAAAAGGAAGTGATTCATCTCTATATCATCCTATTTTTATGTAAAAATAACAATACATCATGAATAATATATGCATAGTAAGATTTACAGAGAAAACACTTGTGTCATGGATTTAGAATAACTGAAAATGAGCATTGGACTGAAAATACTTAAACAGTGGATTAGATGAATAGCTTTTCGTGATAGTTTACATAAGCCCCCTTGTTGAGAATGATATTTGTAATTATCCATCCATTTTCTTTACCCAATGTGCCTTCAGGGTATGTATGAAAGAGTGCGCATACTGAAAGTTGGTGTACGGACAAAATTGAAAAAAGGTGCAGCACACTTCTGAGGTTGAGGCATTTCCAACTTTACGTATGTGTGTAATAGCATAATTACTTTAAACACAGAGGCACACAGGAGCTTGGTAGAACTAAGAAACGTATTTATGAAATGGCTGATGTTAAGAAACTGGTCTCGGCACATTGACAAAGCGTTTCAACCACGGTGTTGGAGAATTTGATATATCTGGGCATCGTATGGATGAGGTCGTCCAATACCGCTGGCATAGGACAGCTAATGGATGACTGTGAAATACTCGACCTGTCAGCCAGCTCACTCTGTAAAGCTGCAGTTGCAAGGGATCACAGCATGGTGAGGACTTGAACTGGCACCAGCAATTCACGACTCCTCCTAGTTTTTCTTTGTAACGCTGAGGCCAGTTAAGCGCAAAGTTTCAAAAGAATGGCCCTGGGCACTCTGAATCAAACAATAAGCCAGGCGTCATCGTGTGCCAACACGTCCCTGTGATGCCTGAAAGCACGCTCCCTTCCATCAGCGCCAAAGCTGCCATTGTTCCACAATTACGCACAATTTTACACAGCTATTTATGGGCGTGTGTGATTGTCTACATTTTGTCGACTTCAGGAATCGTCACATGACTTGTTCTAAATTAATCTGCTGATCCAACACAATTTTCTTCTCAGTGAGAATGGAAGTGCCCCTTTGACCGTAAACATGCATTTTTTGCGCTCAACTGTTTGTGCGCCTCACAAGCGTGCGGTCACCAATACATGTTTATATCTAAAAGTGACAAAAATAGAGGAAATGTTACAGTTTACATTGGATTGAGGTTGTTTTGATCATTTTTTGAAGTTTTTGTTTTACCCGTACGAGGTTAAATGTGGTTCAGTTTCATTGTTCGGCTTTAAACCATAAATGCTTAGGTTCATGAGAAAACGTGTTTAAATGCCTTTGAGTTCAGAAAACCAAATGGAGTTCTATTTACATACAGCAAGTTTCAGTAGTTTGTAGTTTGATACTGTTGACGGAAAGAGTTTGCGTGGAGGTACGCACATTCTCACGGCAGGTCAAAACTTCACGTATATTTGCACACACTTTCACGCAACATTTATTTTGAACGTATGCGTGGAACATGGCTTACGCAATCTGTTTGCGGTACGCACCGTTCATACATGAGGCCCCTGGTGTTTATCTCCAGGGGTCACTGGGTGACAGGTACACCCTGAACAGGTTTGCTAGTCCATCACAGGGCCACATAGAGACAAATGAGACAGACAATCATTCTAACACACAATCACACTTAGGGCCAGTTAAAAGTAGTCAATTTGGCTAACATGCATATTTTTTGGACTGTGGGAGGATCCAGAGAAAACCCACACATGTACGGGAAGAACACGCAAACGTCACGTAGAAAGGCCCCAGCCAAAAGTCAAATCTGTGACCTTCTTGCTGCAATGCTGTGTTGCAGGTGACCAGAAAAAAGGGTCAATACAAGTCCATGTGTGTCAACTGCTTTGCGAAGTCGATCACTAAAATGATGTCTAAGAAAATGTCTAAGCCTTAACTATGTAAATGGCACCTTAAGGTTGCAATAATGTAGGAGAAATTCAAGTTTTCATTGAGTCTCCTCGTTGCCTATTCTTCAAAATGTTTAAGCTCACTTCAGGGAAACGTGTAAGTGGCAAAAACTGATGAAGCGTTTTCACTGTTGAGCCTGCTTTCCCTCAGAACAGATACGTCAGTTCACTTCATCTGTTGTAAGTTATTGTAGTCCTGATCACAGGCTGTGAGAAACCTAAAATTTTCATTTTGACAAAAGTCAAAAAACAGCCGTCAAGTGTGCCCCTCACTCAACCCCTTGTTGCCAGCCTGTATAAGAAGGAACAGTTATTTCCCACAGAGACTGAGTGAACACAGATGGGAGGGCTGCACCCCAACATCAGAAAATCAAAGCAAATATTCACTTGAAAAAAACAGACATCTTCTTAAAATGTCCCATTCCTCTTAATTTCCACATTATCAAATCAAATGCCCTCTATGAAGTGGTTTGTTACCCTGTATAAACTAGAAGCCTCTTTGCTGACAGCACCTGTGTCGAGGAGACATGGATTTGTAGCACCAATGGAAAAAGATTGTGGTGGGAAATAGGCTTTAATGGCTTCCTTGAATGGACTCCTAGAAACCTTTCTTTGAAGGCAGACAGTAATATCTCTGGGGATTATTGCTCAGTGTATTGTAAAGAAAACGATTTAGTTGAGGAGTTTGTTGTATGCTTTGACAAGACACAAACAACCTTTGCCGAAAAGCAACACAGTGTGTGACAAAAAAAATGTCAGTTTCTCTGAATTCAATTTTCTGCAGCAACAAATTTATTTTTAATTGTTTAATTTGACGAGAGCCCCGAACTAGTCAAATAGAAGCTTAATTGTGTGTACAAGAGAGGACCCATTTCGGAGGAAAGTTCCAGCAAACTACCTTGTTGAGTCTAAAGAGCTTTGACTGTTGTGAGACAGTCTTGTTTTCTTCTTGCCAGAGGGCCACTGCAGGAGGTGAAGTCATAAACATGGCTGGGAAAGTAGAACTGGCAAAAGTGAGGAAGTCTGTGTGAACCCCCTCCCTCTGCAGAAATACATGACTTAACTACACCTGTCAGCAGGAGTACAGTCTAAACAGACTAATGTGTACCTTGCTCTTTACCAGCATTATTTTCGCCCAGCAGAATTGTTAGGCTCATGTAGCACAAGGGTTGAAAATAAACTTTTACTGCTAATAATAAACTGCTCCTGCCTTAATAGCCGGATGTTTGGCTGGTGACCACTTTAGATCCTCGTGCACAAAGGCAACAGTGATTCCTAAGTTACTGATGTACACAGTGGTTCTTGAACTCAACATGACAGTAGAAAAATAACACGAGATCAAAGTTAATGACATAAATCTGCTTAGAATCAATTTGAATAAAATAGAGGGCTGTCTCTTTAGTTTATTTTCAAGTACTGAATTACATTTAGTGGAAGTTTCTATTAGCACAAAATGTGTCAAGATGACCTTTTAGTTTCCCTGAAACTAACAACATTTTAAAGGCAAAGGAAATGTGTTTTTGCACTTGAGCAGACACAGAGGCAGTAATTGGAAAATCGTGGCTTTGGCGCCGGGCTTCTAATAATGAGACGCGTCTCTTGTTGTGTTGAGGATATTAATAATGTAAAAAAAATCCAGGAGCCAGTGTTGGACACTCCTAGATAATTAATGTTCACTCTCCAACTTGACACCAGTTGATTCTGTTGGTGAAGGAGTGTGTTAAATTTTTAATCATTTCACCCTCTGACTGTGTTTCTGAGCAACATCGAAAAGGACTAAGTGAGTTTCTAGAGCTGCTGGTTTCAGGAGGAAAGAGTATTTCAGATTCTGGTTACTGTATGATCTAATAACTGTGCCCATGTGAGCTGAGGATACAAGTTTTCACCCTTTGATACCAATTTTAAAGGATTCATAGGCATCTAGGAATTAAATGAACATACAGTGGTATTACTAATTTATTGGCCTCTGCCAAGGAGGTCTTTGTTTTCGGTAGCATTTGTTTCTTTACTTGTTTGTCTGAGCACAACAATTGCCCAAAAAGTAATGAACAGATTTTGATAAAAATTACAAAATGAAAATATTATGCATTGTCCAGGCAAAACTACATATAGTCTGCTGGTATTTAGTTAGTATTAAAAGACTCAATTTGAAATGTTAGCATTAGCAATTCTAGTAAATAGGCATAAATGCAAGAAGAGTCCAGTTTTTATGTGTGTTACAAAGTGTTGTTTACAGTTAAAATGGACATATTTAAAAATAGCTAAAATCATTGAAGCTACAGAGTAAATTAACATATGAGATTTAGCTGTTTACCATTTTCCAGTAGAGCTCTTATTTTATTTGTCTACTTGAATGCTTCATATGCTTCATACCTACCAGATATTATATATATATGTTATATAATATATATAATATAATAATATAATATAATAATATATGTTATATAATATATGTTAAGTCTAAAAGCTGAGACTAAGGAGTGATCCCATTTCCAGTACACATTTGTAATAGAAATGCACTATAACAGGGTTGTCCATCACTGGTCTTTGGTTAGTATGATGCATATGTCAACGAACTGTCAATATGCAATATACCAGCAAAAACTTAATACAACACAGTACAGCTCACCACTTAATCACAGTGCGGAATTATTCAGCGTGAGTTTTGACTCGATGTAATACAATACAACAAAGCAAAACAATGAAACTGCCGTTTAATGACAACCAACCAAAAATGAGACGCATTGTATTAAAAGAAACTGCTGCAAATGTACTTAACACTCTTTCAGTAACTCAGCAGTGAGCCAGAAAATGCATTTTCTCTATAATCAACAATGGCAAAAAAAGGTTCACAAAGAAGTCTTTGTAACTACTTGCAAATGGGGGAAAATATCAATTTTTACTGACATTCACATGCTGCTGTAAACAAATGGGTCTCACTATTATAAAAACTGTCATGTCAGTATAATAGCTTAACTGTGGTGAGAGTTTAAAAACAGACTAATATGATTAAAATAAGATTGTCTAGAACGTCTTGTGGCAAATCTAAATAGAGCAGAAACAACTGCACATTATTGGTCAGTCTTTAAAACAAATAAAGGGCTCAGGGTTGTTTTATTCTTGTAAAATATGTTGCGTTAATCAGACAACTTAACGATTAAAAATAATAAACGTAACCATTGTCAAGGCTGTCACGATAAGTGCCTTATTTGTACTTTTACATCATGAATACCATTTGTACTTTTTGATGATGTTTTATGTCTTTGAAGAAAAAAAAACATCATCAGTTCTGCTCTGCTCGGCTTTGCGGTGCTTTCATCACTTTCAGTTGCTTTTAAAGAAACTCAACATTTTGTGCACATGTTTCGCAGTTAATGTGACATGAAAAGATTATTTTTGTGGAGTTGCTGCAGGCCTTTTAATGCAAAACAGATGGAGGAGGGAATCTCCATTAACAGCGAAAGGCAGATGGGGGNGGGGGGGGGTTAATCAGAAAACATGCACGATTACGATTAAATTTTGAGAATAATTTGTAGAAAAACTAAAATCTCTTAAGTCTCTTAATGATAGGCTATTTAGAATAAAGGCTTCAACTATTCTAGATTAGTTTTAGTTCAGCTACTTTAGCACAGTTTAAAATGTACAAAATGGGGATGTAATGGTTCGAGTTTATGTACTGAACGGTCATGGTTCATACATCAGGTACGGGTACATGTAATCAGATGAGCACTACATAAGGCACGTCATTTTCATCTGGAAGTGGGTGCATGTTTCTTTTTCTTTTCTTTTCTTTTTTAGCATTTTGCTAACTGCTAGGACAAGAAAGCAGCAGAAGAAGACACCATCTAAAGCACTCTACACCAAAGCAAAGCATGAATACCTAGTTGAGATTTAATACAGGAGTTTTAAGACCTGGCCATTTGGTACAAATCAGTCGTGTGGAAATGTTTTGCGGCCTTTTTGATCAAGGTGGAGAGCGAGCAAGGATGTATGGATAGCTTTGAAATGCCCACTATAGCAAGTCATTTCTGTATTTAATAAATGTTCCAGATATAATCATTTTCCCCAACTACAGCACACTAGCACTTAGCTAGCCAAGTAGCTGTGTAATGCGGTGCTAATAAAGTTCATCACAGTTTTTATTTCCTCTTATCAGTGTAACAGAGCAACCGAGGGCACACACTTGGGCTTTCAGTCTGGTAAAGCAAACATTATAATATAGCTTGCACTCACTGCTGTTTCATTGTATGATATAATATCTGCTTCCCTCATTGCTTAACAAAAGTAGGTAGAATGTGTTTTGTTTGGTTTTTTCAATTAAATAGCGTGTTTTCATGGTTATTTGATTTTGTATTATGTTGTAGTTTATTTGTGTTTTTGAAGATAAATGGAGTAAACAGTTTAGTTGAATTATGTTTTTTTTAAGTTATATTCGAACCAAACATACATGTGTGTTTTTAACATTTTATTTTAGTAGTTTTTTACACGGGGAGGTGTGGTTCTGTAAGCTTTTTCTTTTGGTCCAATTCTAGGTCAAATTATTTGAAACCAACATCATCAAACCTTGTTTCACATGGTCTGTAGGACACTGTTTACAGTTCAATTTAGATGAATAGGACAGTATTATAATATTTTTTGTTTTATTTTGTGAAAATGAAATAAGTTACCAGATGACAAATTCTAGCTTGGTGTGCATGACCTTCTACCTTCACAACCTAGACCTTATTAGGTAGAAGTACTTGCTTAAACTACATTACAGTATGAGGACAGGTGAAACTATAATACAAAATTTAAAAAAGTGTTTCTAGTAACAACAGAATTACCTTGTCTCAGAACACACATAGGCGCAACCACAGTCAGTTTCTTTCTTCCATGCAAATCTAATTGATGACAACTTGAAATATTTTAAAAGACTAAATTGAAATTTTTGAGAAACCCTCATTGCATAACATTAAAAACTATGAAATCTGCATGTGAGCATGTTGTGCAGACATGAATTGTTGCAGTTCACAAAATAACGTGGATTCCATCTGTCTTACAACACAAAATGTTTTATTGTCTATAAATGTCTGCACTCAGGCTGTCTTTCTCCTTCTTTGTTTAAGGTTTTCCTTTGTCCAAATGTAAGAATGAGTATTTATAACCTTGATGAGCTGCTCCAGTTTTTTTTTTTTTTTTTACTTTACGGTCTTGCTGTGCTACGGTTTTATTTCAGTCAAGTAAAATTCACCCTTGGTCCTGTTACAAGTCCTGGTGCTGTTTGTGAATTGAGCAAATAAACCCGGACAATCAGATCATCGCAATACAGAGGCATCTGAGAAACAGCGTGGGAAAGTATTTTCACCATAGATGAGTAAGGTTACAAAAATAAGGTCGAATTTGGAAAATGCAGCTGTTTTATTACATAATTACTGCAAATCTGACTTGTCCCTGAGGGTGTGGAGACAGCAGACATATCAGCTGCACAGCCCTGTCTCACTGCCTATTTTTCACCACACTCATTCTCAGCACTCATGCCAGAGGCTTGTAAAAAAAAACAAAAAAAAACGCCATCCCTGATAAGATGGCAAGATTTATAGGCAGTGATATACGGCTCGTTGGTTGTGCTCGAGGGGAAGGTTTTAGGGTAATGACAGAACTGGAGCAACATTATAAAAGTGGCACCACAGTTGGTAGTGCAGCTGATTGACAACATACTGAAAAATAGATTGTAAGTCTAGACTGCAGGCCAAGGCAGGCTAAGTGACCACTGATAAATGGACCATTACACTTTATGGGTTGAATTTAATATATTTAAATATGCTACATAGGTCGGGTTTTTGAAAAATAATGGTTTTAGGAAAGAAACATTTTTCACAGCCCTTTAAAATATTTGGAAATTTCATGCTGCTGAAATAATTACTGATTCAGCTCAATTAAGGTTTCATTATAGAGCAAATTGATTTCTTTTAAACTTCATTTTTGGTTGTACTTTTTTTTTTTGCATGTATGTGCTGTGTGTGTGTTGTCAAGACATGGACCAAAAAAAATACACTAATTCAGTTACCGTACAAGTTTCCTCAGGGCAGGGGTGTTTGTTTGAGGGTTAATGAATACCAGAAATGGGGCTGTTTTGTTTAGGGAACGTGATAAGTTAAAGAACGATTGGTGAACGATTGCTGTTGCATACATTTCCCAACAACACCCTTTCACCTCCCATATGTAGCCCATAGCTCATAGACAACCCATCTGTTTCTCCATTCCCAGGGTGAAACCAGCCTTGACAGAGCTGCCTAGGCAGTATTTCAAAAGTGACTTCTGTGGGGAGACACTGTTGGTTTTGTGTTGTTCCCTATCTGTCAAAATCTCTGTCTCCGTGTTTCTCCGTCACCTTAGACT
Source organism: Kryptolebias marmoratus (assembly GCF_001649575.2). Taxonomy (NCBI): domain Eukaryota; kingdom Metazoa; phylum Chordata; class Actinopteri; order Cyprinodontiformes; family Rivulidae; genus Kryptolebias; species Kryptolebias marmoratus. The sequence continues at coordinate 23,744,943 of NC_051444.1, forward strand.
CTTTATTATTTGCCTTTCTTGCAGAATCGTGTGCCTCATTTTTACTCTGCCGTTCTCCCCTTCTCTGGCTTCCTTCTCTCTGTTCCTCCCTCCCCCCTCTTCCACCCTCCTCATTTTTAAAAGCCACATGCTCCCAGCCCGTCTGGCTCAGTTGCTCCCCGCCAATGAAGGGCTTTTTATTGGGCTGAGATTGAGTGCAGCCAAGCAGGGCCTGGCTATAGCGTTGATGCAGGGGCCAGTCTCACAGTCCCCCAACCCCCCTCCTGACTGCACAACCCACTCCACATGCCTGTTCTGGTCTGGCCCTGTCGCCCAGAAGGAGATTACTTGTCTCTGCTGCCCCTAATTGCCGACAGTAGCAGAAAAGAGCCAGAGAGAGAAAAGAGAGCGGGAACAGTGTTGGTTTGTTGTGCTGTTAGCTGACAAGCTTGCTGTCAAATCCTGGCTTTGGTTTAGTTGCTTCTATGAAGATCTATGTTGTTGTTATCAGATCTCGGCACATGGTAGTTGGGATAAATACTGTCACAGTGAATTGTACAATATAAGGAACCAATCAGTGGGCTAAAGAAGCAAAGTTGACAAAGTATAAACCTCAGTCCAAAGCCATTCAGTTATTGTAAGATGAGCTGCTGGGTCACTTTCCCATCTCTTTGCCTTCCAAGCCACTGTTATTCTTCATAGCCAAAGGCATCCCTGCAGCAGCCTGTGCACAACCATTTTTATTTTTCCAATGAACTCGTGAATTTCATATTATTACTTTTGCTTTTTTTGTCTTATTTTAATCCTCTCTGAGTTCATGCCAGCAAATGAAACAGTGGGTTGTTTAATAAAATAACACTTAGCAGTGCATATTGATGAGCAATATAGCAAAAATATGTCTAAATAATCAATCACGATTTCATTATGATTATGACATTGGTCCTTTTTTGTTGTTGTTTTAAAGAGTATAACAGAGCATTTAGGCCAAATAACAATTCTGAAAAAAAAATTCAGTTTGTGCAATTTTGCCAGCTTGTACCAAGTACAATGGACATTTAACAAGCATACTTGAATCGACGATACTACATTCTCTGCATTGACAGATTGTCAGCAATTTCTAGTCCTTCACATTCTTATATCATCATATCACCCACCCCTAGCACTGTGCTATATCATACCATGACAAGTATTTGCGTTATAAAAAAAAGGTGTCACCTTACGATATCAGTGATGTGACAACCCAACACCTTTACGTTCCTTAGCGCACACAACATCTCGAGATAAGACTATCTTAGCCTCTGTTGACAATTTAGTATCTTTTAAAAAAAAAAATCCCTATTTGGTGTAAAAATATCTGAGTATAAAAAGGCAATGAAGGCACTCAAGGAGGAAACGCAGGGTATGTGGAGTCCAGAGGTAAACGAATGGCTCAACAAAATGGCTGCAATAATTGTCATGGTGCACTTTGATGGGAAGACGAAGTAGTTTTTAGGTGTTACTAATGTTGTTGCATATTGTTTTTTTTACAAAAGGTGTTTTTATGTGGCTTTCTTTATTTACATTTGTATTCAGTTTAGTTAAGTGACACTTTCATACAGACTCCCAGTGAGTTCCAAATTTAAATTACTCCAATAACTAATATAAAATGGTTTTTGTTCTTCATTTGAAGAATATTTTGAGAAAACACATCTTAGTAAACTTTGATGCTTGCCTTTAACTTAGTGATGCCCCTGTCAGTGTTTTAGAAGATTGTTGTTGCAGGGTCCATGCAGCAATCTTTCACATTGCCATCATGTACATGGTCATATTAAAGAAAGGCTGAAAAATAATCATATTTGTTCACACAAAAAATACTGTTACTCGCAGGCTGCAATCAGAGACAAATGTTTTTGTTTGTTTTTTTTATGTATACTATATGTTATTATTGCCTACTTCTTAAAAGCAAGCAGTTATTTTATTGCTTGTCTGTTGTCTTATGAAAAATTAGGACAGACTTTGTTTAATCTGTAAGATAGTAATTACTGGATGTACATCTTTAATCGATTAACTTTTGGAGTCAGCAAAATTCAAGATGGCTGCCACAGCTAAGTGACATTAGCAAACACTAAGACGGCTATAACCCAGCCAGTTTTACATATATTGAGCTAAAGTTTAGTTTGCAAACTATTTCATTAACTACTAGGTGGATTTTAATGATACTTTCATAAAGTAATCATTGAATGTACATCTACAACTGGTTAACTTTTGGGATCAACTTGATTTAAAATGGCCACCCCAACCAAATGACTTAAGGAAACACATTTTCTTGATTAGTTTATCCGGGAGTAGCTGTGAGTCATTCACAACACATTCTCCGAGTGCCAGCAGATCATGCAACATCTCACAATATCACATGAGACTAAACATGATAGGCATTTTTTGGTTGTTAAGTGTAGCATGACCCGCCTTGCCCTAATTCGATTCTACGCAGCCTCGGTTATTTTCCATACATCAGAGTGCTGCCTTGATGTGGGCGGGATTGTCATAACAAGGCTGCTCGACACTCCTCTGAGGTCATTTTTTTGGCGACATCGAGGCCATGGTATGCCTGGTGCTCAGTTGATGGTTAGTCATACACAAGTTAAAAGTGAGCCAGAAAAGGCTTGCGAGGCTTACGTTACAAAAAAATTTAATAAAAGACAGTCTGTGAGGCTGTAGAAAATGGTGGCTGAAGATGGCGGTTTTGAAGCAGTCCCTGGTCAATCAAAGGTTTGCGGATGAGAAATCATCGGATGGGCGCAGCTCGCCTGGAGCCTGGGCCGGTTAGGTCCTGAGAACCGGGCTGGAAATGGGTAGGCTTACCAAATGAAAAGTTTTTGAACTTGTGCCAGGTCAACCAGAGTAGAGCCGAGTCGAGCTGGTAGAAAAGGGCTAATGTAACATTATTAAAGTATGTTTGACCCAAACAGCTATAATGTTGTCATTTCTCAACAGAAGATGATCTTAGTTTAAAACTCTGTCATGAAAGATGACGAGCGATACGCTTTCCTTCAAACAATGCTGGGACATTAGCATTAAAACTATTATTTTCACAAATTTTCTTGAAATATTGTGATATAATTTTGAGGTTTTGAAGACCTTGTGGTGCTGTGTGGTTTTCTTTTTCAGTTAAAAACTTTGCAAGTAGGATTTATTCAGCTGGACCCTTGTTAAATGTTTTAAATCCTGATTTGCAGTATCTTGGCTGCTGAACACTTCAAACATTTGAAGTAAGCCAACCCACTAACAAAAAAGAGGCTTCAGTTGAAATTGCATAACAAAGATGTGATCAAATATTTTCACTGTAGGCAAAAAAAATAAGAACTGAGGTTCATGTTGAAAAGCTGGAAAACCTTAGAAGAACATCCAAATTTTGGGATTTTTTTTCTTTTTTCCCTTTTAGCCTCCACCGCCACTCTGATGATTGTGTGTAATGTGTGAAACGGAACCAGGTAACAGTTTCTGTATTTGCATGCAGGAAATACTGTGCTTTTGCAGACAGTTCACGCACTGGACATTAAAGTTTACACATTGGTCTCCTTTGTACATGTGTTCAAAGCTGGGTAGGTCTGCAATAATCAACCTTAAGAATCAATTCTGCTTCTCTTTTTTTAATTTGCATGTACCTTCTGGATACGTGCATGCAGTTTGCATTTTTATTTCTGGACTGAATGAATGGGAACAAAACAGAAAACATGGATTGACCTTTGCAGATGCCAGAGCTACCCAGTTGCTCCTGCGCTCGTTCTTAAAGCAAAGCTAATTTGCTGCTGTCACTAGCTTCGGATTTATCATACACATGTTGCAGTGGTATTATTCTTCTCATCTTACTCCTGGCAAGAAAGCTAATGAGCACATTTTCCAAAATGTCAAAGTAAAACAAATGTGAAAATACACTTCTGTTTAATCCCCTGACTGATGACTATATTTGTCATCAGTTGGCACACTGGCAAGGTTAAAGTGTGTTTGTATCTACTTTCTGAAAGCAGTTTGGAAGCCAGCCATGCAGAAGACATGCATTTCTGTGTTGAACATTAGCCAAATGTCAGGGGTGTTTATGAGTGAGGAGAACCTTTTTGTCTCACACTTACCCAGCTTCAAAAGAAAAGTAAATTGGAAGCATTCAACTTGCAGCACACCATTTACACAGAGTCATTTTTTGCAGCTGACTTAAATCTTTTGTCTGTGTTGAACACATTGGTCCCTTTACCCAGAATGCCCCAGGGCTATATGCCTGGCTTTCACTACCTACAAACCAGCACATGACAGCCTTCGGTCCCCCACAGTGTTCTACACAATGTAACTTCACAAATTCATATTGTGTTTCACAACAAGCTCAGATTAAATTGAATTTGTAAACAAGTCCACTCTTACTATATTAGATCGTTCCTGATGAATATGGAGGGCTTTAGAAAACCTCTTTGTCACACAACCACAATATTCTGTGCCCTTTTGATTAACAGGGAATGGAAACAATTAGCCAGGGGAGGAAGTGAGGCAAAGCTACACATTCAACAGCTTTAAATGCTAATTAGCTAATGGAGGATGAAAGAGCAGGCAACTGGCAGAGTCTCACATGAGCACACTCGAGCTCTGGTTGCAGCTATGCTTGTTTCGTCTGAACTGAACAAGTCCACCACCATTTTGTTTCCTTGAGTACTACTGACAATACAGCCATCTTGTGTAATGGGAGTTTTTATTTAAGTAATTATCTCCAATGAGGCTGATTTGTTCAGGAAGAGCTCAGCGTTTATTGCCTCCTTTTGAATCATATCTTTTTATTAGTTTTAATCTCAGTGGCAGTTTTGCAAGTAATGTATTGTGTTGTATCATTTTCTTTTTTTCGAGCTTCAGAATTTCTGTTATGCTGTATTCATATTCTCAAGGAGAAATGAGTTCAGTGTACTTTTTTTAGTGCACTCAAAGGACGTTTTAAGACATGAAAAATGTGACCACGATTTAAATTGCTGACCTTTTATGTTATGCGTCTTTTCTAATCATGTTTCTTGAGGCTTCACTCAGACATGACAGCACATTTGCGGAGTGTAGCATGCTTGTGAGATGCTTCTCATCTGCTGTGTGAGAAAGCACGGACTGAGTGGTGTGTTAAAATGTTATGACTGCAACAAAGAGAGCTTATTTCTTGTGTTCTCCCAGGAGTTTCTGGATATTAAAACTTAATTTGAGCATAGTTTAGCACCCCTGCTAGGCTGGATTGCATAAGCAGTGGATAACAGCATAAAATTAAGATTTGTGTTCAGTTCTTATAATGCTTCATAATATGTTTGGTGGATATTTACATGGGCGTAAATCCTGGGGGCATCAGGGGGGTCTGGAACCCCCCCCAAAAAAAAAAAAATTTGAAAAACAGAAATTGTCCCCCCACCAATAATTCATATGAGAAAACTATACTTTAAAGCAATATAACAAACAGAAAGCAAATCCACCATTTATTTAGGCAAAACAATACATTTTCTGTGTGGGGAAGACATTTCTTGAAACAGTGTCGTGCTTACAAGAATATTTTTAGAAATGGGAATTTTTTCCACTGCAGTATATCATCATAAAGAAATATACAGTTATAGATATAGAAATGAATAGATGGACCTAATTATTTAGGCTCAATGGAAAGCAGAACAAGAACAATAGACTGTTATGTCATTTATTTGAAGTTTCCCTTGGCAACATTTATTACTGGGTGATAGAGAACTTTTAACAAGGAAGGACCCACAGTCGTAAGACAGAAATTATGACTTTAAATGTCACAGGACTGCAGTATAATATCAAAGTGATCTACAGTAGGTTAGAAATTCTTCATTTTGATTTGTTTTACAGCTGTTTATGACCTACTTGTACCCCACTATATAGTTTAATTACACTATACAGTGAGAGAGGAAAATCTGCTCAGGGAAGATGGTCTTTTTTATTGCCTTGTCATATTTGTTTTCATTTTGTGTTTTGGAAACCAGTCCTGCTCCACTGACAATTTATGCATGTAGCGTATTCTAAATCATTGTTTAAACTCAGCCTTTACATTTTTTAACAATCTTTAAATTTGTGATAGCTGAGTTGAAGAACTATCAGAGGAGCCCCGATATAATTTAAATCAGCCATTTGTCAGAACAGGTAGTAATAAAGGGTTTTTCTTGCACCCCTAGCAATGTCTAATGACTCTTTCAGTGTATATATATATTTTATCACTCACCAGCACATTGAACTCATGTTGACATGGACTTTAATCTGGAATTAGCATCTCTGTCATCACTTCCCAGTTTGTCAGGGACCATACAAATGAGTTGCAGACTCTGTGGATTCCTTTTAAAAGCCACAAATTTGTCACAACCTTTCATTCCTTTTTTAAGGGCGATAGAGAGGCTGCGAATAGGAGGTTGGGGGAAGGAAAAAGCACACTGTCACAAAAAAGAGCCGCTTCCTGGCCGGCTAGATGCAATCATCGGCACTATCTGATAGCAGTGGCGGAAATTGGATGAGCTGAGAGCTGTTGGCCGCCAGTGATGGAAAAGATGACTCTTTTGTCACTGTGTCAGTCAATTCCCTCCTCTCACCTGAGAGACCAATCAATAACACAAGGATAGAGAGGTTCTCTCTGTATGCTGTGTGCTGGTGTCAGTTATGGGCAGTAAAACACCTTCTTATTCAGAGGAATGTGCTTCCCCTGTTGTGTTTTGTGCCAAAAAATATGTTACGGATACGTCATTTTCTAGATTTAAGTAAAATATCAATCAATTCTAATACCTTGTAAGTTAGGATTTCTGCATGGGATTATTAAATTGCTACAAAAATATTGCATATGTGGACTAATCTGTTTTATTATTGTGATTCAGTAGCCTGCTGTCTGTTTGACAATGTGTTACAGACAAGACTAAATCTAAAAAAACCTCATGTTGTTTCAGATTTTGATGCTGCTAGTTATGCATGTTGTGTCATCTTTACAGCTCACAAGAACCACAGCTGTTCCCTGCAGCAACTGCATCATTAGTTGTTCAATTACAGAGCATAGGACCCAGCGAGACTCTTAACTATCAGTTGCTGTCAGGCATGTAATGTTACAACGGACAAGGAGGACATCCAGCAAAAAATAGATGTTTAAACAGACAATCGCTGAATCAATCATTACCAAGAGACTTTCTGAGTACACCATATGGAAAATGGTATTGGTAAACTGTTCTTTTAACCATCCCTCTCTCCACCGCTTCTGCAGTTCCCTGATACCTGCGAGGAGTCTGCCTCTCCATTCGTCTTCGTCTGCACCAACGCCCAGGAGCTGCTGGTGAAATTCCCCATGAAAGGGAAGCACAAGATCTGTAAGTTCACCTCCTTTCGAGCAAGGGGAGAAAGAATGGCTGAAATGGGCTTGAGACAACCAAAGATTATTTTCTCTAATCAGCAACTTGGACATGTGAAAGCATGATAACGCGAAGCACATTTCCTGATTACTGTAGTTTTTATTAATAAAACGACATTACACATACGCACACAAACCCTTCCTCACACACAGTCTTCCATAGATTTTCTCTAAGCGCCATCTGTAAAGACAGGATTTTGCTGTCAGGTTGCCTGGGGGACAAGCCAGGCCTGGATGTGCAATGTTGTTGCTGTATTGTGTGATTTATAATAGGACTCAAACACATTTTCCCTCCACTGCCATAGCTGCTCCTGCAGTAAGATGTACCTGCAAGCTCTTTTGTTAATATTTCAAAACCCTCTAAAGACTTGAGAGGATTGTTTATGCAGCTGTGCCTCTTTCAGATGTTTTCAGATCGATAGAGGATACTTTTGAGAGGCTCAAGGTAAAATATAGCAGGCACAGGACTATGCTGGATATAATAGCTTTGTCTGCTTTTTTTTGGGCGAATTAAATTAAAAAATGATTTCGAAGTTAGTCGAGACCTAAAGTGAAACGATAAAAGTTCTTGTTGCCGTCTTGGCAGGCGTTGAAAAATAATTACTGGTTTTAGAAGTCTGCAAATACTGTTAAAGGCTTTGTCTTTCTCTTTCTCAGTTGACTGCTACACCACATTCAAAGTGATTAATCAGTCTACACATCTATGCCTGTAGTTCAGTCTTTAGTTTCATATCTGCTCGTTTTAAATTGATGATCTAGAATAAAAGGCTGAACTTGATGAAACTTGCTGACACATTACCATAGACTGGCTGTCTCTGGGTCAGATCGCCGTGGGGAAATCTGCACCTACATTATTTATACTAACAGTAGCTTGTGGTTTATGAATCAGCAGTTTTTATTTTAATTGGTGGATGGGTAAATGCAACTCTTAAGTTGTAAATTATTCACTCCTCGTTGATTTTATGTTAACTTTCACAGCTGCTTCACCCACTTCTGTTCTAATTTTATCTTTATCGACAGTTTATTACATCTTGTTAAAAATAACAAAGTTAAAACATAACACATATCTTGAGAAATGTTCGCTTAACGGTATTTGTAGAAATGTGTCAATGAGTCGATTTGGAGCCTTTTTCTTACGCACCCGGCTTTGTCTTGTAAAATTGTCCATTTTTCCTCCAGTTGTACCACTCATTGTCTCAACATCTGTCATTTTCCCCCTAAAAGTTACATTTCTTACACAACTGTTGAAAAGCTGGGATACTTGTGAAAGCGGGTGTTAATCGGTCCGTTCCTAACTGGTCCGTTGTTGCATGATTTGGCTAAAAGTGATAACAACTTGCGAGAGAGGAGTTTATTTCTTAACAGTTTACCAGCAGGATGAGACATCTCTCTAAATCAAAGGTAACCTGTTACAGCAATCTCAGTTAATTGCTTTGTAGACTTTGACAACTTAAACGTGGAATAGAGAAATACAAAAATTACAGAATCACCTGCTGATTTTTGCCAGGTTTAGAAGTCATCATATTTGGCAGGTTTAATAACTCGACTCTTTAATTTAGGACATTTCTATGTTGTTATATAGTCGAGTTGGGCTTCCACTGCTCTCTTCAGTGGATCTGAGCAGGACATCCAGCACATTAAATGAGTAAAAAACTCAACATGCACATGGAGATAAAAATTAGAGATAAAATACATATACATTTGTACTTTTATTTAAGTTGACAAAAAAAAATCTTTATTTCAGATTCTATCAATTCAGTTAGTGTAACCCATTTATTGAAAAAAAGAGAATACAAAGATGAATTTGCCCAATAGAAATGTGTTTCTTCGCCAGTTTTTTATTAATATTAAAATTACAACATTATTTTCATTTCTTTTGTCAATAATTATGCACTTACATTCGTTTCCATGTCACCCCTACTAGTGGCCTCTTTTTACTTAATTCCAAAGTTAATTTTATTTAAATATTAAAGAAATGTGTTACCATGAACACCAGTTTAAACTTGCAATACAACAATTTTAAGATCCCTCAGTAAGTCTGCATCACTGTACGTGTTTGTGTACAGCACCTGTATAGGTTTGTATACAGCACACCGACTTGTTATGAAATGTGCTTCCATCACAACACGGCAGCTGTACATGTTGGCTTAGAATTTGGATTAGCTGTTTTGACCTACATGCACCTACAGAGTCCAGCTTGGCTTATTCTTCTGTCACCAGCAAGCTTTCCGCTATCTCACTTTCTTGCCCTCCGGTCCTCTCTTTCACTTCAATTCTTATTGCATCTCATGGGTCAAGTCATTGCCACTCATTTTACTCAGGGAGGACTAGCACAAGTATGTTTTTTGTTTGTTTAGTTGGTTGGGGTTTTTTTGGCTCCTCGACTACCTTCTATTGAAAAGATCCACTTTTCTCTGGCATTGCCAACCATCTTACACTTCATTATGATAGGCTAGAAAAGAAATGCATATTTCCATTTCTTCCACCAGAGTCATTGCTCTGTTACACAACAATAGCAACAGTTGTTGTGTTTTTTTCATTATGGAAAGAAAATTTAATGTGCAATGCAAAAAAATGCTTTCTGTTGTGGTTGAGATTAAATGTTTCATTAAGCAAATTCTGCAGTCATGTTGTGGAAAATGGAAATGCAAGCCAGCATGAATAATAGCTTGCACCTAACTCACTGAAACAAACCTCCTTCCTGCTTCCTAGGGCTTTTAAGAATTGAATTGAGCACAGAGATTTTCTACTAACCTTTGTGGCTAAAGTATACACTGATCAGCCATTACACAAATACCTAACACTACATTAGAACCTTTTTTTGCCACAAAGTCTTTTCTGACAACTCAGGACATAAAAACATACCATGGTTCCCTGGGGGTGTTGGTACCACAACATTAGCTATAAATTCTTTGTGCCCTGTGGATTGTGGGATGGCATTTCTGTAGATTGGGCTTGTGTCCAACTGATGCCCTCGGATCCTATTAGATTGGCATCTGGGTGGTTCAGTGGCCCAGTGAGCACTTCAGAGACTCATTTTTAAACCATTACTTAGATTAAATTTTTTTTGTTTGTTTTAGCTGAGATAAGGACTGCTACTTTAAGTTAGTTGGCATATGTGAGCTGTGTGATTGGTCTGCAAAGATGTTTTAACAGGTGATGAGTGTCAAAGTAACATCCACGTAAATGCCAGGATGCAAATTTAAAAGACAGTGGTCATAAATTATGGGTTACGCTGTATTAAAATGATCTCAGAACTAAACACATTGTAAATGGAAAATCATGTTGTTTGCCTGCTCTTACTTTTGACAGCCAGTCGGTGAAGATGATCATTTCATAATGTTGCAGGAGTGGGTTATTTTCCTTCACTCTGTCTAGAGTACTGCAAACACCTTTGCTGTATTTTCTTCCTCGTAGCTTGATACCGTGGGTTGGAAATGCTTGGATCTGCAATTGCATAATAATGTGGTTGGATTCATTTGTCAGCAAATAAAAAATCTAGTGCAGCCTTGGGATCTATCTCCAGCCGGTTGGCTTTAGAAATAAAATGCCAGGCAAAACTAGATACAAACTTAGGTTGATCAGTCATTACCCTATGGTGGAGTCTGTGACATTTAAAATGACATACAGCCGAGGCTTATTCCTGTAAGAAGTGACAGACATTATGGTTTATTGTTACATCCTGTGAATATTTATATCTGTGCATATGCTTCTGTGTAAAACAAAGGTCAGTCTGGATGCAGAGGGCTAATTGGCTTTCTGGCCATGCGCTCACATTTTCTTTAGCTGTTGACTTCCCCCATGTTTGAACACCTTGGTATCATTTGTATGAAGCCAGAAGAGTGAAACAAATCCTATATTAGTATGTTAAGAGATTCGAGCATTCTGTGCTCTGTGGTTCTTACATTAAAGGCTGCATTAAATTGTCCAGTTTTAAAGATGCAAACAAAGGGGATAAATAAAATCCTAATTTTGATTCTCAGCAGACTGTATTTTTATTTTTATTTTTTTGCATGTGATAGATAAATTAGGGCAGGTCACACTTCATTATTTTACTGCACGCAGATATCCTTGACTGAAATTTGTCTCCATTGAACCCTAAACCGGTTGGATTCACCACAGTTAACCAAATAATATAATTAATTTAAGAACTACAGTAATGTTTGAACATAAGATCATGTATGCTTGCAGAAATGTGAAAACATTAGACCGCATTGCCAAGAACTTAACCAAGCTGAGGTTAAATGGTGCCAAATAAGAGCAGATCCCTTTAAATTGACAGATATACACATCATGTAGGGACTGGTGTTGAGCCCGAAGCTGCTACTTAATGTTACCGAGAGCAACACACTGAGAATTATGTTTGACCTTCTTCTTTACGATGCATTAAAAGAATGAAAATTCAATTGCTCCCAAGCATGAAGAGTGTATAGGCGGCGTAATGTCTCATGAGTTAATCAGATGGCTTTAAGCCTCGGGGTGCTCAACCAGCAAGAAAGAACTTAAATCCTTCTACAAGCACTCTTATATTATGAGACAGAATCAGTGAGTTGGTCTAAGAAACTCAATAGTTGAGACTCAGCCTAGAAATTTCAGAATGTTCTTTTAGCTCAAGCCAGCTAATGTCTTTTTGTTCCATCTCGCAGTTTGTTGGCGTCAAAAAACACTCCTGGCTCGTTGGCGTAAAAACGATTCCATAATTTAAGCCATCAGTTCTGTGGTTTGTTGTTTGTTCTATATGGTTTCATTAACTTTTATATCATGGGATAAAACCAAAAATATGTCTCCACATGATCTAAAGATGTAAATTAATCTGGGTAATCACATGCATACGTCATACAGATGGTATAAAATGGAAGGAAGCGTTAGAAGAAAGAGTCGTAAAGTTCTTTTACCAGCTTTTTCAAAGAAAACAACCATTACTACCTCTTTATTCAGTTTGGGGCTAAATTTATGACTGGTGAGCGAAAGAACTCAGTGAGGTCTTTGTGCTTCACTGCCTTATCGTTCCCTGTTAAGATTAGTCACACTGATGGCTGTCTTGCAGATACAAAGTGCTCTCTTTTGTTAAGGTGTCGAGCTACAAGAAAGAGCCGTGGATATAATTAGTACAATGAGACATTCAGCTTCAGCAGCAGGTCAAGAAAGAAAAGGATTTTTTATTTTATTTTGACTAGTGTCAGTCTAAAGCCAAATCACCAGAGATTTGAGTGATTTTAAATGTCTTTAATAGATACTTATAGAAGACTCTTTATGCATTATTTTGCAAAAACTACAAAGAGACAATTTGTTTCAGAAAGGCTCTTTTTAGATGGGTTGACATAATTTAAAGTCGATTATCGTTAAGACTTTTTAGTTTAGGCTGCGACTTCATATAAACAGTGCCTAAAAGTAAGCCTACATACGGTAGTAGTAGATGACAATATTGGTGTGAACATTTGTTGTATTGTATGTCGTTTTGCAGTTTAGAGTCCCAGAAGGCGATGGGCTTTAAAGATGTTGCGTGTCAAGTAACATGCAAGCTATAGAGAAGGACAATGGCTGTCCTGTAGCTTCTGATCTGACACTGTAGCATACATCCAGCTTTAGAGGAAAGCTTAGTCTACCACAAGCAGAGTAGTATGGTTTTAACATTTAAAGCTACCTCAGTGTACCACAGTTTATTCCACTGTTAATGGGGTTGTTTAAAAGAGAGTTCTGCCCAAAAGAAAATTATACTTGGAATGAAGGTCACAAAAAATTTATGAATATGTATTTGTTTCTCTTTGAGTTTGTTAACCTGATGTGTGAAATTGTTCACAGAACTGTCTGGGGGATCCTTTGTGGAAGCAATTTTCAAATAATTAGCAAACTTAAGCAAAACTGATTAATCATATCTTATAAAATTAGTAAATAAGAGCTGATAAGAACTAAAACGTGCTTATAGTTACAAGTGTAGGAAGCACACTGGTCCCAAAAGCTTTCAACCTGGATTATGCTGTGATTGTTAGCTCATGAATTTCTTTGTCAAGTAAACAGTCTGTGGGCTGGTACTGATTACAATATCTTCACCTCTTCTGTAGCTAATGATAATTTCATTTAAGCTTTCAGCTGAGTACATTCGAGTGTATTTGTTAGCATGCTACAACACTCAATCTTCTCATTTAGTTCATCTGAAGTTGTGATCACATTACTTACTTCGAACACCTTTACAAGCAAGAAGAAGAAAAAAAAACTTACAGTCCCTATTCAAGCAAGTCTATATTTACAAAAACAATCAGTGAATTGGACTGAAAAATGTAATATTTGAGTTTCACAATATGTTTCATTAGTTCAAGCCAGCCCTTTGTTCCGTCTCGCAAACATTTGTTGGCAGAAAAAAATAAAACAACGAAGAAATATTAGAAATACTACAATCCCATTTTTAGAGAGGTCCAGTTAAAAATCAAAAATAAATCCCCCGCCTGCTGGCACCACTACACCGCTGTCTACCCATGAAAATAAAGTTAGGTTTAATAGCTACTTGGACGGAGGATGAAAATTGCATCTTGCAGATGTGCAAACATGATTAGACTTTTTTGTTTCGTTGCTGCCTTTTGTCTGAGCTTTCATTTATATATTAATATCTTCAGATTTTCCATTTCATTCTCCTACTCCTCACTATGTTTCCAAATACAATCTCTGTACAAAATGTCTTAATGTTTTATCAATACATTTTTAATTAACTTACATTCAATAAATGCACTGTATATTGTGTGACTTCTTCAAAATATTATACAATACCAACCCCATAATGGACTCTGATCTCTTTAAAGTCTTGATAAATATACCTTCACTAATCTACAGGTCATGTTCAGTTTTAATCAGTTCGTTATGCTGTTCTGTGTTGGTTATATTTTCTATGCAAAAACGTAGAATATAGATGCATTAGTTACCAAAAGCTATTATTCAGTAACCACTCTGTATATGTCTTATGATTCTCATTCAATCTGCTGTAAAGGAAAAATACAAGCAACTGAAATTAGGCATACCACATACCAACCACAATTAGGGAATAGCTTAAAGCAAAAATCTATATTTACCTGTTTCAGTGGAACTGCTGCATGCCCAGGGACTCGCAAGTGGATGATTCACTTTGTTTGTTTGTCATGCATTCAATATCACATTCCTTGTACACATATCACTCCCAGCTCTTTGCAATGCAATTTGCATTTCCCACGCATACATTATTGAGCTGTTGCAATATGTATGGATTTTATCCCTCAGCACCACATATGGAAATAACACGATGCATTCCCTGTAAAAAAATAAAATAAAATACTGCAGCTTAAATTTAGCTCCACTAACCATCTACTGCACTCTTACCTTCTGATTACCCCTTTGTTTTATGTGTGAAATCATAGCACCATGGGATTGCAAATAAAAAAAAGCCAATTACCTAACAAATGTCCATTTTTTTATTTTCCTTGGGGTGGCCATGTTTATTTTTTCTTCCTCCCCAATTCTCCCCTGTGCTGTTCTGTCATCCACTGCTGAGAGAATGAAAGGGGTAAGAACGACGGAAGTCCTTTTTTTCTTCTTTTCTTTTTTTGGTTATTTATTCATGGAGTTTTCATTTAATATTCATGCCTTTTTTCCAGGACTATCTGGGTGCAGCTGAGATTTTGCTGCCTCAGAGGCGGCAGAGGCCAAAAATCGGGTTTCAGCTCCAATGAGCCCGGTGGATGAAGGGAAAAGAGAGCGATACAGAGAGGGAATGAGAGACTGGGGTTTCATGTGTTCTCTAGTAAATGAGAGGCAGGCCTTGAAGGTGACAGGCTGTGTTTATTACTGATCTGTCAGCCGGTTAATGGGGAGAGGAGAGGAGAAGAGGAGAGAGCTGAGCTATTGAGCAGAAAGCAGAGCACACAGGTGTGGGAGCCAAAAAGGGCCCCAAGCAATAAACTTCCCCATACTTGATTCGCTTGTCCTTACAGCTTCAGTAACAGGACACATGCATGCCAAATCAGCAACTGTAAAAACACAGCGTGTTGTTGTATTATTATAAAATAAACCTTTTTTATTAACAGAGACAGACAATGAATTGTCAGCTATTGTTTATGTTCCTAAGCCCCCATGTCTCTCTGCACATTCCCATAAGTGGATGCATAGACATTTTCTCATTCACTCGATGTAAATTATTCTTCGGGATCGGTGTCGTGAAAGTTCAACTTTCATAGGAACTAATTCAAAGTTTACCCTGAATTAATTTATGTTCATGGTTTACCACTTAAAAATTCTGACCTAGAACCAGTTTGTGCTCAGCTATCAAATTTATAGACGATAGAGCCTTTTAAAATAATATTGTTAAATGTTGGTAGATAACGTCATGTATCACTGAACACAATAAATCCGTCATTGTCTACAGTTTGTAATTTGCTCTGCTATCCTATTTGCACCTATTTGTTTTTGTTTGTTCTCAATGCTTACATACACTGTTTTTGTTTTTTATTATAGGCAACTTTAATATAAACCCGTTCTCATTTGCATATTCTGTTGTTTTTGGCACAAAGTCAAGAAATGTGACAAAAAAATAGTCCATTCCAGCTACTTGTAAAGCCTTTTAAGGTTGACTGTAGTTAAATCCCAGTTTTACATGAGCACAAGGCCAGCTGACAACACCTTGACTCAAATAAACCAAATGTTTTTGTTTGTCATTTTGGCTATATACATATACATTGGTCAGAGAGGAAACGTTATAAGTGGGACAGTGTCTCAAACAGTTTTCCTGACTAGCAGTTCCTTTCTCTCTCTCTCTCTCTCTCTCTTACTCTGGATTCGAACCATCTTTGTGGCCGATAGACCATATAAAATCCATATAGGAATCGGGTGTGCAAGCACATTTTGCCATAAGCTTTCACTTTTGATGCTTAAGGCCCGATCCTTCAATTTTATAGTAAACTTTAAAAAGGAAAGAGGAAGCGCTTGCATAGCCTCCGTTTTATCAATAAGCGGGTCCCCAGAAAGATAGGAGTACCTACACACGTTTGTGTGTTACAGCCCGAGTTGCAGTGCACACAGCAGACAACAAACTAAAGTTTGAAGTTTGTCTCAAAGCTTCTCAGTTTATAGCTGCTGTTAACTCTCATGATGTTACCATTTTTGACTGCTGAGACCAATGAGAGACCAATGAAATGATAGAAAAGACAACTATGTCAAGTTTTACTTGGGGAAAAAAATAGTTACCCTACACGTTATAACATGAGGGTAGACTTGGTAGTTTCACACACTTTTCTTTTAATATGTTTGTGTATGAAAAGCAATAGGATTAAAAGATTGTGTAAGCAAATTGCGTGAAAATGTAAGCAAACATTTTCTTGGTTTAAAAACCGTTGTTAAACTTTCACCTGGTAAGCAGGTTTGCAAATGTTGTAAAGTAAAACTGAGTTGGCTAGAAAGTCATGATGTTGGTTAATCACATTGTTTGATTTACAAAAGAAGCCATGATTGGATGTGGGGTGGTTTCTTATGTTGAATGATGTTTTTTGTTTTTTTATTGTGGTGCTTGAGTCACTGTGCTTTGTTTAAAAGAAAAAAGAATGGCAGAGATAAGCTTTACGCTGATTCAGATCTTGGTGCAATAATACTTGTAAAAGAGCCTTTCTAAGTTTTTGTAGCTGTGACACAGACATGCTTATCCTGAGAGGTTTGTAGCGTTTGATTGATTGGCTTGTAGCTTTTGATTGCACTTGAGCTTAGAGGTTTTATTAGCTGCCCTTGGTAATGAAACCTCCTGGCTTTCTGTCTCTCAAAAGGGTGTAAAGAATTTGCTCCGTGTTGTAGCAATAGATTTTTCTTTACTTATCTTAAACCGAGGATTGTTGCCTTTATCAGTGGCTATTACAAAAACCATACCAATCGGTGTTCAAACATTCCTCTGCTGGTTGAGTTTACTGCATGAGAGGCATTCTTTTAAAGATAAACTGGCGTATTTGTTTTGTCATTATTTGTTATATTGTAGTTTTGTTAAAATGTTCGTGCCTACACATCAATGTAGCATTGGTTTCAAGGAGATAGTGGCAGTGTTTGTGTGACGGTTATCTAATTATTTTCATGGTTTGAATAACCTTATTTTTTCTGAGAATTCAAACATTTTTCATTCAGGCTTAGGACATTATTGATAGCTGGTGTCTTTCTTACAGCTTGCCTCAATCCATGTTCTGACAGTTAACTTGTTTATTTACCAGAGCTGCTAATTTACCACTTTCCTGATTTGGTCTTACTTTTTTTTTATCAAAGTGGAGTTTATTCTCAAGAGACATAAAAGATGCATATTAACAGGTGGTCAAATTTACTCACATTAGAGTCTTTTATAAACAAAAAGGTGCCTAATTCAAATTATTTTTGCAGGAATGTTATTTACATAATAAATAATGATGTACATGTTTTTGCCTCAACATTGGTAGGACCATTGTGATGTATATACTCCTGTAGTTTTCTATTTTCATTATCATGTTTTCGTTTTTTTTTTATTCTTTTGTTTCAGTTTCACACATCTTTTTTCTTTAGTCACTGTCCTAAATCCCGATGGAGTAATCAATCTTTCCCTGCATTGAGCAGGGTGTGCAGACAGATGTGCTTTGCAATGTGATCAATGTCCTTGATTAGTGAGAGATTACTCCTGTCTCTGTGTTTGTGTGTGTGTGCGTGTTCAACTGATTGGTAGGCGTCTGCTAGTTTTCATGAATGCAGCTAGGCTACTGCCTTTTGTTTTTGTTAATTTGTCAGCGCAGGATCTGAGGATCAATAAGTGGATTATTTGCACGGTTCAAGTAGCTGGTCGAGGTGAGGGTGTTAAACTAGACATGGCCAATGAGTCACTTGTGTTATTTTAAAAAGTGTGAGAGGACGTTTTCCCACTCACCTGTCAAGTGAATTTCACACTAACGCCTGAAATGTCATGAAAAAGGAGCCCCTTACTTAGCTGGACACAGACTATTTTTATCATTATATTGGAGTATTACAAGTGCTGTGGGGTTTTATTATTTTACAGTTTGAAAATAAGCTATTTATACATATACATAAGAAGAAAAAAAAGGTCACTAGTTGTACCTCACACTACAAAATGATTCTTAGAAGTGGGTGATTATTTTTACAGCTGGGCAATGTTTAATTAGCCTGACAATGAAATAATGAATAAACAGACACTTGATAATTTTGCTTTTTTTTTTTTTTTTTAAACCTAAAAATGTCTAATTTTCTCTCATGTTTGAGTACCACTTTTTTCTTGGTCAACTACCTTGTTTTTTTTTTTAATTCAGATGAGTGTTTAGGGGTATTTAGCAGCCTCATTGAGGAATAAAGCTTTTCATTTGGATCAGTCTTCATTTGATGAGGCAATACCTTCCACTAGATAGCAGAAGGTTTAATAGCTTAATGCAGAGGTAAGTTTTTCTCCTTATACTAAGGGCATTCCTTTTGAAAATGCTTTTCAAAGAGGGGGTTGTTTTGATTTTGTTAGCAAAGCCACCTGTACACTCACAACCCATTCATCCTCTATATGTTCTTAATCCGTTAAATAAACGATGCACACAGTAGCGCTATAGCTAACTGGGTCAGGCAGTGATTGAGCCAATTCATTCATTCATTTCTCAGCTCAGATGAAATAAAACATTTTACGATAGACAAAGAGGCAAAGAGCCGAGCGGGAGCTGGCACTTTCAGCTGCTTTGCTCGTGTGTTATCCATGAAGGAATAATCTGAAAATTTACAGCCAATCAGAGCGATTCCTCAGCTTCAGCCCGGCACGAGAACAGAAGATCCAGGAAGTGAAACACAGGACTTCCTGTTGCTGCCTATTTAAGAAATGTATTAACTTAGACAGATTCTGATTATAATTTTTTGACAATAAATTGGTAACCAGTAGACCGATTTTTAAAAATTCAAATTGTGTTGGATTAGTCTTTAATAGATCTATCTAGTGGTATCAAAATATGTTGTGTTTGATGAGGTTATAAAAATCATGTGGCCTTGCTAATTTTGTTGACAATAAGAGACAAGTTGTCCCCATGACGGTTTACAGCTTACTGTTTTACTTCAACTCCGTAAGGTGTTTTATCCTAGTTAGTGATGAGTCCCCGTATCATCAACAAACCTGAGCTGGTTCATGTTAAATTTGGTAATAAAGTCAAGTGTCTCCAGAGTAAAGAGCGATGGACTGAGTACACATTCGTGTGGGACACCTGTGAAGCTTGATGTCTTCCTGCCAACATGTACAATGTTGTTTTTCTGACAAAAAGTCCAAGATCCAGTTACAGAGTGAGATTTACGTTCAAATCAAGGATATATTTACTATAAGCTACTCTGGGATGCTTGTATTAAAGACTGATGAGAAGTTGATGAACAGAATCTGGGGCTTGCTGTTCTTTTTCTTTGGGTTGCAGTTCGGTCACACTCCCTCTCTGGATTCTTTTTACTTGTTTTCCAAAGAAACATTAAGCAGAAATTGTGTTTGCTAAGCAACATATCTTGTTATTTATCAATTGTTGCTTTGCAACACAATAATACAATAGAGTCCCCCCAAGGGATGTATTTAATTTTCTGTTTTTCTATGATTTATAAGTGGCTCTTAGTTCATGTTTAAGCCACATTTGATGTGTTCAGAAACATTATTTTTACTCTGACTGTTCTGACCACACAAAACTTCCCTTTGCTGCTACACTTTCAGTTTTACCAAATGATGTTTCATGAAAACTACATAATCAGAACAATAAAGCTGAATAGAAATTCTGTGGACTGAAGAACTGCGAGCATGTGTGCCACCATTTTGATACTAATGATTAAGTTTGCAAACCCTGAACTACTTCAGCTAATGGCAGCCGTTTTATTAAAATAAAATAAGGCAACATCGATGTCCATGGACTAAAAATAACTTGGATAAATGTGCTTTGCCATTGTGTAAAGAAATATTTTTCTTTAAAGTTCTGTCTGTATTAGGCTCACAAGAGAAATGTGGCCTGAACATAATGACGTTACCGTAGAAAAACGTAGTTCCATTGGCGTAAACTCTGATGCTCTGCTATTGAGTCATCAACCTTTTTGTAATTTCAAAACACCTCTTAACTAGTGTAATCAAATTACTAGGCTTGCGAGAAAGATCAAGAGTGGTAATTCCCCCGTTGAGGTGGCTTTTCGGCTTTCAATCAGCTATCAGTGCTTTCGCAACGTTTGATTCTTGTAGTTCCCCTCTCCCTCTGAAAAGAAGCAGACAGATGTAATAGCCATTAGCCTCAGGGAGAGACAGCACAGATGTGTCAACAAGGCTTGACTTTTACAGTCCAAGTGAAGTCTCAGCAAACACTGGCTTGTGTGGTTGAGCAGTGATCCAGAGACACAGTCGCACGGTGTTGCCCCGGGACTCCAAACAGACCGTGACTCCAGCTCTCATTACAAGAGTGGGTCAGACCACCCCAATATGGGAAATAAATAATGCAGGGAAAAAGCTGAGTGCTGCCACCTCACTGACAACATCCACAGAACCTTGTCCTTCGCGAAGAGGTGAATCAATAATTGATGTGCTCCTACTTCAAACTGTACTTTTATATCCTTTTGAGTTTTTTGTTGTTGTTCTGATGATCAATTAAAGTGCCGTTTGTTATCTTTGTTGATATTTGATGAACGAACTGTATGCTTATAAAAAACACAAACGAGTTAAATCAATTAGAACCTGTTTGTTTAAATCTTAGTGCTAGTCTGTCTGCTTTATGACAAGTCTAAATATTTTCAGTTTTGCAAATACAATATATATAATTTCTCATTACCTCCTAACAGCCTTCAGAAACTCCAGCTCTTTATCTTAATTTGATCTCAATCCTGTTGCAGTCGCAATTGAAAGCTCAAGATGAAAGAGTGGAAATTATAATTAGGCTGAAATGGCAGCAGCAAGATGATTTTTTTTTTTCTTCTTCCCTGTACATTTTTCCCTATTCAGTTCTTTTCCCTCCGTATATGTTTTATTTTCCCACTTTGTAACCAGAAGCAAGAGCCCTTGACTCGCTGCCCCCACAGCTACATCCAAGGCAGCCATTTACGTTGTGATTAAAAATTAATGGTTGAGTGAGAGGCAGCAGAGGAGGAACTGTGGGGGAAAGCAGAGAAAGACAGAGACAATGCTCGAACACGAAGATAGGCTTTTGAGAGCCCAGGCTGCAGCTGCTCCCTGATAGAGGGGTTGTAAGGTCTTCTCACAACTCTGCTGTGTTTAACTGCTCTGCTCACACCCCACCATGAATATTGCATTACCGCACTATAGGGTTCCTTGTGTTACCCCCACCGTGCACCGAGCAGAGCTGCAGACACGACGCACAGGCATCCAAGTCAAGCCTTCCCCCCACTGTGAGAGGGGCCTCCACATTCAGGCACACATACCACACAGACCAGACCAGCTTTCAAACCACATAATGGGTGGACTCATTCAGAAAGAGCCCTGCATCATTATATGTCACCAGCAATTATAATAAGTGCAACGAACAATACTGCTGGCATTTCAAACTATTGTGTTTTTCTTTGGCTTTGGCTCTTCAACAAAGCTGGTAAAAAGGGGCTCTTTTTAGAGTTTTGTTATGAAATCATTTCTAGTGAAAGAAACAAAAGAGGGACAGAGATGCTTTTTATTTATACCAACATGCGTCTGTTATCAGTGGTTTAAATATGAAACATTGTCACCCACTGTTGATTTAGTTCGTTTCAGGCAAGGTTAGTGGAAAGAATAGCTGTCAGCTTGAGTCTCACTGAACCTCTTCTGTGCAGCATTTACTCTATGGCCATTTCTTTAAAAGCCAAACAGAAATACCAATGGGACCGCACAAGGTTCTGACCTTGATTTTACCAAGAGATGAGCAGTGACACTTGGCTTTTCCTTCCTTCTGGGCTCATTTTTTATATGTTTCATGACAACATGTCTGAGCCCATTATCCACTGACATGCTCTCATTTCAGAATTGCCAACTTTATTTTGTTGTGGTGTTTCTTTTGATAATTCAAGAGGGCAGACAAATGTCCTTTGAGTGGAATTATTTTGACCAACACATGAAAAATGGTAAAATAAAATGTTCTGTTTTACATCTTGTCTGATTTTAAATGTTAGTTTTTGTACATACAGTAGATTAAAAGATGTTAGAGTGTCTTTAACCAAGTGAAAAACAGATTGTGAACAAATCACTTTTTTGCCTAAATAATTTTAGACCACTTAGCGTGGAATACTGAGCACTCAGCCACTTACAGATTCATCTGATGTCACCATTCAGACAAACTGTGGGTCACTTTTATATAGACGTTCAGAAAGAGTGACTGCATAATGAAGAATAACACAGTGTCTGATCAATATTTGCCATCCTTATGAGAAACAGACATATAATGGATTAGGGCAGGGGTATGTCATTACAGCAGCATGATGATAATTGTCTTGTTGCCATGACGATTCATATTCACCAAACAAACATGCTGTGGTTGTGTGAAATATACAAACAGTGTATGAATGAGCTCATGAGCAGATGAAAATGTTGCTTTTGAAGTTAATAATTCATGAATACATGGTGTAATAATTGACTTTCATTAGCTTCTTACTGGAAGGGCTTTTTTTTTGTATTTACAATGACAAGCGTAAATGTTTTCAAATATGAAGCTTTTTTTTTTGATCTTTGTTTGCTTCTGGGACTATAAAAGAACTCATCAGGCTGTAAAGGTTGAACAGTGCTGGATTCTCATGTAGTTGATGAAATAATCTTTAGGATTCCTCTCAAAAGATAATCGTATTTCAAAACAACAAAAGGCAGCCCGTTGAGTGCATAAAGCAGACCAGATGCTATACTGTTCAAACTGACTTTTGTGGGAAAGATTGATGCTATTTTTATGTTCTTTATGCCCAGCTAGTCTAACTAAAACTTTGGTGTAGTTTTACAGCTGATATCCAGACAGAAGTCTGGTACAGATCTTGCGCTTTAACTCTTGGCAACTACACTGAAAGAAAAATAGGGAATTCTTTTATTATCACAACTTCTCATATTTACTCTTATCTGCATTTTAAAGTTTACAAAAGTTTCATCCTCATTTTGTTGCAGGCTTTTAGACCTGAACTTTCCCCATATTTGTGTTGCTGATAAAGTTGTACAGAAGCATCTTGATTGGCACAAAGGTTTTGAAAAGGCAAGTCTTAAGGGTGGCTGTCTACATCCAGAGTTAATTAGAGTTAGTTCACAAAATTGAACTTATGGAGCTCAACAACACTCCAGAGGACCTCACAACTGCCTACAGAGCAAGATGAACTTCACAGAATAAAATCAATAAATGAGGCAACAGTGCTTCGTTTTTCTCTTTCAATTATAAGCTTGAAAACATTGAATATTAAATAAAACCTCAGGTTGATGTGTGAAGCAGCGATCAGTCAGATGGTTTGTGATTCAGATAGCTACTCCCCAAAAACATTTTACTGCTTTAACTTTGATTAAAAACATACTTATTTTTCCTTGATAATAATGTTTGGTTTTGTTTGACATAGAAGCAACTGTTTAATTATTTCTTACATGGTTCAAACTAATGACATCTGTCGTATACCGGGGTTGCTTGATTGAGAATGAGAAATGGACCAAATGGCTTTAGCTAAATGAGCCAATGAAGAAACGCTGATAGTTACACTGTAGCATGAATGACTGGGTTTGTAAAAAATGTATGCATATGATTAGAATGTTATGATATTATAGACATCTTTTATTGCCGATCTTTGGGAAATCCCCTTAAACATAGAAATTATTGATTGTAAGATTTCAAAATAATGTCTGTCTGGTTGTAATTTAACTATAAATACAGAAACTTCTTGTGTTGCCGATAAAGACAAACGTACATTGTATCTAATCTAATCAACAGTGAGTCACAGGATCAATATAAATAGATGTCATCTAAGACTGTCAAGTTAAAGTGTAATGAGATTTGTAATATGCTCTTGCCACCTCCTCCTCATCACCCACCTCCTTGTTGCTACACTCTGTTCCTTCTGTCCTTTCCACGCTTCTTACATAATTTGTTAATTCTGTCCTATTTCCTCCGCTGCTGCTGCTGCTGCCATCGCTGCTCTTGCTTTAGGTGTTATTTGCTATGCTAATGAGGCAAGGCAGCATGAGATGGTTTGTAGGGGTAAGAAGCTGGCTGGAAGGATTGTGATATGATAATATGACTCACTGTGGCACATGGACAATTTTCTTATGAGATGACGTTTGCAGACACAGCGTCATTATGCTTTACTGGAGCTCGTGAGCACAATCCAGTGCTCTAAATAGAGATCAGCAAGACGGGAACCTCGGAAAGAGTTGCAATTTTTGGCACGTTCTCAAGAATTGATCAGGTTTAGCGGTGTTTTGTTTATGCCAGACAAAGGCAGCAGTAAGTTAAAGAATAAATTAAAGGTCTAATGTTCCTTGAAGGAATGTAGAGCGCCCGTTTCTGCAGGCTTCATCGAAAGTTGAGATATTTTGGAAACAGAAAAACAGACCGACATGGGCAAAAACACGATTTCCTTTTTGCCTTCGATGTTGGGCAGCAATAAATAGATAGATGACACAGGGGTATAAATACTCTGAAGACTGTTCAAGGAAGGACGGTCTCATTGTCTCTGGTCAGGATAAGCAGAGGGGATCAATCTGGGTGACCTTGGTATTTCCATCAATACACTTGATATAAAGGAGGAAAAATAAGGTGCAAATGGTAGCTTCAGTGTTCCTCACCCATCATTGCTGTGGACCAGATGATTCATGACTAAGGCAATGAGCAAGGATCCATTACTCGATTTCAGCCCATGTCACTGTTCGGCAGCTTTTAGTAGGCAGCTCCTAAGTTATCTCCCTCCCGGCTATGTGATTGAAATTACAGTCACGACTATAGCAAATGCAAGTAAATGGATTATTGAGCAACTGTGAGTGGCTCGCTGCACAGAGCTGGCTGGGTGTACACTCTTCTTGCCAGACAAAAAGAAATCTAACAATAGCAATGTACTTTGTGTTCCTGCTCTCAGAGGAGTAGAGTAGGTATTCATTTTATTGTTGTATGAATGTATATCTTACTGAGATAGATTTTGTGCCACTCTGTTCACTGCTGCTTTATGCAGTTGTTTTCTTGTGCGAAAGAAAATACATTTGAACTCGGAGTTAAGTCTCTGGAGCGTTGCTCTTACATGATAGATTACGGTGTTCGTGATGTCAAATGAGAATAAATATCATTTAACAGTGAGATGTTGTCCTGCGCTTGATCTGAAATTCGCAGATGCACCTCGCTGGCTACAGCTGAAACACTGAACAAACATTACAAAACACCAAGACACTGGAGTACCACACCAATTCCTTAAATGTTAAATGTACAGATGTACCTGCTAAGTTGATATATTATCATATACTTTTTAGGGTTTGATACAGCCATGCTTTTTTTTTGTTTGTTTGTTTTTAGATGGAAATGCTGGATTGTCAGTCTTGGATGTTTACACTTCATGTAGTCAAGCTTTGACACTGTTATTTATGTCATTATATGTGATTGTGTAGTTTGGTAGTACTGTACAGTTGTAGAGTAGTATGGTGTCAGTAGAATAGCATTATACCATTAATGGTACCTTTTATTTGTTTATATATATATATATAATCATATTATGCCCCTTTTCCATTCTTAATAACATCTCTTTGATATGTTTTGGCCAAAGTACAACAGGTTACAGTATCAGAGTTTTCTTATATAACTTGTACTTAGAGCTATTTTCTTTGCAGCTCATTTAAAGGAGTGAAATAAGACACTATGACTCCACTGCTGTTCTTTTTTCTGTGGGGTGTGTCTTTCAAAATGGTTTTATAGACAAAGGGAATGTGCTAAAACATGCTTGAGGGGAACATGCTATTAAAAAAGCGTTAGGTTTTTTTGTGCTTGAGAGCATAAATATGAGTGTCCGATTTCAGGAAGAAGCCAGCGTTGAGGTTTTGATTCGAGTCGCCCAGTTCTAAAGTGATTTATTTCAGCATGATATTCAGATAAGTACATTGCTTCTCCAAGTCAGAGTTGAAGAAAATCTCAGTCTCTTTAACTTTTACAATTTCACTTCAAATGAACATAGTTGAGGAAGTATACAGGAGAAAATTGGCATTAAAACCAAAATAAATACTCTAGTGGAATCCCAGATTATCAAGAAAAATGGAATATAATGAGTTTCATTTATTTATTTTAAAAATGTTTCTGTCTAACTGACCTGACTTCAGTCCTTCAAATCATGACAAAACAGAATATTACATCCCCGGGGATCTGAAACTCTTTCTGGTGACACATAAATGTAAATATATAAGTACATTGAGTGGTATAAACTTTGTATCTTCCTAAAAAAATGTAAATGATATTATTGAAGGGAAGAAGTTGTTGACTGGGAGTGTCCCTGACATATTGTTCCTTTTTGAGGTATTACTTTAATCAAATTCTTTCAGCGTGAAGAGGTTGAAAGTAATACTCTGAAGTGTTTTCAGAGGATGTAAATCACTGTAATACCAAGCTTTTAAACGTCTTAACTGAAAAGCAGAGGTTTACAGTCATAATCTCAACACATTTATCATTTCCAGATATTGTATTTGGGGCGGTGCAGGGAGAAGGTCGCAGGTTTGCCTCCCGGCCTGGGGCCTTTCTTGTTAAATGGATGGGTATTATAATTCATTAGTTTTTATTGCAAAAGCTAAATTTTCTTCAGTCTGATCAAACGGTAAGGAAGTAAAGTTTATTTATATAGCACCTTTTATAGATAAAATCCCAAAGCTTTACAGAAATACAGATCCAGGCTTAATATAAAACAAAAACAATAAGTAGAATATTTAACTAAAAGCTTGTCTAAAGGTGCTTTTTAAGGGAATCAACACGGAGAGTGAGACGGTCCATCTCGGGCCACTTAGTTGGGTTTTTTATTTTAATTTTTGATTTTATTTAAGGGGTGTGACAGAGGCAAAAGGGCAGTAAGGGTGTGACCTTACATGTTTGTTTTAGCAGCGGCTATTGGATTACAGCGTGTACACGCATGGGTTGCATTCATTCGAGGGATTAGGTTTTCCCTTTGTTTGAAGAGTCGCAGTAAAAGTAATAATGGCTCTGACTTAATTTTCCTTTTAATCTCTTTTTGCTCAGTCATGTCAACGTCCATCAGTGCACCACAAAGGATGTTGTCATGTTTATGTTAGTTTTTGTCTATGATTAGACATTTAGTTTCATCCACTTGTTTGATAGGGTTCATTATTTACAAGAAAAGGGAAAAATCTATAAGAATGAGTCAACCAAGACACAAAAAAGGGTTAACTGTGCTGACATACCCATCAAGCTCTTATTAAACTGTAATTAGTTTTTTTTTACCTGGTAAATGAAGACCTTCTGTATCTCTAGCCCGGTTTTGGGTCTCCGCTCCTTTCAAAGACAAATATTTGTCTGCTTTATAACAAAATCCTTTATTGTGTTCACAAGCTGCTCACTAAGACGTTTTTTCCCTGGCCTTTCTAATGCCAAGCAGGAAGCACACAATGGCTTTAAAAGCTTTTTCGCTCAAAGCTATGCTGTGTGAGTGGCAAGAGCGAACCAAAATAGTAAATTTTCTTGCCGGGCGGCTAAGCAATGAGCTGTAACCTGCTTTACAGTGCTTTAAATTAAAGGGAACTGCGCACTCAGCGAACACTCCACTTCCCTTTGCTTTTCATTATCAGCAACCCGTTTCAAACTCTTTGTTTTCACATTTTCGTCTGTCGCGTTTATCTTAATAAAAGCATTAATTATGCATTATTTCCTCATATATGTACTTGTGGGTTTCCAAATGCATGAAGAGTATAAAGATAAACAGAGTTGAGCTGCTCCTCAGAATGACAAAACGGCTGTAGCTATTAACATTGCTCACTTGGGATGATGTTTTCATGAAGGCTGCAAGCTGTTAAGTGCTGAGGTTACTCTTGTGTGCTGTATGCCGTCTTTGAGTAAACAACTCACAAAACTGTCAGATGTAAAATGCAGATTATGAGATTGTGCTTTACTTTTATGGATGGCAGATAAGCAAGAAATGCGCAGAAGCATTTGGGGAGGAAATATTTATTTTTTAGGCTGCGAGTCACGATCCTTCTTGGCAAACGCTCAATTATATTATGATGAATGAAAAAGCTTTCAGAGTTTTAAAGTAACTGGGAGAGGCTCAAAGGAAAATTGCTCCTGCAGTTTTTTATTTATTTATGTATTTATTTTCTGTTCTTTGAACTCGCTAAAGTGTTTTGATTTTTATTGCATAAGGTGAAATTTTCATTTGTTTGAGTAAAAGATCATATTGTTGTTGTTTTTTTTCATACTTTACAACCATTTCTCAATTTGTTTATTTTATAAACAAAATGAGCGCTGTATTTTATGTAGAATAGGCTTAGATTCAACAGGGGAGGTTGGAAACGTTTCTCAAAGATCTTGCTCCATCGACATGATGGCGTCACACAGATGCAGCGGATCTGCGGGTAGCACTGACATATTCCACCTCTTCATTTCCACCACATCCAAAAAAAATAAAAATGTACTACTGGGTTGAGATCCAGTGACTGTGAAAGCTGTTTGACTACATGAAAGGTATTGCCATGTTTAGGAAAATCAATGTGCTATAGCCCTGACATTTCAATTCAACAGCCAGAACCAGCAGCAAGGAGAGCATTTCAAGAAAGAGTCTAAAGTCTTTCCTCTAAGCTCCTATTGATCGCCTTTAAATTCCTAAAGTAAGTTCCTGCTGACAAATTAGCCAATGAGATATTACTGGTATACCTGTTGAAGTGACAAACGTGCCCTGTGCTTTAGACAACACAGCAGGGACCAAAGGCACGATGGACTCTTGTCAGACTGTTGGGGCAAAGGTCAAAGGCAGTTTAGCTCAGCATATTTCAATGCTCAGATGATCAGACTCCGATAATCTGTCTGACCTGCAGGTCAGAGTCATTAAGGGGGCTTACAGAGTTAACCAACTGTCGACATTCTTCTTCTCTGAACACAATTTAAATGGAAATAAATAAATAAAAACACAAACAAGACAACTAAAAATAGCAAGACCTAACAATTTAATTCATTTGTTTTTCCTCTTTAGCACCTATTTTTTTGCTTTTTTTTTAGTTCAACTTCCACATTATGCTCCTGTGTCTAGTTATTAATATGCATCGATGAATGAGAACCATTGGTTCCCTGTAGGCTCGGGTACTGAAGGGTTAGTCCATGTTCACACCAACACGGTGTTTCTAAAACAACCCTTTATTTGTCGCTTCAAAAGATAGAACACATCATTGTTATTAGAAACATCTTCGTTCACAAGAAAGCACCAAAAATGACCCAAAATATTGTCGTAACTATTCCAGGGCTGTAACTCTGCCATAAAAAAAAGACGTACAAAGCTTGTGCACTGGGTACAAACTGTAAACACAACAGGACGAGGGCTACAAGATCACAGACGTTCAGGACAGTGTTGACTTGGATTAGTGCCGGTCCAAATATGCGGACATAATGGACGCTTTTCAGGCACAGTGTCCAGCGAGGGACATGGCTTCAGGGCAGAGTTTTCCTGACAGTGTCCAAAGTATAAACACAAGTGGCAAGCATGTAATCTGCCTTTGTTGTTGTTGATGTTGTGGCTATGATATCGTTTTCACAAGGTTGTGTTCTGGCTGTAGACGCAAAAAGGCAAAAGATTTTTCTCTCTCAAAAAATACAGTTACTGGGATTCTAAAATGCCATTTTGGTCTGAACGCAAGGCTGTCACAGTTAAAAAAAAAAACAAAAACATTTGTCAATTCATGTCAAATCAAAAATGTTGACATTTCTATAATTTAAGACTGCAAAACGTGCATTTGTTATGTTTGTTATATGAAGGATAATAGTGGCAAAGAAGCCTGTGGGAAAAGGAAGAAAGGATGGATGTTGATGTGTTATTTATTTGAATTGTCCTGAAACATTGGGACTGGATTCTCTGTAGCTTGCACTTGTGATAAAGAAGGTAACATTGCCTTTTACTCATGTTTCAACCCACTCTGCAGCTTTTCACTGTGTGAGCTCCTATATATATATTTTTTTTTTTTTTTCTCCTTTCTCTCTTGACCTCATGTAACCTTCCTCACATTTTGCATAAGAGCACCTGGGCTTTCAGGAAAGAGCACACATATAAACACAGTCAAGTCCAGCTGAGCCCCACTGCTTACAGTGGTGTTACAAATTAATCTTTCTCCTTCAGCTGTGGAAATGGTCTGATTACTTTGGAATGAATTTCTTCCAACTCCAGGAGTTTGTCAACAGGGGGAAAAAAAACACTTCATGATATGTTGTTAACTTTTCAGTGACTGCAAAGGATTGTCTTAGTTTATACTGTATGCTTAGGTTCTTTGCAATTTATGGCCACAGTACCTTCTATTTAAATACCAAATGTTGCAAATATAATTGTTTGGATTTGCTTCTTTAATGTTTTGTAGCATTGAAATTATTCGACAGCCAAAATGAGCAAAAACGCTACTCCTTTTGATGATAAGGATAGAATTACCCTGGCAAACACGGAAAATGTTTCTTCTCAGACCAATTTGTTGTTTGCCAGCTCGAGTGCGCTCCCGATTTGATCCCAGTAAGATCCGAACGTTTGTGAGAAACACAATAAAGCGCTCGGTGCACGTTGCCACTGCTGTAGATGGAAACGGATGAGTTCGACTTAAATGATGTGGGTTTTTAAATTCCTCGGGTTGAATGTTACCAGTCCAGCCTCACACCCACTCACTCTGTCATCTGTGCTCCAGCTCTTCCTGCACCCCCGCTCCCTCAAACATGCCTTCCTCCTTTTGCTAATTACCAAATGTGCTGCCTTATTCCTCTAGCAGCTTGTTAAGCTCTCCAGGAGCTCAGTTGACCCACTTTACACGCAGACCTGCAGGCTAAAACCCTGCTGATAGCTCCTTTTTTTTCCTCTTTTGAGTGAGCCCCAAAACACTTTATATATTTTTCCTCTTAAACTGCATCTGAGGAACAGATACACATAAAACAGCAGCAAGAAAAATGTTTCATACATTCATCCAGGAAAGTTATTTAAACCAGAGGTCTGATCTGTTTCAAGTGTTCATCATTTACATAGAACGAAAGTTCAAGATTTAAAGTATTTGTTTGTAGCTATACATCTAAAAGTAGGCCATCGGCTTCAAATCTATTGGACTTGATATGTGTGGTACGTTTTCTTGCTTTTAGTTCTTTGGATATTTCTGTCTGGTTGCACAAGTTTTTAAAAGTGATAGCTTCATTTTTGTTTGTTAATTATGAGTGATTAGTATCGTAGCTGTTGTAGACAATCAGTCAGATTGGTTTTAGTTTGGACAATCAAGACAGTTCATCTAAAAGTTGTTAAAATACGATTTTTTTTTATTATTAAACAGCTACATTGTTGAAACAGTATTTTTAGATGCGATAGGCATTACTTTGAGTAGCATTTTAAGTGCTGAAGGAAAGTTTGGTCATTTTGAAGCCCTGATCTGTCAGATAGTTACCAGTAGTTGGTACCTCATGAGTCACGGAGAACTGTGAATGTAGAAAGAGGAAAAAGTCCTTCTATAGGAGTCGGGCTAATGGCTAGCCAAGCTGGTGTCTCTTTTATAGCATTTTCTTACGTATATAAAACAACTCTGGCTCAAAAATGTCATGCTAGTGTGAAATAAACACCAAATTAGCAAAAATTACTTGTTTTAGTCATTAAAATTGAATGTAGTTTTAAAACGACTCTTTGTTCTTTTTAAATATGTGCTCAATAATACTGACTGACTTTCATCTTTATTTCTGCTTTTGCTGTGCAGATCCAAATTACATAAAGTTGCTTGTTTTCAGTTGGAGGATGACCATAAAAGTCAAGTTTTATGTAGAAAGTACATTTCATGCGTAAAGCATGAAAAATAAACTGTACCAAGAATTGAACCTTGAGGTACCCCACAAACAGCACTCACTGTGTCAGAATTAACATCGCCAGTAGACACAAAGGACCGTCTGTCTCTTATGTATGTTTAAACCAGTTAAGCACTGGACCAGAGAAGGCAACCCAGTTTTCTACGCCGTTCAACCAAATATGACGATCAAGCAGCTCTTAAATCCAAAAATTCAAAGACGGATATGTTTTTAGAATCTGTGTTTATCTGCAGGTCATTTACAACTTTACTGACTGCTGTTTCTGTACTGGGTTAATATCTAAAACCAGATTAAATAATACCAAAGACAGTTAAACTGAAGATGACTATTAATCTGAGTGTAAACAGATTTTTCAAGTAGTTTACCCAGAAATGGTAAATTGGAAAAAGGCCTATAATTAGAAATCCCAGCTGGATCTAGACTGATAAAGTGGTTTGATGACAGCTGGTTGAAGTGCAGCAGGGAAAATCCCTGCTATTAGAGAACAATTAATTATTTCCAACACCTCAGATGATGTGGTTACAAATGATTTAAAAAAAAAACAATTGTTGTAGGAATGGGATCTAAACAGCAGGTAGATGACCTTAGCTGTCTAATGATATTATCCAACTGTTTCAGATTTAGTCTCAAAGTAAGACGTGATGGAGGTTGTACTTCTGGAGAGCTGGTGGATGAGATCATTACTGGATCTTGATGCATTGATGTTCTGTCTAATTGCAACAATTTTGTTATTAAAAGATGAAGCTAATTGCTCGCATCATTCTATGGATGACATCTCAGATTAGATTTAAGGAGGTGGATTTATAACGCTGTCAGCTGCGGAGAAAAGTACTTTACCATTGTTAATATTTTCATTTAGAATTTTTAGAGCACAAGTCCTGTCTGGTACGTTTTATTTCTTTGTCATATTCAAACAGTCGAATTTCATGATTAGCGTAGTGAACTTAAATTTCAGTTTTTCTCTGCTGCCGTTCTTGCCTGTCACCATTTCCTTTTTAATAAAACTTTAACAACCACGAGAACGCATACGGCTTTCATCAGCGTTAATATTTTGACTGTTAATGACTCCTTAGATCCCAGGAATGTCTGCCTCAGTAAATCACATGGGGCTCCTCTGAATTTCAGCTCATCGTTTGCAGTCTTTTGTCACAAACTACATCAATATGTACTCGTTAAAGTAAACAGAGGCAACAGTGCATCTTATTAGCACTGTGCAGTAAATATCAGAGCTCCCACCATGCTCGGCTCAGACTGCGTTGGAATAACCAGCGCCTGCTCGTAGTGCCGACGCTGCCCAAAGCCGCTGTTTCGCTGCTCCCTCCTCTCTGAAGGTTACACCGTGTCCACATGAGCCGTATAATTTATCAGGCTGAAGCCCCCATTAACGCAGCTCCCTGTAAAAGCATCAAGTCATTTAGAAAATTTCTATCATAAGCCGTTCCTCCTCTGAGTCTCCCTGCCCCCACTCTTCAGGAAAATCAATAGCATCTGCTGCCCCACCGTTAAGCCTGCTTTATTGCTGAAGGAGACAAACAGTGGGAGAGCTAAATTGATCTGTCTATTTTTAGAGATGATGATTCCTCTGTTTGTCCACATTGATGAAACGGTAAAATAGGATTAGGGCATAGAATGCTTTTGCGGAGAAATCGTAATTTACTGTAGCTTAATGATAAATGAAACATTAACACGTAACCGTGCCTGCTGCAGCTTTTGAAATGGATGCTCTGAGCCCTCTTGTTTCTCATTGAGCCTTTGTCACATGCATACAGTAGTTGTTGGTAATTAGCATGTGACACAGAACACTGCTAAGCTAACAAATGATGCATAAAAGGGGGGTAATTGCATGTTGTGGCATATTTGCCGCAGTTATCAACCCCATCCACCAGCATAACCACCCATGCTGTATTGAAATGCGAGTCTTTCAAAGTGTTATCACAATACACATGACAGCAAACTGTTAATCAGGAAAGGGTTTTACTTCCCTCACCCTGTCTCCCCTTCCCACAGCTGCTTCTGTTTATTTGTTCGGCATCTGCTTGAAGTGTTCCTTTGCCCGAGTAACAAAGCAACACGCTGCTAAAGGAAATGTTTTCTACTGTGTTATTTGAACAATAATGTTCAAATAACACAGTAGGCTTCACTGAATAGTTGAAAGCTGATGTTTCCATAATGCTAATAAAGCTTCAACACCCGTGAAGTTCTGCTCCGAGTAGCCCTCGCTCATCTGTGTGTGGGTATGCGTTTTATTTTTGGACGAAGTGTCAGGCTGAGCACACGAGAATACCAAGGCTCAATTTCCATTTTTATGAACAATCCGGTTACCTCTGTCAGGGAGACTGATGGAGGGAGGTCTGCCGGATCAATGTCATCGCGCCTCTGGCATGCCAAGGAGCTCGTCCGCCGCGTTCCCGCTCCCTTCGCATTTTTTGGCTCAGCACCTCCTCCAACTCACTCGCACATTTCCAAACGGGACCGCTCGCCACTCACACAGTGTTTCTCGCCACTTCTCTTTCGGCTCTTTATGTGTTCTCCGAGAGGACGCTCGCTGGTGTTTAACAGGGCGATTTGCAGTCTTCCAGCATGTAGGAAAACAGAACATAACCTTGAACCAACACACACTTGAGCTAAATTATCTACTTAACTAGACATAAGGGATATCTGCTGGCCGTAATGTCTGCCATGAGTGCTCCAATACCCAAGCAGAAACCTTCAAATGAGCAGAAACTTTGCACGGCATCTGAAGAACATTTGATTTACAAGGTTGGTCACCTTTAAAGAACTAACTGTTATTATTTCTCTTCTCACCCTCACATTATCGCACGCAGCAGTTGGTGCAGGCTTTTAGTTGTAGTAGTGAGAATGATATGCAGTGGGACTAGGAGTGCTTTCAGTGTTTGTGCTCTTTCCTCTCAATTGAGCCGTACAGCTCCACATGGTGTATCCAAACAGAAATGATGGTTTCTTTTTTTTTTTTGCAGAATGTCAGCCAAATAAAGCGTGTTCCCCTGATTCTTGTTGATGACACTGAAAGATGACAGCTTGCCAAATTAAATGTCCTCCGGATTTTTATATAAACAACACAAAGATAGTCTGGCAAAGTGTAACATCTTCGGATTTGACTATCAAAAGGAATTTTTTTTGATGCATGGCGTCTTGCTTTGCTCACCCACTGAGGATTTTTAATATTTAAAAGAGGTGATGTGTGCCACAAAGAGCCCTGTGCTAGCTTCATGTGCTGTAGATGTCATATCATCTTACAAAGAGGGTCCTAAAAATTCTGTTCGAAAACATGGAAAGGACAAGGTTTTTTTTTCTTGAATTAATTGTTTTACAATGGGCATTGTTTAGAGTATGATTGAGTAGTTCTGTTTTATTCACATTTTTTGCTCGTTGTTTTCCTGTTGCCACAGTTGATCATAATTATTCAGAGAGTAAATTGAAAATCCATAAATGAGGCTGCGCGGTTGTTGTACAATGATAAACTCCTAATTTTGTGTCTCCGCTAATGACTTGATTATAGTAAATTGTTTTCCCAGATTGAAGAGCTCGGAAAAAGAAGAAAGAAGTGTTTCAAAATGTCTTTTCTTTTATTTTTTTGTTTTCTATTTGAAAAGAAGGGTATTTATTGACTTTTTGCCCAGATTTACTTCCCCCCACTAAGATTTACTACACCTGGCTAAATCATGAAAATTGCAATTTAATGTAGGTTGTCTATAAAACAAAGTTTAGGCATGGTGATTTGTTGGCTTCAGAAGTACAAGTAGGTAGATTTGAGAGGCAGCTTAGAGGTTTCTTGAGTTTTGCCTCAAACACATACCATCTGGCTAACTACAAACAAAACGTGGATATTCTATTAAATTGTATCAGGGATTTTGGACTTTATCATGTCCTGTTGATAAGTGTGATTAGCTTACTGTGATTTGAGACATTTGTGTTTAAATTGGGGCTTTTTTTTAGCTTTCTGTATTTTATCGTTTCAGCCTTGCATCCACATGGAAACAGCGTTTTAGAAGCCCCAAAATTCTGTTTTTGAAATGCCACACTTTTGTTTTTGTGTAGACGGCCGAAACGCAAACTAACTTACAGCCCCAAGCGTGACAGATGTAACGACAAGAATGGCAGATTGCATGCTTGCCGATGCCAGTTGCTCAACTTCAGCAAAATCTTCGTGTACAATGTTGAGACAAGGCTGATCAACATTGCCTTGAACAGAACGGAGCAAAACCCCTATCATTAGTAGTTGTAATCACTTTTTGGAACGTTCTCTGGCCCAATTTACACAGTGGTGTTTAAAAGTGAAAGTGGAACAATTGTGTTGCATTTCGACCGGCCGTCTAAACGACAACAGCGATCAAATTCTCTGACACCAAAACTTTATAAATCCAGGTCTCAGAGTGGAAGTTTTTCAAAACTTCTGACATTGTTTCAAGCTGAAGTGCACACTACAATTGCAGTCAAAAGTCTATATTTTCCAGAATCTTGTTAGATTTATAATTTCAAGTAATGTGTAGCAGCAACCCAACCTCATCGTCGGCCCAAACGAACGCTCGTTTTATTTGGCATTTTGGATGTAATCGTTTTCATGTTCAAGACTGAAGTGTCTGTGTGCATGCTCATGTTGTTGAAATACAGAAATCACAGCGCCAGCTAGTGACCTGGCATGAAAACTACAGCAGGTTTAACGTCTTTTGCGGTCTACTCTAAACAGCAATTGCGATCACAGCGTTACCGTGGGAACATGCAACGTTTTTTCAAACAACATTGGAAAATCTATAACATTTCCAGGAGATCGTTCATGTGTAAACTGGACCTCTGTCAATAATGAGAATAGTTATAATTTAGCCAAATATGTTTTGAACATTGGGAGGTAAACCCTTCCCTCCAGCTGCCCCTCGTGGGATACTGTGCCTGAACAGATTTATTTATGTCCTCGTATTTGGACTGACATGACTCCCAGTCAGCTCCGCCCTACACTTCTGTGGTCTTGGAGTTCAATGTGACACGAAGTAGAAGTTCCACTTTGTTGTCAGTCCGCTAAAAGGATTGGCTCTGTGCTTGTGTGTTCACCATCCATGACCTTCTCTTCTTGTTGTGTTTACAGTTTGTTCACATTCCACGTCTTATTTCCTGTTTTTGGTTACAGCACCACATACAAGCCTGCCATGGTTACTACAGCGTTTGTATTATTTTCAGTAGTGAAAGAACAATTCAGTAAGTGCATAAAGAATTTTAAAGATGTGTGTGTGTGCACACTTATTTTTTTATTATTCGTGCCAACCTTGGCATTAAATTAGTTTTATTAGGTGTGACTCCAAACATTCTGCTTTCCAATGTGCTTTTCAAACCATTATTTTAGGAATTGTTGTACGAGCTAACAATGTTATGCAACATTTATGACTTGGTGGGATCTGTGCAATTCTCCTCATGTGCGCAAACATGTATAGTCGGCTTTTAGAGTGTTTTGTGCACTAATATATGCAATGAATATACACATGGAGGTATAAATAGTGTCTGAGTGGCAGCAGTGAATGGCCTGCCTCACTGGATCGTTTCCCCAGAGATGAGTCTTGTGCTGGAGCTGACTGTTAAACAACAAGCACTACTATACATCACTGTGGAGGAACAAAGCTATGCACAAAGCTTCCCATCTCCTGACCTTAAATCTAGCGTGTGTGCTTGCTTTGTATGATTGTGCTCATCCGTGCGTGCGTCGATGTGTGTGTGTGTGTGTGTGTGTTTTTGTCAGAGTGCTCCCTTCCACCGTGTATCAGAGTATGAGGAGAGAGTGCTTGCAGGGGTGTCAGCGGAGGTTTAAGATATTCAGCTTGCTGTCAGCACCGACACATTTCTCCCTCTGCACCGCTGCACAGATATGCAAATCCATCCTCCTCAGAATGCAGAGCACCAGATCAGCTTCAATTTATTCCTTTCTGCTCTCTCCCTCTCAATGTACTCACCCTCCCTCCCTACCGCTCTGTTCTCCCTGCTCCCCCCCCCAACCCCCTCCCACCGTTCCCTTTCTGCTGTCTCCACTCTGTCTTTGGTTTTGCTGTTTGGTCGTAGCTGCTCTGTTCGTGGCATGTGCACACAATGGAGAATCATAGGAAGGTGAAAGGATTTCTTCTGAGCAGCAGAAGAGCATCATTCCTTCAATCTTGTGCAAAACACAAAATGGCGAAAGATTGTCGCTGTGCACTTATCCATACCTTTATCTGTGTGTGTGTGTGTGTGTGTGTGTGTGTGTGTTTAGCCTCGTCACAGATTGTCTGCATTGTGCACATACAACAATCTACTTCTCTTTCTTTACTTAATTACCAGCAATAGAACAGCAGCAGCTTACATCGCAAGTGGTGAAACACAATTAGTCAGTTGCCAAGCTGCTCTCTAAAAGGCTATCTCACCAACACACAGTGTCATCAGTAATCTAGTCTCAGCATAATCTAAATGCCAATGTCTATCCTCTGTGATCCATCCTCAGCCCACACTACATTTACATTCTAATTAGATGTGGCCAAGGCCGCTTTAGGCTATAAGGACCCTCTTTAATAACATGGCTGTATTCACCTTTGCAGAGTCCCATTGCGGCTGTAGAAAAGTAGGCTACACTTTATATTTTGTCCCTTTGACATTGTGGCTACTGAGGTTTTGAGTAGCTTTTTAAAGCCCTTGGCACCCGAGTGTGTGAAGCCTGACAAGAGGTTTTCATGTCTCCAGAGTGTGAATTATAAATGAAGAAATGGAGAAGCGGTGTCACAGCATGAATAAAATGCTAAGAGTATACACTTCACACACAATTTGTCCATAATTAGGCATAAAGGACATTTAGAAGTAGAAATCCTTGTAAATTTATTTGAACTATTTCTGAGGGGCTTTTTTTTTTACTGTTTTAAAAGCAATTCATGTTTAGTTTTAAATGATAATCAGTTGGTAGTTTTATCAATGCATTCATTATAAGCACCATTTTAAAAATTATATCACAAAGCTAAAGGTTTTATAACAAAATTAGATCTTATGAGAAAACTAGAATGGATTTGTGCATTTTTTTAGACTGAGATAGTGACCTCAGTTGCAGTAAAACACATTTTGCGCAAACTGACAACTCCACTGCAGAT
This sequence comes from Kryptolebias marmoratus, assembly GCF_001649575.2. NCBI lineage: Eukaryota > Metazoa > Chordata > Actinopteri > Cyprinodontiformes > Rivulidae > Kryptolebias > Kryptolebias marmoratus. The sequence goes on from NC_051444.1 coordinate 23,784,356, forward strand.
GAACTCCATTAGAACAGTGACCAGAACTTGTAGAAATGCATTTTAAAGCAGTTTTCTTAAAATATTGCACACCTGATGTGCTAATATGAATCTGCCATTATAACATTATGTTATAAGAAACCTAAACTCATATAGACTTTCTTCTGATTTGTTTGTTATTTTGTCTTCTTTTGCCAAATTGCTCAGTTAGGTTGTATTGTACCTCAGGGATCAGTCCTCGGCACCTTCTGTTCTCAAGTTTCCTTCTGGCCATCTTATTTAAAAGAATGGTTGCCATTTCTGTGCTGATGACACTGTAATATACATTCCAGCAGCCTGTTAAACTTACAGCCTGTCTTTCTGACAATAAATCCCGCATATCCTAAAATTTCATCAAGTTCAGTCTTGACAATTCAAAATTTATTATGTTTGGTCCATCTTTTTTGTTCCAGTCTTGACCTGCCATGCTTTTCTTTAACTAAGTCACCAGTTTTCTTGTTGCTGACAGGGGATTAAAGATCCCTCCTTCTCCTCCAGCAAAACTTGAAAAAGGTTGCATTGAAAGTATTTTCTTCATACCCAAAGATAACTACACATGTTTAGCTTTTCATCTTTACTTTTAAGCGGTTGCCTGTAGAAACAAACCTGCTTCATCGATCATTACATTACTGCTACATTCACTGGATTTGAAAACCAATGAATCTCGACTTCACTTCCAAATTACAACTTTTCATGGCTTCTTTACAGATGCCCTTGTGTTGTGCACGTGTCATGTTGTGCTTATCAAAGTGAATCAATTTAATCTTTACATCTCTATTTAAATCGTTGCAGCTACACTCATTACCGGGACTAAAAGGCACAAAAACATTACCCTGAGCTTGCCTTCTTATATTGGCTCCCTTCTAGATTCTATATTGATTTTGAAATTATTCTTCTCACCTTTAAAGACTTAAATGGCCTTTCCTCTAAATACATCAGACTTAAGAACATAGTATCCTCCCAACCATTGAAATCTATGGATAACATCCTGTTAACTATTCCCAGGTCACAGTTTGTGTGAGATTATGCCTTCACCATTCGAGCCCCTGTTTTATGGAAACCTCTGCTTACAGAAAATCTAAGTTTTAACTTCCTTAAAAAACAAACTTTAGATTTTCCTCTTAATCAAATCTTGAACATCCAGCTGACAAAACTCATTGTATTATTTTTCTTTCCAGTAAAGCACTTTGTAACCTTAAGAGAAGTGTTGTTGTTACCAAAGGCAAAAGTGCAGTAATACCCTGTGTGGGTCATTGTGTGTGCTTTTTTTTTTTGTTGTTGTTGTTTTATTTTTATTTTTTTTAGTTGTTAGCAAAATATCTAATGAACTATTAGACTGATTTTAAAGAAACTGTCAGAAAGTAATCAATGGATGCACGCTACAACTGACAAACTTTGGCGTAAAACCCATTCAAGATGGCGACCACAGTTGAGTAACCTTAAAAAACACAAAGATGTTTATAACTCGGAACGTTTTAGAGATATTGGGCTAAAATCTGGAGTGGTAGTAACTGAGAGTCATCCCCAACTTATACTCAAGGCACTAACTGATCAGGCAATATCTGTTTATTAAACATTGCCATTAAAAAGTCAACGCTGTTAGCAGAATATTGCATGAACCACTGAATGGGTTTTATTGACACTTTCAGAAAGTAATCATTATGTTTAAACAATTGATTACCTTTTGTCAACCCAATTCAAGATGGCTAACGCAACTAACTTGGTTTTGGAAACACAAAAATGGCCATAACTGAGCACATTTTACAGCTCAGATTTGGTGTGGTAGTAGCTGAAAGTCATTCTCAACTCATACTTTGAGCACTACACTGTGTTCGACATCTTTGCTTAAAACTTTGGCAGCTATTTCTGTTTTCGACCCTGTTAGTCTGATAGCAAAATATCTCACGAACCACTGGACAGAATGAAATTTATGAAACTTATGAAAACTAATCGTTAGATGTACTTTTACAACTAAAACACATTTGGCTTAAATTTGGTGTGGTAGTAGCTGAGAGTCATCCTCAACATATACTTAAAGAGCTGGCGAGATCTTGCATGAGCTTGTCCATAATGTCGTTTTCAAAATTGGATTAAAACGACTATAATTCCATCTTTAATTTAAAACTCTGGCATGAAAGGCAATGAGTCATAAATAGCAATAATATTTGAATAATTCCAGTTGATATAACACCTGCACTGTAGCTCTTCTTGCCACTTTCACATGTACGTCTCCATGAAACACTAAGGAACTTTCATGGAAACTGAATTTTGAGGTGTTATTTTAACAGACTGATTGCGGAAGTTACTGCAACATGTCCCATGTGTGAATCCAGCTTTTGATGCCTGTAATCTTCAAGATCTAAACCGTGAATGCAGCCATTTAGGACTTCAACACATCCTGCTGTATTTTCACTTTGTTAGATTAACATTGTCATCTTGATTGCAGTTTGTTTTTTGTAATATGAAAATTTTACCTTTCTAATTAGTTGAGATGTGACAGCTGTTTTAACAGCATGTGCTGGCGGGTTTTTAGGAGTGTTTGGAGTAGCTGCTTGTGTTGGTGTTTTTGGTGACAACACTTTGTTCTAGTAAGAGGATGTGATAGCAGCTATTGTGAAAAGAATAAAATATCTTCTGGATGGCTGCCCATTTTACTGCTCAACTCTCTCTCAGTGGTGCGAAGCCAGAATGGCGTACCAGATTTTCCCTTTATTTCCATTTCAAACAGGCGATAGATGGTTTGTGGCGACTGAGAAATGTCAAACAGTATTACTCGGTGTGCAGTTCACGGGTCTTTTTATGTTCTATAATCCAAATGTCCGATAGAATAACACATGGCTCCATTTGTCCCTCATCTATCAGCATGTCATAAACCTATCTCAGATGTTCTTGTTGCAGTTACAATTACGCGATCAGTTTCTCAGGACTTAATACACAAGATACTCTGACAGCACACAAGGGCATGAATTAGAGATACTATATTTTGAATCAACAAAGGACTCTCCTGTTTGCATTTTGTCAACTTATGTGGATTCTAAGTGTCTGGAAAGGCTTGTGAACTGTACGTGTGCCTGGATAAGAAGAACAGATTTGTCAGCAGTGTACCTATAAACCTGGATAAGTAAGACAGAGTTATTTGGGGATAGTAGCTACATAAAATAGCTTGCAGGCGCTGCGTAATGTTTCAGGCCAACTCATCAAGTTGACGCTAAAAGAATTGTAAAAATAAACAAAATAAAACACGCAGGCCACTCACGTGATAGTGGCGTGAAGGCTCCCACAGTTTTTTGTGAGTAACTGATGTCTCTGTCAGCTTTAGTTTTTTGCTCTTTTTTTTTTAAGAAATCTGTACAAATTAACCTCCCGAGTTTGTAACAAATCTTTGTGTACACCTATGTGCACAGCAAGTTGTCGATATTTTGATTGTTGGCAATTATTTGTCCAATTTAACGTCCGTTTCACTCTACCTCATCAAACCATCGGGGTCTTTGAAAACAAGACAACACAGAATGTAATGGGTCTTTACCCTTTTTGTAATTAATCCATTTTTTGTAAAAGTAACACTTAGATTTAAACTAGCGATGAAGCAAACTTCCAGGCAGCAAATAAGGTGTCACAATTCCTGTCTTGGTTGGAACTAGCCTTTCATTATATCTCCTGGGTTCCTCAGTGTGCTCTAATAGAGAATGGAGGGTAGTGATACAGGGAAAGTGGAAAATAAAATGGAGGATAAAAATGCAGAGCAGAAGGCTGTTATCTTCACAAAGTCCATGCAGGAGTTCATTATTACGCATGGCTGATCTCAAAAATTGCTTCCTTTTAACAAGTGGAGTGATTTTTCTTAGTTTCTTAGTTATTTCAATTATTAAAGGGTTAATTACGTTTACAACCTAATTAACCACAAATTAAAGTTTTACTTTAAATATTATCAGTCTTATTTAGTATGTATTGTTTGTTTATTAAAAGACATTTAAATGGGAAACTGCATGAGCTGTGTATTAGACTGGTTGACAAGAAGAATCTGAAATATTTAACGCCATATTCATGCGCATTTATTTCCTTTCGAATGAGGGCTAACGTTGCACGAGTTCCTAGTACTGAAAATCATTATTGTTAGAACGCAGAACTTCAGGGACGTGTTTAACAGACCCATAAACAGATGGACTTATAGTTTGAACAAGATGTGAGACAATGTTTAGAAGTCATTTTAATTTTTTTTTTTTTGGTCTTTTTTTTCCCCCCTCTGTTGCACTCTGTGGACTTCTCTGTGAATGGAAATCAGAACCCGGCGGTCCAGATGACACGATCCACTTGAAAGGATGAATAGTAAAAACATGTGCTCTCTTTCACACCACATAAAACCTCCTTGGAATTTGTGCCAAAAGGCTAAAAGAAAAAAAAATAAAACAAATGAAAAGTCCAAATGCAAATGCTTTGAAATGATCCAAAAGCTGTTGTTGGGAATATTTAAATTGTTCACAATGTATCTGCTTACAATTAGGAGGAATGCTACAGTATGTTAAGCACTTCTTTTAGCGTTTCTTCGGCATTGTTGATCTCCATTTGCTTCGGTCGAAACAGATCTAGAGCCTTATTGTAGGTCCTTAAAGGACAAGTGATTGATAATCTACGATGTGCCAACTGTGTGTTTAAGAATCACGTGTGGCTCCAGGGCAAACTTGCTCTCTCTGTTACAGCACATTAGCAGGAAAACTCCCAGCAACTCATCAACCTTCTTGTTTAGTTAATACAGACTTCCCAGTAACTGTGCTTGAACAGGCAATGCCAGTGTTTCTCTGAAGTTGTTGGTGTTTTGCTAAGAACACTCTGCGATAGGAAGGGTCAGACGTTAGCCATGACAGGCTAGGACAATGTAACACGTGGCTTCCAGAGGGAAGATCCATCTGCTCGTGTTTCTTTCAGTGCGAGCTGCTTAGCAAGCATCTTTCTAGCATAACCATAAACAGAACAGAGAGTCTCAGCATTACCAGTATTATTTCTTTTTGTTTGTTTTTTTCTACAGTGCAGAAAACTAGATTTAAAGATCTAAGAAATTTTTATAGTCAGCCGTAACATAAGTGTAAATTAAATTGGGTATAAAATAATAGAGGTGTTACAGATTTTGAAATTCCTTTCAAGTGAAGGAACAGGTTTTGTAATGTTCAAGGCTTTTCATCTAATTTCTACACAGTTTGCTAATTTTCAGTCTCACGACTCTCCACTTTAACAATCTTAATTTGTTTCGTGAAGGCAGGTTTTCTCCTTTATCTTCTCTCTCATGCGGCAGTCTTTACAATACATACTGCATTTTGTGTCCAAGTTCAGCTATAAATGCTACTTAAACAGGGGCACAAGAAGTTTAGATCTACATCTAGAAGTGCCTCTGCCTCTGGATTTTCAAGGTATCGTGCGTTGCTGCATTTGCATTGGAACTGCGTGTTTAAAATGCAGCACATACACGCGTGAAAACAATTGAGGGCAGAATCAAGTAAAGTTTTGTTGGGAATGTCGGGTCATTCGGTATCGATCTTCATCCGGCAGCTCACAGTGGTGTCATTGCCATGTGGTGGGCTGGATGCAAGCCCGTCTCAGCGGCCTCCAATAATCGCTCGGTTTGCTTGGACTGAGAGCAGCACAAGCAGATCTAAATTCTTTGATCAACCTTAATGTGAGCTGTGATTTGAAGTGAAGCTGTCATTGTTTAATCAGACCACTTAAGACAGATGTCAATACCAGCCATGAATAAGTTTAGCATTGTCATCGATCCCATTTCACAGCTTGTGCTTCTCGTGCTGGTGTAGATTCTCAGTCATGAGGACAGTCAGGACTTGGTAACCCGAAAAAAAAAACATTGAATCAAAAGCAGCTGGACTCTTTTTGTTTTGTTTTGTTTGTTTCCTCATTTCTAATTCAAGAAGCAAGCTCCTCAGAAGAGAAGCAAAGCATCTTCAAAAAAACAAAAACACATCCAATTGTCTTTGGTTCAGTTTGGTATAATTATCTCTGTTGCTGCAAATTCCTGAGCAAGTTGAAGTGAAAAAGAATGAGTTCAGAATTTATTCTGCAGGAGAATAAAAATAATATTTTAATTTGTTTTTTGTTTTTTTTTTTAAAGACACATTGGGTTTCATTAGTAAACCAAAGCCAGAGCTGGCTCTTTCTCTTTCTACCTCTGAAAGCTCATAGAGACCAGCAATTAATGAAAATGTTAAGTGCCCTGTTTAAAAATCCCACTTTCGTTTCAATCTCTTCTAAATTTAAGACAGAACACTATGCGGTGTGAATGAGAAGTCAGATTAGCAGGGGAATATCCTGAACTCAGTTGCCCATCTTCCACTGGAACTATTTTAGTAGAAAAACCCCAATAGTCTGATCAACGACCCAAATTTTGTCTGAGTAACCAGTTTCCGAATGTCCAAAAGGTCCAATTCAGCTATAAAACTTGAAAAATTTAAATAAAGCCTTCTTATAGCTTCAGTATTGTCTTGGGATAACCTATAATGTGGAAACACCAGTGAAATGTTAGTAAGAGCCCCAAAACAATGAGTAAATTAGATGTTTTGTTTTGTTTTGTTTTTTTACCTGACAGAACTGAGCTTCGGGCGGTTTTTGAAACTTTCATTACTGATTTCCAGATGACTGAATGGATGCAATGAACTTTGAGTTTACACATGACTCCTCCTGACAGTCTGTTCTTGTCCAACATTGTTTGGCTGACAGACTTTAAACTGTTCAAACATGAGCTGAGCTCTGCAGGTCGGCCAGTTCTACAGGAAATTAAGCTGCTGTTGGCAGGTTCTGTATCATGTATGTTGGGAGTTTGAATGGGAGCCAAGAGGGAAGGAAAGATGATTATTGGAGCCATGCGATCATTCAGCAGGGGGTTCAACTACATCGGGACCATAATTTGGCTGTTTGTTTGAACCCAGAAGTTTTACATTAGCTACAAATAAAAACTCATGACCCTTTTATTAAAGTGCTTCAAATCTACGTACCTATTGGTCATTCAGGATTGGTGGTAGGCATTTATTTTGATGCACTGAATAGCATTCAGTCAGTTAGCACACTGTGTGTACACCATTGTGTAACTCCCATCAAGCTGATGCAATTAGATTGATTATTGCCAGCTGGACTTTTTTCCTTTAAACAGTGATAATCTATGTGTTGTTAAGCTCTGTGCTGTTAGAGCCCATTAACATTGCACTCCAGGAATCCATGTACAAGGCTTAAGAACACAAAACATTTGCACAAGCTCAGGCTTTCTGGCTAATGTTTGCTCGGCATCAAATTTTGCACTTTTAAAATAATAAGAACCCACCAATATTTTGTCTTCTTATGTTCCTGTTTGAACTCCTAGTACTTTGCTGCCAGATACAGTTCAAACTGCTCCAACCTTTTGGCTTTACTTGTGCTCTAAATACATTTCTTTCAGATTTTTTGCACTGCCACCCAAAGTGGTCAAATGGAATTTTTTTTTTTGGGAGCTGTAACAGTCCCCCCCCTCCCCTTTTGCTTGCAGTGACTGAGTTGCTTTCTGAAAAGAAACAGAAGGAGTGCGGCTGGAATTAGAATCATGTTACAGACCAAAGCCAGGACAGATGTGCAAATTCTCCCCTCGCCTCCACTCCACATTTTTGAATCAGAGGGAAACAGCTGGAGGCAAAAGCACCCCGAGGAATAGCAAAACCTCCTTGTGCTCTCTGTAAAAATGCAAGAAACATCATTTTCGACTTTCCTTACAATGTAACTCCCAACTTTTAAATCGAGAAGCTCTGAAAATCACAGTGATGAACCCAGCTAGTTTCAGACTGCTGCATCCAGAATGTAATTTGTTTCACCATAGCAGCGTCTTTGATTTGTTAATGATTCAGTTTGGATGTAGATGACTCAGACTGCTAAAAAGCCATTAACAAGCCATAAAAATTAACTGGCAGCACTGTGAATCATTCTTTTTTAACAATAACAATTTGATGTAGACCGTATTATAGCTGTAAGCAGTTATAAGCTTTCAACTGTTTGACAGATTTTTTTATTTACCGCAATTATTTATTCCACTCAACTTAACGGCCATTCATTGTGCACGATGTAGCAAACTTCGCAGGTCAAGCAGCAAACAAAAGCACGAGTCATTAGAGAACCCCATCTCCAGACGATCTATCACTGCGTCCTCACGGCTCAACAGTCCCCCCAAGCAAAAAAAAAAAAAACCTAGCACCACCTTCGCCGTCCCTGACTTGTCAGACACTGGCTCTCTGGCAAGTTGTGACAAACCGTCATGCCCGTGACTAAAGTGGCTCAACGGTGCACTGCTGGTTGGAGAAATCACTCAGCCATTACAGGCCCTCCATGTCTGTGCGAACTGCTTCAGGCGGGGGGAGATGGGAGTGGCGGG